>NC_045969.1:38242902-38569152 GCF_010909765.2 Amblyraja radiata | reverse complement strand
TCACCAACACTACACAATGCGTGGCTAAACTTATGCTTTAAACTAAAACTATGGACGAAAACTATCGGGCACGTCGTAAAACTTACTTTAACACAAGTTACTTGCAAGCATACTCCCCCTTGACCTTTCTCCCCTCAACCTCCTATTTCGGGAAATTCACCAGGTCACCAGGATACTCACAGCGAAGTCGATGCAGGCCCACGAGCTGTCCAGCAGAGCAGGAAGAGCAGGAAGAGAGAGAGAGTTCTGGCTTGACTTCGGCTTTTATACCTGAGCTTCCTTTGAAACCCCCAGGTGGTCCTCTGGATAGAAGGGGTTCTTTTGATGTTTCCCAGTTTCGATCTGGCATGAACAATAGGCTTCCGATGATAAGGGGTTTGCTGATGTCATGATCCCTCAGCCTGATCGTTATCATCCCCGATGGTGATTGTGCTTGTGCTGGCCTGTTTACCACCGTCTGCTGAAGCTTGGTTCCTCCCTTTGTGTATCCAAGAGAATCTCGTTATCTCCGTCTCAGCCTTCCCTGTTCACACCGTTGTGTGATGTCCAAGTCCACAGGCCAGACGGGTTTGATTCTTGATGTGTATTGGAGGGGGTTTTTTTTCCGTTGCAGCCAGCAAATTTGTCTTTTAAGATATCCATGTGCTTATTCAATTTCTTCCATAATTTTGGAGGATTTGCCCAAATAACTTACACTGCCATTAGCGTTACGAGTTCCGACGTTCCCGCTACGTCAGTTCTACGTGATTACCACGAGTTTGATTTGTTTTAAACTCGGGATCACTCATGGGTGGACTCGCACCATGAGACAGGGGTTTTACAGCGCCAGAGACCTGAGTCAAACCTGGCTACGGGTGTTGTCTGTACAGAGTTTGCATGTTTTCCCAGTGACCGCATAGGTTTTCTCCAGATGCTCCAGTTTCCTCCCACACTCCAAAGACGTGCAGATTTGTAGGTTAATTGACTTCTGTACATTGTAACTTCTCCCTAGTGTGTAGGATGGTGCTAATGGATGGGGTGATCGCTGGTTGGCACGGACAGGGCGGTACTTTGAAAATGAGCAGTAGATTTATCCCCAATGACCCGCCTCTCAAACAACAATGCTTTTCTGTGAAAAAACGGATTATGTGATCAAAAGCACATAGATGTTTGTGGAACTTTGCATGCAAATTTACCGCATATGTTTCCCACTTTATGGCTGTAACCACACTTAAAAAGGAATTCTGGGGCTGTAAGCATTTTAAATGTCCAGAGGCCATGAAAAATGTGAGCTAAATGCTCATTTTTTTTCCATAAATTCAAAGTGCAAGAGATCCAGCAGAGTCTTAGATGATTCACAGCGTGTCTTCTGCAAGTAATGATTTATAATCTTTCATCTAAAGTTTCATCTCAATGATGACTGATAGCTGACGGCATTATGCGATTAACTTCAAATATATTTAGGTTGCTCAATGCGCAATCTTTTTTATTCCATGTTGATGGAAGGTCATGTAAAGCATGATTGAAACATTAAGATTGAAGATATTTGAAACAAATGGCACAAAAAGACCACACCACACTTACTGTTTCAATATTGTAAATATGATTTTTCTGTGCAAATCAATTAAAATGCATTTCAACTAAAAATGTTCATTACATGTTCATGTGATAGGAGCAGAATTAGGCCATTCACCCATCAAATCTACCCAGCCATTCAATTATCAATCTCAACCCCATATTCACCTGCCTTCTCCCCATAATCCCTGACACCCTTACTAACCTAACAAATCTCCACCTTAAAAATATCTATGGACATGGCCTCTACAGCCGTCTATGGCAATGAATTCCATTTCATTAGACTCTGCTACATTTTGTATTTTGAAGGGTGCGTAACTAATCCTGAGGCTAGTCACTTACCTATTTGAGTGATAGTTACTCCTTTGGTTCAGATATGCAGGCAGTTCATGGAAAGATGTATAACAGTTATTGTAGAGGGTGAATTTATCATCCCCAATATAGACTGGAATTCTCTATATACCAGGGGCATAGGTGGGGCACAATTTGTTAGGTGGATTTTAGAGGATTTCTTGAAAAATTGTGATAGTCCACCAATGGATAGGGCTGAGCTAAACCTTATATGGGAGCAAGATGGTGCAGCACAGTGGTGTAGTGGTAGGGTACCTGTCTTGCAGCACCAAAGACTCGAGTTCAAACCTGACTAAGGGTGTTGTCCGTACAGAGTTTGTACGTTCTCCCAGTGGCTGCACGGGTTGTCTCTGGGTCCTCCAGTTTCCTCCCACATCCCAAAGATTTGTAAGTGTTGCAGGTTTGTAGGTTAAATGGCATCTGTAAATTTTCCCTAGTGTGTAGGATGCGAAAATGGGATGACGTAGAAGTAGCATGAATGGGTGATCTTTGGTCGGCGTGGGCCGAAGGGCCTCTTTCCACGCTGTATTTCTACACTAAACTAAACTAAAGCCTGAAGCAGTAATTGAGGTTTCACTGAGTGAGCATTGTCGGAACAGCGACCATAATCCTATAATTTTATGATACGTATGGGTAAGGGTGAGACTGGTTCTTGGGTGAGAATGTTAAATTGTGGAAGGCTAAATACAACAAAAATAGGCAAGAACTGGAAAACCAATATTTAAAATTGATAATGACTTTAAAAGATAAATTGTGCAAAAACTTCCATCTCGATAACACTGCGTGGGGAATTTACATGTTTCATTGGCCATCAATCTTTTGAATGTTTTGGCATTATCTGTTTAAATTAGAAAATACTTTTATCTTTGTGATGTGCTGCATATTCTGTGTCGAGAATTATATGAAAAACTGGATGGCTGCCATTAAACAACCATACAGTGTTCTCGAAAGATTCTATTTAAGAAATGTAGTGGCATTGCCACTAATTTATTTATTTTATTTAAATCAAAATAATTTATTATCATACACAGGACAATTTCCAAGAACATGTCCATTTCCACTATCTTCTGATTAACATGCCTATTCTCATAGAATGGTTGTGAGTGTTCACATCAGTCTTTGATATACATTAGGATTACATGAACCTTATATATGGCCTTCCATCTCTACTGAAGATTTTCTGAAATAATTGAACTTAATTTTCCACATGGTTGAACTGTTTCCCTAATAGAAACTGTCTATGTTTACACTAATCTGCTGAGTATATTGATGTGTTCTGCCTGGTGGACTTCTTGGAGCTGAAGTTGAATGGTGATGGTAACTAGGATACAATTTAGTTTGTTGGAGCCAACATCATCCATCACAGAGGAGTATACAGACCTTGGGACATTATTGCACAACTAAATGTCAGAGCATTGAATTGAACATTACAATGTAGCATAATAAAATGGTGATATAGTGCAGCCTCAATATAACACAGATATCAGGGCACAACTTTAACACCATTATTGAAGATCGATAATCAATCCTGTGTCCGTTATCCACAGGATAAGGACATATTGACATCTTATCCTGAGTATAAGAGTTAGGATGTCATAACGCAGATTTCTAGGTCATAGGTTGGGGCAAATTTGGAGGGTTGGGCCACAATTAGAGTATTGTGCACAGTTCTGGTCGCCCCATTACAGTAAGGATGTGGAGTTTTTGAAAAGGTGCAGAGGAGGTTTTACCAGAATGTTGTCTGGACTGGCGGGTATTACCTACAGGGAGTGTTTGGACAAACTTAGATGTTTTCCCTGGAACGCCGGAGGATGTGGGGAAACCCGATTGAATATATAAAATTTCTGAGAGGTACAGAGAGGGTAGAGAGTCAGAATCTTTTTCCCTGGATGAATAAATCAAATACAAGAGAGCATAGCTTTGAGGTGAGAGGGGCAAAGATTAAAGGAAAGCAGCAACCTTTTTACAGAGGGCGGTGAGTGCTTGGCTGTGTTGGTAGCGGAGGTGGATATGACTGTGACAATTAAGAGGCTTTTTGAAAGATGTATATGCATGAAATGGAAGGATACAGGTGATGGTGCAGGTAGATAAGAGATGGTCTTGGCATCATTTTCAGCACGGGCATTGTGGGCTGAAGGGCCTCTTCTTGTGCTATACTCTTCTATGTTCCATGCATATTATGTGAAAAGGACATTTACCCAATTTCAGAAGGTTATCCACTTTGGTAGCAAAAACAGGAAGGCAGATTACTATCTAAATGACGTCAAGTTGGGAAAAGGGGAAGTACAACGGGATCTGGGGGTCCTTGTACATCAGTCTATGAAAGTAAGCATGCAGGTACAGCAGGCAGTGAAGAAAGCGAATGGCATGTTGGTTTTTATAACAAGAGGAATCGAATATCGAAGCAAAGAGGTCCTTCTGCAGTTGTACGGATCCCTATTGAGACCACACCTGGAGTATTGTGTGCAGTTTTGGTCCCCTAATTTGAGGAAGGACATTCTTGCTATTGAGGGAGTGCAGCGTAGGTTTACAAGGTTAATTTCCGGGATGGCGAGACAGTCATATGCTGAGAGAATGGAGCAGCTGGATTTGTACACTCTGGAGTTTAGAAGGATGAGAGGGGATCTCATTGAAACATAAGATTGTTCAGGGTTTGGACACGCTAGAGGCAGGAAACATGTTCACGATGTTGGGGGAGACTAGAACCAGGGGCCATAGTTTAAGAATAAGGAGTAAGCCATTTAGAATAGAAACGAGGAAACACTTTCTCTCACAGAGAGTTGTGAGTCTGTGGAATTCTCTGCCTCAGAGGGCGCTGGAGGTGGGTTCTCTAGATGCTTTCAAGAGAGAGCTAGATTGGGTTCTTAAAAATAGTGGAGTCAGGGGATATGGGGAGAAGGCAGGAACGGGGTACTGATTGGGGATGATCAGCCATAATCACATTGAATGGCGGTGCTGGCTCGAAGGGCCGAATGGCCTACTCCTGCACGTATTGTCTATTGTCTCCTTTGTGTTTGCTTGACTTGGAACCGTATACCAATGTCCACATCCAACAGATAGGCATTTACCGCCAACATGCCTCCATTGCCGGCTTGTTTCTGATGTAGATTTGAGTCATCGTGAAAATGGCAGACTGCCTGTTGGGCCCCATGTCTGAGGAAGGATGTGCTGGCATTGGAGAGGGTCCAGAGGAGATTTAGGAGAATAATCCAGGGGACGATTGAGTTAATGTATGATAATGAGTGTTTGCCACCACTGGGCCTGTATTCGCTGGAGTTTCGAAGGATGAGGGTGAAACTTACCGAATAGTGAAACGGCTAGACAGAGTGAATGTGGAGAGGATGTTATCACTCATGTTAGGGTCTAGGACCAGAAGCCATAGCCTCAGAATAAAAAGATGTACCCTTAGAAAGGAGATGAGGAGGAATTTCTTTAATCAGAGGGTCAAGAATTTGTGGAATTCATTGCCACAGATGGCTATGTAGACCGAGTCAATGGAGGTTTTTAAGGGGGAAATTGACAGATTGATGATTACTACAGATGTTAGGGGTCATGTGGAGAAGGCGTGAGAATGGGGTTTGAGGGTGAAAGATAGAACAGTCATGATTGAATGGCGGAGTAGACTTGATGGGCCGAAGGTCCTAATTCTGCTCCTATAACTTATGAACTTATGAATTGAACTCAGAGAAGTATGTGTACACTTCAATCAATAAAGAAACTGGTCTTTAAAAAAAACATCAAGCGGAGAAATTAAAATATTCCTTGCTTAAGCCGAGAAGACCAGTGTTTAGGAGTGCCTTCTAAATAATGCAATAAAATAGCTTACTCATCAGCAATTAAATGGCACTGTATTAGATAGAATCAATGACCTGGAAAATCATTCTCGACCTAAGAATCTAAAATTAATAGGAAAGCCTGAGGGAACATGAGAGGAAAATGCAGTCTAGCTTTGAAAGATTCCTCATCCTAAGTATTAGTTCTGCCAGAAGCTGCGAAGACTCTCAGAATTAAAAGCATGTCAGGTATTCCTTCTTCAGTTGATAGTGAAAAAAGATATAATTATGTTTGCAAAGGTCAGTTTTTATTAGAGGAAATAAAACCATGTTTGATGTGCGTCAGAATCAGATCTTCCGATGTTTAAAATATGCTAGATATTTATTCTGCGCCATATGAAGAATTGAATGATGTCTGAAATACGAGCAAGAACAGTGATACCACTATAGTAGCATTTGGGTTTGGTTGGTGTGCAATCATTGGCATCTTTTCTCAAGAGGATTGAGGGCATTTCCTGCTGTGCTGCTCTCAGCTAGATGCTGTTCAGAAAAGAAATTGCCTCGATGGTCAAATGGTCAGGAGCAAAGTCTGACCTAATTTTTTTAATGATAGATTTAAAACTCCATTGTTTGAAGCATTAAAGTTATCTTATTCTAACTGATGAAAAATATATCCAACTATGTTTATAATATCCCTGTATAAAAGTTAGCAACATGTCTTCAGTGGTGTTTCTAATGTAGTATGCCATGCCAAGGCATTTGGCAAGATGTTTAGTTTAGAAATGCAGCAAGGAAACAAGCCCTTCAGCTGACCAATTCCATGCCGGCCATTAATCACCCATTCACATTAGTTCAATGTTATCAACATTTTTCATCCACTCCTCATAGACTTGGGGCAATTTGACAGACTATAGACTATAGAAATACAGCGCGGAAAGAAGCCCTATGGCCCACCAAGTCTGCACTGATCATTGATCACCAGTTTATAGTAGTTCTGTTATCAATATTTATCATCCACTCCACATACACTAGGACCAATTTTACAGATTTCAGACTTCCGAGACATAGTGCAGAATCAGGTCCCATGGTGCATCAAGTCAGCGCCGACCCGCGACCCCCATATAGTGGCACTTTCCTCAACACAAGGGACCATTTACAATCTTTACCCAAGCCAATTAACCTATGAACATGGATGAGTGACCTTGTGGATTGGGGCCTTCTTCAGACTGATTATGGTGTGGGGGGAGGAAGAAAGAGGAAAAAAGGAATAGGTGACATTTTGTGTCGAGACCCTTCATCAAACCTGCATGTCTTTGGAGTGTGGGAGGAAACTGGAGCACACAGGGAAAATGCAGTCACAGGGAAAAGGTACAACACTTGGTACAGACAGGATGGAACCCGGGTCTCTGGCGCTGTAAGCCAGCATCTCTACCACTGCGCCACTGCTATCACCATGCTGCCATTTCACCGCTTCCCCTTCTCTCCCACCCGCTTCCAATTATATTCCTTCCTCCAGCTCCTCAGTTCACACTCTTTTATCCTTCTCACACTTTTTGTCTTTTCATCTCTAGCCTTTTTCCAGCCATCTGCTTATCAAACACCCTCCCTCACCTGTATACACCTACTTGCCAGGCTTTGTCCTGCACTCCCCACCCTCCACACCATAATCAGTCTAAAGAAGGGTCTTGATCCATAAAGTCACCTCTCCATGTTCTCCAGAGATGCTTCTTGGCCTGTTGAGTTACTCCAGCACTTTGTGTTTTATTTTAAGGTAAACCAGCACCAGCAGCTCCTGGTGTCTACGTTGTCAGCAGAGTTTGGTGATTGGAGGGTGGAGCAAGGAAGACTGGGCAGAAATGCATTGGACTAATTATTTTCACCAGATGTCTTTTGATTATTCTGTTCATCTTATTGACAGAATGGCCACCTTTGTATTCCCAGAGTGTAAGGAAAGTAAGCACCAGACCTGCGGAGTCCTTCAGGCCAATGTGGTGAACATACCAATGGTAATTTAGTTTCTGATGTTGGTAACTTCAATTAGCTCACCACTGTGCCCCTCCTGCTCTGCTGTAAATATTTGCAGTTTCTGCATCCTCTTCCCACCCCGCGTACCTAATCCTTTTCAGCTGTTCTCCATATCTCAACGGTAGAATGAATGCACACTGGTATTTATTTTCAGTGAACATTGTTTTAAAATTGCATCTGCAATGATCCTTCACCATGTAAGCTGTATAATCTCTGCTGTTTATTCATGTGAGCAGAATGATTATTTGTTCACAGTGTACATTTGTTATGTTCACACCTCAAGTTGCACAAATCTGTTATTTTATCATTGTGCCAAATTACAAAATAAAAAGTCAAACAGAGCACTTTAGATCATCATCATAGAGTCATACAGCGTGGAAACAGGCCCTTTGGCCCAACTTGTCCACACCGACCAAAATGTCCAATCTTCACTCGTCCCACCTGCCTGAGTTTGGCTCATATCCCTATAAACCTGTCCTCTCTAAGTACATTTCTAAATGTTCCTTAAATATTGTGATAGTAGCTGCCTCAACTACCTCTCCCAGCAGCTTGTTCCATACACCCACAACCCTTAATGTAAAAAAGTAACCCCTTGGGTTCTTATTAAGTCTTTCCCCCCTAACTTTAATCTTCTTTCCTCTGATTCTTGATTCCCATACTCTGGGCAAGAGACTCAGTGTGTCTACCTGATCTATTCCTCTCATGATTTTGCACACATGATCATGTCCCATAAAAATATGATATTTGCACGAAAATATGCTCTCAAATTCCTCTACTTTCTCAGTGTCCTCTGGGTATTCTGATCAAATATGCCCTTTTCACTGTTGTTGATTAATATATCAGAGTTATTTTACACAATTATTGATCTGTTTCATGATCTTGGGGACAATTCACTGCTCCCTGTGGGGAGTTGTGTTTCCATGGAGTACATTGTGGGTAATCACAGATAAGCAGCCCACTATTTTGTTAAAATGTAATGGATGAATGAGCAGACGGCCTAATTTTTCCATTGCACTCCCTGCAGGTTTCCTGCATTGAGGTATACAGATTGAGATCTATTTACATTTTGTTAGTTTGCTTTGACAAGGAGACTGCATTGTTCTTTACTAATGTATGAATGCAGAAGGTTTATTGTTGGGTTTGTTCTTATTATTATTATTATCACATGTGCCGAGGTAATTGAAATACTTTCGAAACAGCTCAGCTATACCAGACATCAATACAATCAAGCTAAACTCAAGTACAATAGATAGAGCAAAGGGGAAGATACAGAATGCAGAATATAGTTTGAGAAAACCCACACAGTGAGGTGGAGAACATGCAAACTCCGTACAGACAGTAGCTGTCATCGAGATCGAACCCAGGTCTCTGGCACTGTAAGGCAGCAACTCTCCCACTGTGTCACTGAGCCACCTTGGTTCTTTAATTTTTATTAAATTACATTATACATTGAAATTACTCTGTTCTGTGACTCACAATGAGGCTTTTGTACATATATTTTCCTGTTCATGAGGTGCAATTAGTTGATTAATCCAAAAAAATAGGTTGTACGGCACTTTCACGTTCTTGCCAAAGCCTTTCATTCCTGTTGCTGGGTGTATTCATAAGGGGCATGCAAACATATACTGTGTAAAATATGAATCTACCTCAGGAGGAAAGATTCAGAAAAGTTAAGCCTAGTTAGGTCCATTTAACATCGCTCAAGTTGTGCGTTACCTTATGGCGGTTGGATGTTAACAGATTCTGAGGACAACACAAGCACAGATGCTGAACACAGCTGTACTAATGAAAGCATGGTAGCGTGGCATGTTGCTATGGAGCTTGTTATCCAAGTCGACTCATGGGTCCCCATTCAACTATGCCTGAGCTGAGGTGTTTGCATATTGACATTCCCCTTCATTGAGCAGAAATGAGCAAAAGGTATTGGTCTGGTGCCTTCCGGTTTTCACATCGAGCCAAATAGATTATTATTTTATGAAGCTCTCATCTATATTATAACCATATAACCATATAACAATTACAGCACGGAAACAGGCCATCTCGACCCTTCTAGTCCGTGCCGAACACGTATTCTCCCCTAGTCCCATATACCTGCGCTCAGACCATAACCCTCCATTCCTTTCCCGTCCATATAACTATCCAATTTATTTTTAAATGATAAAAACGAACCTGCCTCCACCACCTTCACTGAAGCTCATTCCACACAGCCACCACTCTCTGAGTAAAGAAGTTCCCCCTCATGTTACCCCTAAACTTCTGTCCCTTAATTCTCAAGTCATGTCCCCTTGTTTGAATCTTCCCTACTCTCAGTGGGAAAAGCTTATCCACGTCAACTCTGTCTATCCCTCTCATCATTTTAAAGACCTCTATCAAGTCCCCCCTTAACCTTCTGCGCTCCAAAGAATAAAGCCCTAACTTGTTCAACCTTTCTCTGTAACTTAGTTGCTGAAACCCAGGCAACATTCTAGTAAATCTCCTCTGTACTCTCTCTATTTTGTTGACATCCTTCCTATAATTAGGCGACCAAAATTGTACCCCATACTCCAGAATTGGCCTCACCAATGCCTTGTACAATTTTAACATTACATCCCAACTTCTATACTCAATGCTCTGATTTATAAAGGCCAGCACACCAAAAGCTTTCTTTACCACCCTATCTATATGAGATTCCACTTTCAGGGAACTGTGCACAGTTATTCCCAGATCCCTCTGTTCACCTGCATTCTTCATTTCCCTACCATTTACCATGTACGTCCTATTTTGATTTGTCCTGCCAAGATGTAGCACCTCACACTTATCAGCATTAAACTCCATCTGCCATCTTTCAGCCCACTCTTCCAACTGGCATAAATCTCTCTGTAGACTTTGAAAATGTACTTCATTATCCACAACCCCACCTATCTTAGTATCATCCGCATACTTACTAATCCAATTTACCACACCATCATCCAGATCATTGATGTACATGACAAACAACAGTGGACCCAACACAGTTCCTTGCATCATAGCTCTACTTTTCACGTAGTCGGTCAATTCATAAAGATTTTTTTGCCATTGTGCATCTACCGTTATGACAAAAGGTCTTCACTCTGAAGTGTTAGCACTGACTCTCCACAGGGGTGGCACAGCAGTAGAGTTGGTGTCTTGCAGCGCCAGAGATCCAGGTTAGATCCTGACTCTGGATGCTGCCTGTTCAGAGCTGGCACGTTCTCCCTGTGACCATATCGATTTTCTGCGGGTGCTCCGGATTCCTCCCACACTCCAAAGACGTACAGGTCGGTAGGTTAATTGGCTTATGTAAATATTTTAAATTGTCCGTAGTGTGTAGGATAGTGCTGGTGTACGGGGTGATCGCTGGTCGGCAAAGACTCGCTGGGTCGAAGGGCTTGTTTCCATGCTGTATCTCTAAAGTTGATAGATGCTGCTTGAAGTGCTGAGTGTTTGCCAGCATTTTCTTTTCTTATGAAGCATCTGCTGTGCTTTGATTTCCCTGATTGAAGAGCACATGATTATTTTTTTGTTTGGCTCATGCCCCTTCTGCATGGCCTTTTCTGTATAATCTCGCATAATCACAGAAAACATCTGTACACAAGTCATTTTTATGAATAGAATTTAAATTCAGAAGCAGATTGATGCTTTCTGCTCAGGTCCTTATCCTGAATAAACCTCCAATGGAAACCCAATAAATAAAACTGAGATTACAATAATATGTACGTATAATTATAGAACGGCTCAGTGGTGCAGCTGTTAGAGTTGCAGCCTCACAACGCCAGAGACCTGGATTCGATCCTGACCTCGGGTGCTGTCTGTGTGGAGTTTGCATGTTCTCCCTGTGATCCGTGTGGGTTTCCCTCAGGTGCACCAGTTTCCTCCCATATCCCAAGACATGCGAGTTTGTCGGTTAATTGTCCCTCTATTAATTGCCCCTAGTGAGTCGGGTGGGTGTGAGAAAGTGGGGTAAGTAGTACTAGTGTGAATGGGTGATCGATGGTCGTTGTGGACTTGGTGTGCCAAACTATTTCTAGGTTGTATCTCTAAAAATATATATATACACATGTCGGGTATTCAAGAAAGTTTTGAAGGCCTTCATTAGAGAAAGAAATTAAGAAAATGGAATTAATCTTTCCTGTGAATGGAATATTAATTGATGCAATAGTCTTTCAAAGATTATGATATTGCAGTGTTACAGAGCTCGAAATTATTCACATATGATACAGTACAAATAGTTAACAAATTCTAATGTAATTTATTTTGCTGCTATGCCAAATTGGAGCTTACCAATTATAAATATAGTTTAGCAGTTCTGTTAAAGTATTGGATAAATAAATTATGGATAAATACAATGCAAATGCACATAGTCAGGGCTCGAAAATAACGGTTGCCCGGGTGCCAATGGTGACCTAAAGTCCCGCCGGGCAACCTAAAAGCCGTGCCATTTTGCCCGGCTTGGCAAGCACCCGGGACACCTATCGTTCAACTCTGAGCAGGCACCCCTCTCTATCTCTCTCTCTGTCACTCTCCGTCCCCGCCATCCATATCCGTGTCCGGGCCATTAGTTCTCCGCTCTCCGCCCGCTCCTCATCCACCTGCATGGCCGGCCGCCTTGCGCATGCGCACTGCCACGGCCTGCACATCTTCCCCCTGCACATGCGCACAACCACGGCCAGCACATCATCGGCCATGGTTGTGCACATGTGCCACCCTGCACATGCGCACTGCCACGGCAACTGGTCGGCGCCGGGCACTTTCTCCCTCCCTTTGCATTGTGGGAGATCTGACCGCCATTGCTGTCCGGTCACCGCATCGCCACAACCGCTGAAAACTAACGCAGAATCACTCCCTGGAGTAACTCCCTGGAATAACTCTTGCTTCATGATTTCCTGGTCCTCCAAAAATATTCCAAATGGAATTTAAACTGGAATGGATCCTCCACCACCAAACTCCAAACTCTGAAAAATAACAGCCTATTGCACTTTACCTGTTTATTTATTGTGTATATATATATATGGTCTATGGTATATAGACACTTTTATCTCCTGTTCTGTATTCTGTTGTGCTGCAGCTAGCAAGAATTTCATTGTCCTATCAGGGACAAATGACAATAAAACTCTCTTGACCTGGACTTAAGCAAAAAAAGATTCTTGGGGGAAAAAGAGCTACCTTAAATTTAGTTGCATCTGGTTGGGTAACCATGGTAGGGTAAAAACTATTCCATGCTTTAATTGTGCGGGGAACTCCATGGAGCAGCCAGCACCTCTGGATAGAAGAAATTGGGTGATGTTTCGGGTAGAGACCCTTCTTTAGATTTCCTCTGGTTTTAGTGTTTTTAGTTTAATATAAAGATACAGCGTGGAAACAGGCCCTTCGGCCCACCAAGCCCATGCCGACCACTGATCACCCATGCACTAATTCAATCTCACACATTAGCAACGTAAGTCAAGAGTGTTTTATTCTTTTACATCCCAGTTAAAACAATGAAATCCTTACTTGCAGCAGCACAACAGAATATGTAAACATAGTACTCTGTAAACAATGTTATAAATGAGAAAACAAAACAGTGTATATTTACATATGAATCTATAACTATATAAATATATATTAAATTTATATATATATTTATATATATATGTGTGTGTGTGTGTGTGTGTGTGTGTGTGTGTGTGTGTAATATATATACCCACACACACACAATTTCCCTCCTGGGATTATTAAAGTTCTACCGTATAGTATTGTGTATGTAGGAAGGAACTGCAGATGCTAGTTTAAACTGAAGATAAACACAAAAAGCTGGAGTAACTCAACAGGTCAGACAGAATCTCTGCACAAAAGGAAAATATTACGTTTTGGGTTGGGTCTGAAAAAGTTTCCTGCATACCTTTGGAATGTGGAAGGAAACAAGAGCACCCGAAGAAAACCCATGCGATCAAAGGGAAAAGGAGCAAACTCCATACAGACAGCACGCATATTCAGGATCAATCCCGGGTCTCTGGCATTTTTATGCAGCAACTTTATGGCCAATGTACTGCCCCATAGTCTTGAACTGAATTAAAACATACAGTAGCTGTAAAGGGGGATGTAGCATCACTTAGAGATTTAAGACTGAAAATGGATAGTTTCTTTTTTTTAGTAACCAAAGTTATCAACGTATATTTTTTTTTTGTGTGTTGGAAAACAAAATATAGTGGCACAGCTGGTGGACTTGTCCCACACGCCAGAGATCTGTGTTCGATCCTGTCCTCGGGCACTGTCTGTGTTGAATTTGCACATTCTCCCTGCAAGCGTGTGGGTTTCCTCCCACATCCCAAAGACGCATTGGCTTTGTAGGTTAACTTGTCTCTGTAAAATTGCCCCTAATGTGTAGGGAGTGGGTGAGGAAAGTGGGATAACAGGACTTGTGTGAATGGGTAGACAAAAATGCTGGAGAAACTCAGCGGGTGAGGCAGCATCTATGGAGTGAAAAAAATAGGCGATGTTTCAGGTCGAGACCCTTCCTCAGACTGATGTAAGGGTGCGGGGGGGGGTGGGGGGGGATGGAGAAAGGAAGAGGTGGAGACAGTGGGCTGAGGGAGTGCTTGGAAGGGGAGGAGAAAGCAGGGACTACCTGAAATTGGAGAAGTCAATTTTCATACCACTGGGGTGTATACTGCCCAAGCGAAATATGAGGCGCTGGTCCGCCAATTTACGGTGGGACTCACTCTGGCCATGGAGGAGGCTCAGGCCAGAAAGGTTGGATTTGGAATGAGAGGGGTAGTTGAAGTGCTGAGCCACTGGGAGATCAGGTTGGTTATTGCGTACTGAGCAGAGGTGTTGGGCAAAGCGATCGCCAAGCTTACGCTTGGTCTCACCGAGAGTGATTATATGCTGAATAATCCAACCACATTTTTGTTTGGAAGTGGAAAGCAATAATAGAAATTGCATTCATTGCAACGTGTAAAAAGAGTTGAGATACTGTATATACTGTATTATAATTTTGCTGCATGCCATTGTGGTATATATCATGTCTTGATTGGTGAATATGTTTAGTTTGAGACTTTATTTGAAGCAGAAATGATATGTGAATGCTTAATTGAGCATAATTCCGACTGGTAACTACGCACTTTGTCCGAGCACGTTATCGCACGCATCATGCAAGCCATCTTAAATGACCACCTAAAGAGTCATTTGGCAACCTAAAAAGCTGCCTAGGTTGCCCGGCTGGAAACAGAGAAAAAAAGTTCAGTGAGAGCCCTGATAGTGATATTTATTTGGAGTATTCTTAGTAAATCACCAGGTGTTGGTACATCCCATATATTTTTCCTCATCGTGTGTTTGGGGGCAGCCTATCTGAAAAAAGGTAATTTTAACACCGCAGTGTAACTGAACCAAGAAGATTTAAGCCTTTGCTCAATTTAAGAAGTTTTTAACTCATTTATCACCGTTATCAATTTATTTCTGGGGACCATGATTCTACTCTGTGGAAAAGTGAAATGGGGAATTGTAAGCACCTTGGGCATTTGTATTATCTTTGTCACGCGTTGTTATACGGTAATCCAATATGAAGCACTGATTTAGAGCCCAATCGTGTATTACAACCAGCAGAATCTTAGCAGTGTTGCAATATTGTTTATGGTTGTTATATCAAACATATTCCCTGGATGAAGCTGGACGGTTCAATAATGCACCTGGGTGAGTCTCTGTTATTATCCCATAAGGCAAATGCATTTTATGATATCTTGATTCTTAACATTTTAAGACCAAACATCAGGTTAGAATAATGGGCTTTTTAAAAAATGTTTGTCAATTACCAAAGTTCCTGATAAAAGTAAAAATAACCTTGATTAAAGTGAAAAATATATTGAGAAATGAACTAAATATTTGCAAAAAGAATATGAAGTAAGTTAGTGCATGTGTGAAGCATTTTACATGTCTGCTCTTACCAGTGCTTAAGAAATAACACTTTTATGTTATGGCAACATATTACTTCTAATGGTTGTAAGAAAGATTAATTAATCCAAAAATATGTTGCCACCAGATGTTATACAACCAATGACACAAATATCTGGCCCATTTTATGGTTTTAGACAGTGATTGATTGATGTTAATCAGTTAGATGGGTTGTGGAATTTTCATACCACTCTACCTGATATTGAATACAATACAGTTGATTTATCGCTGTTGGCCTTAAGGGACCCATATGAGTTTATGTAGGATAATGATGAGTTGAGTAGACATGAGAATATAGCACAGTATTGCACATATTTTAACAACAAACTGGCAATCGTACATACTCCATTCATAATTGTATTGAGATTTTCCAATAGAAGCAATTGTTTGCTGTCAGCCAGTGTTGTAGCTTCTGGTTATGCCCAATTGTTGCCCTGAAAAATATCAGCACCAAAGTCTATACTGTAGATGTCTTACATATGGGCTTATAACAGCTTGCAAATCACACAGACACATTGCTTTCAGCAAGATCTCACCAACAGCCAGAAATGAAAGCGACATTTGACTGAAAAAACGGTTAAAGTCCCCGGCGGGTGATGGCAAGTCCCGCGGCCGTTAAAGCCGCGCCGGGCGATGTAAGGCCCCACTCCGGGTCGTCTTCAACCCCGCAACTCGGGCGGGAGAGGTTGCCGTTGCGGGAGCTCCGAAAAACGGTCTCCCACCAGGGACCCGCGAGCTCCCGATGTCACCGCCCCCGAGCTCCGGAGTCGGGCCGCAGCCGCACGCCACCACAGCTCTACACGCTCTACAGCCGGCCAGCTCCACGATGGTGAGGCCCCAATGACAACGGAGACCCAACAAGGAAAGGTCGGGTCCACCCGTACAGGGAAGAGACCCCCCCCCCCCCCACACACATATACGCAGCTAAAAACAATATAAAAACCACAACAAACTACACATTGACAGGACAAAAATGTTTAAAAGACAGACGGACTGCAGGGGCCGCTGTCGCGAGGGAGGCGCCATCCAAATTTGTGCTGCTGAAATCAATGTGGACTTTTCTTTGGATAAAACAGGGATTGTTTGATGGGTGGGAGATTGAGTGGTTTAGAGTCAGAGAGACATAAATGGGAAACAGGCCCTTCAGCCCAACTTGCCCATGCAGACCAACATGCCCCATTTGCACTAGTTCCACCTGCCCGCGCCTGTCCCTTAACCCTCTAAACCCATCCTATCCATGAACCTGTCCAAATGTCTCTTAAATGTTATGATAGGCCCTGCCTCAACTTTCTCCGCCGGCAGCTCGTTCCGTTTACCCACCACTCTTTGAGTAAAATAATGACCCCTCAAGTTCCTATTTAAGGCTTTTAAGGTAATGTGCCCATGTTGCTGATGCTGGCTCCCTGTGCTCCCAATGCATGGATTCAAGGTGCTTGATTCCATTCTGAATGCTTTTTCCTCACCTTGGGAGATGCTAACCCAGAAATTCCCAGTTGTCAGGGGGGATGTTGAATTTCTTCGAGTCCATCATTGAATCTTTTCCTATGTCTGTCTGGTAATCTCTTCCCAGTGGCCTGGGAATTTTGTGTTTGCATGCGTACAATATCACCTGTCCAATGCAGTTGACAATGATTTATTCCTTGCAGCGCAGGAGGATGAGGGGTGATCTTATAGAGGTGTATAAAATCATGAGAAGTATAGATCGGGTAAACGTACACAGTCTCTTGCTCAGTGTAGGGGTATGGAGGACCAGAGGACATAGGTTTCTATGTTTCAAGTAAGGGGGGGAGGAAGATTTAACCCTGAGGGTAACTTTTCTACACATTGGGTGGAGGGTGTATGGAGCGAGCTGCCGGACGAGGTAGTTGAGGCAGGTAAGATCACAAGATTTAACAAATACTTAGAGAGGTACATGGATAGGAGAGGTTTAGAGCGATATATGGGCTAAATGCAGGCAGGTGGGACCAGTGTAGATGGGCTATATATTGGCCGATGTGGGCAGGTTAGGACAAGGGGCCTGTTTCCAAGGGGCCTGTTTCCATGCTGCATGGCTCTCTGAGGCTGTTCTACAATCCCTCCTGACTGATGGAGTCAAACTCTTTTTGGTAAAGTTGGTAAAAAGCCACGTATAGTGGTCGGTTCTTCTCCCTGTATTTTCCTACAGGTTGAGATAAGATCATGTCCAATGTGCCTCTTGTGTTTGACGAGGCAGCCTTTTCACCACTGGATGATTAAAAAGGATCCTGGTGATCAGTTTCCTGCTGGTAGACAGCGGGCACAGTTCTCTGTAGTTACCACAATGGACATGTCACATTTGTTGATATTGGTTTTGGTATTTCTGAGTTTCACTAATATGCCTTCCTCTTTGAAGATGTGAATTATGAGGCTGTGGATTTGCGATTGATGCTCATCGTGGCTCAGGCTCCATCTGCTCCCAAGGCTCTGCTATATTCTTAGTTGAGATATGGACTATTAAACTGCTTGACGGGTTGCTGAGGGATGGAATCAGGGGGAAACATATCAAGGCATTTGAGAAGGTCTTTGAAGGGCATTGACTACATCTCTGCCACTGATGTGTTCACCCACATTAGTAGGATAGAGCTGTTGCTGCTGGAGCCATAGATGGCCTCTGCATCACTGAAGAAACTGCCCATATCTCTACTCTACTCCAATATTTGCACTTAACAAATTGCAAGTAAAACTACTTCTACTAAAACATATTTCCACTCCACTGTTTGATTTTTCTCTGTTAGCTTATCTCTATGAAGCCATTAAGACAAAGCAGACTTACCTAATGCTAAGCACATCATATCGTAGCAACAGACTCTTGCATTCTGTTTCTGGAATTGATTCAATTGAAAACAGTTGAGATAATTTTGGAAGCGGAGTTCAATGTGCTGCTACTGCTATGAAGCCCTATTAAATTCATTGATCAGCGATACCTGGGCAGTTGTTTGCCTTCAGTCGGTCGAATCCAATGACTCATCACCTTATTCTTTAATCTTTCAATTTTTGTGGACTAATAAGAGAGCCTTGTAAGAATAGTAAAATCTGTGTGATATGGCTCTGTTTGAACAATTTCAGCCTTTCTGTAGATTGCATGTCTTCTGTTCATTGCATTTTACCTTCAGAAGTGTAGGCAGCACAGTGGCGTAGTGGTAAAGCTGCGGTAGAACATTCATTTTAATACCACATAAACAAAAGCTTTATACAAACTCAAGCCATTTCAAGCCTGACTTGGCAAAAGGGACACAAAACTAAGATTAGGCTCCTAATTTGCAAGATGGGGGGAGAAATGTTGCAGGTATGCATACTGGCTATTAATTGTGCAGCCCCAGATTGATATGGTGATGCTGTACTTTTGTGCAGAATGAACACATGACTTGGATGCCCATTTTATGTCTGCAAAACAGATATTTTTACATATCATTCCTAAGTCTTTATGAAAGTATGGTCCTTGTGCTGTAAATGTGGTGTATTTTTGTGAATTGTTTGATTTCTTTTGCATTTTTGATATTAAAGAGAGAGAGAGGGGGAGAGAGAGAGGAAGTAAACGTTGGATGGAGAATATCTGCACATTCACTATATTTTGGACTTTAGAGACAGGACCTTCGGTCCACCGAGTCCGCACCCACCGCCGACCCCCATGCATTAACACTATCCTTCACATGAGGGACAAATTACAAGTTTACCGAAGCCAATTAACCTACAAACTTGTATGTCTTTGGAGTGTGCAAGGAAACCTGAGCACCTGGAGAATACCCACCTGGTCACAGTGATAACGTACAGACTCCATATAGACAGCACCCATAGTCAGGGTCAACCCCAGGTCTTTGGCGCTGTAATGCAGCAACTCTACCGCTGCGCCACCGTGCCCCACTTGCTGAGAAGTTCGCATTGTCTATCGAAAAGTGTGGAGTGTGCAAGATGCAACCTTCTAGGAATCAGTGTTACATTTTCCCAAGGAATATCTTGGATATCATGCCTTAAATACAAAAGAAAATCTGTGTGAAATCACCAAAGATGGCACAATGCTGTTTTTCCTGGATATTTCTGTCATGTTTCTGTGAAAAAAATGGTCTCCACTTACGACTAAAAGGAAACCAGCTGTTTGACAGCATTCATTTAATTAGTGTTTAAATATAAAAACACCCTATTTCAAGGTTTTATCAGTTGAGTGAACAGGCAGACAGCTGCTAATTTCAGTGTTACCGTAATCATATCTGCGCAGTCATATCAGCGTGAACAACAATTTCAATTTATTAAATGAATGTACTGCATTAGATCTGAAATTGGTTTTCACATCACTGCACAAAGGATATTTACTTCATAAAGTAATAGAACTCCATGCAATTAGAGACCATTACATCCAGACCTATGATTTTGGCATCAACCTTTCCCTTCTCAAAGGTGGACCACACATTGCAAATAGTTTGAAGCATCCAGGAGCGTATGCTTTCAACTGTGGCGGGTAAGCTTGAGTGCATTTGTATTACAGTGCTGGCAAGATCAAATGTAAACCTTCGTCGGGCATTTGGGATTTGACCTGGGAATATCCGTGCACAGCCATATGTGTACAATGGCTTAAGTCCCTTCTTCAAACCTGTTTGAGTCGCTCCGTGGATGAAGGGCTCTGCCCTCAATGCCAAACGGGAGTGGGTTCATTTTGTTCTGTCAGCTTCCCACAGGCAGTTGGGCAGCATGTCTTGCAGTGGGTAGAGGGGAGGGGAGGGAGAGCGGTGCGATGGATATGGAGAATACAAACTGAGAAGCTGGATATTGATTTATATTTGCTAAGTGAATGAGAAAGACAGTATTAACTCAACGGTACTGCTGCCACAGGCAAGTTAAAACAAATCAATTCCACAGAATCAATAGCTCACTTCATTCGCCATGCATTATTCTATTTATTATATATGTGTATTAAACCCCAAATGCAGCAGATACATTTGCAATGTGTTATTTCTTGCATTTACAAAATTATGCGAACAACTCAGAATTCAGGTGGCCAAATAATACAGTTTCAACCATATACTTTTTTTTAAATTTACCCCACAACTTAAGAACCAAGTGACAAAGACTTGCCCTGAAATGAAATAAACGTTTAACATTGTCATGCAAACTATTGATATAGCCAATAAAATCAATATTATTAAAATAAAAGACATAGAGTGAATTTAGCAGGTCAGGCAGTATCTCCAGAAAACATGGATGGGTAATGTTTCTGGTCTGGACCCTTTTGTAAACCAGCATCTACGGTTCCTTGTTTCTACATGATCCATATTACTCCATCCTTGAGGTTGAATGTTGTATCTTTGAGTTTGATTGATGATATTGAGTCAGTTCAGCCTAACCTAGCTCACTGTTTGCGCTCCCATACTTCCAGATGTAGCTTGTCTGGACATAGACGACCAGTTGAACTGATTGTCCAGGTTCATGGTATCCGAGAGGCAGAACAGGCTCCAAGCAGTGGGCAGACTTAAGATGGTGCACCACTGAGGCTTCACCCTTGGAGTATTCTGATTGCCTGTACTGCCAACTGCTTATAGTGCTTTTGAACACACTTTCAATGTCTCTGACTTTTATAATCTACTAGACTAAATGGGACCCGTTGGGTCCCAGCATCACACAGGAGGGCTGGTCATCCAATGCAATAATCCACCTCTCTACCAATTCTAATATTGGTGGTCAGTTGTGGGGGGGGCTTTCTGGAGCGCTAGTATGGGTGTTATGGGCTGAAGGGACTGGTTTCCAGAGGGCTAGTATGCAAATTGTGCGCCAAATGGATTCTTGGGCTGGCGTCTCTGTCAATCAAGCCTGTTGTGCTGGCAACTCACTCACGGCTAATCCTTGAAATTCCATTTCAAGCAGGGTATAAGGCCACCAAATTCAAGTGCAGTTTCTTACCACTTCTAGCAGGGTGCAAGGCCACCAAATTCAAGTGCAGTTTGATATCATTTGAAGTAGGGTGCAAAGCCACTAAAGACAGCTAGTCGTGACCTCTCCCTCCTCCATCTTGCAGAGACTGAGCCACACCCACATTTCCGGGTTTTATAACCCCTCCCCCCCACCCCCCCCCCCCCCCCCCCCCCCCCACCGTAACAGGTGTGGCTTTCATGGAGTGATTGACAGGAGAGAGATTCTCAACATATTTTTTTAAACTAATAACACTTTTATTTTTCATTGATGGGAAGAATTCTCTGCATCTGCTCAGCGGAGGGGGACTGAGTAAGATGGCCAAAAATCACAGCCGTAAGTGGTAGCGTTTTATTTAAAATCAATATACAATGCAAACAGGAAGTAAGTGCATTTACAGTAGTACCTTTTAACTTCAAGCCAAAGCACCCAAGCCACCATTTGCAGTAAGTAATACATTTCAACTTCATGCCACCATTTGCAGTAAGTGGTGCCTTTCAACTTCAAGCCACACACAAGCCATCATTTGCAGTAAGTAGTGCCTTTCAACTTCATGCCACAATTTGCAGTAAGTACTGCCTTTCAACTTCAAGCCATTGCACCCAAGCCACCATTTGCAGTAAGTAGTGGCTTTCAAACTCATGCCACCATTTGCAGTAAGTAATGCCTTTCAACTTCATGCTACCATTAGCAGTAAATAGTGCCTTTCAACTTCAAGCCAATGCACCCAAGCCACCATTTGCAGTAAGTAGTGCCTGTTAACCTCATGCCACCATTTGCAGTAAGTGGTGTCTTTCAACTTCAAGCCACACCCAAGCCATCATTTGCAGTAAGTAGTGCTTTCAACCTCATGCCACCATTTGCAGTAAGTAATGCCTTTCAACTTCAAGCCAAAGCTCCCAAGCCACCATTTGCAGTAAGTAGTGCCTTTGAACTTCAAACCAAAGCTCCCGTCACCACTTGCAGTAAGTAATGCCTTTCAACTTCAAGCCAATGCACCCACGCCCCCATTTGCAGTAAGTAATGCATTTTAACTTCAAGCCATTTCACCCAAGCCACCATCTGCAGTAAGTAGTGCCTTTCAACTTCAAGCCACACCCAAACCATCATTTGCAGTAAGTAGTGCCTTTCAACTTCAAGTCAAAGCAACCAAGCCACCATTCGCAGTAATAGTGCCTTTCAACTTCAAGCCAAAGCTCCCAAGCCTCCATTTGTAGTAAGTAGTGCCTTTTAACTTCATGCCACCATTTGCAGTAAGTGGTGCCTTTCAACTTCAAGCCAATGCACCCACGCCAGCATTTGCAGTAAGTAGTGGCTTTCAACTTCAAGCCACACCCAAGCCACCATTAGCAGTAAGTAGTGCCTTTCAACTTCATGCCACCGTTTGCAGTAAGTGGTGTCTTTCAACTTCAAGCCACACCCAAGCCATCATTTGCAGTAAGTAGTGCCTTTCAACTTCATGCCACCATTTGCAGTAAGTACAGCCTTTCAACTTCAAGCCATTGCATCCAAGCCACCATTTGCAGTAAGTAGTGGCTTTCAAACTCATGCCACCATTTGCAGTAAGTAATGCCTTTCAACTTCATGCTACCATTAGCAGTAAATAGTGCCTTTCAACTTCAAGCCAATGCACCCAAGCCACCATTTGCAGTAAGTAGTGCCTGTCAACCTCATGCCACCATTTGCAGTAAGTGGTGTCTTTCAACTTCAAGCCACACCCAAGCCATCATTTGCAGTAAGTAGTGCCTTTCAACCTCATGCCACCATTTGCAGTAAGTAGTGCCTTTGAACTTCAAACCAAAGCTCCCAAGTCACCACTTGCAGTAAGTAATGCCTTTCAACTTCAAGCCAATGCACCCACGCCCCCATTTGCAGTAAGTAATGCATTTTAACTTCAAGCCATTGCACCCAAGCCACCATCTGCAGTAAGTAGTGCCTTTCAACTTCAAGCCACACCCAAACCATCATTTGCAGTAAGTAGTGCCTTTCAACTTCAAGTCAAAGCAACCAAGCCACCATTCGCAGTAATAGTGCCTTTCAACTTCAAGCCAAAGCTCCCAAGCCTCCATTTGCAGTAAGTAGTACCTTTTAACTTCATGCCACCATTTGCAGTAAGTGGTGCCTTTCAACTTCAAGCCAATGCACCCACGCCACCATTTGCAGTAAGTAGTGGCTTTCAACTTCAAGCCACACCCAAGCCACCATTAGCAGTAAGTAGTGCCTTTCAACTTCATGCCACCATTTGCAGTAAGTAATGCCTTTCAACTTCAAGCCAAAGCTCCCAAGCCACCATTTGCAGTAAGTAGTGCCTTTGAACTTCAAACCAAAGCTCCCGTCACCACTTGCAGTAAGTAATGCCTTTCAACTTCAAGCCAATGCACCCACGCCCCCATTTGCAGTAAGTAATGCATTTTAACTTCAAGCCATTTCACCCAAGCCACCATCTGCAGTAAGTAGTGCCTTTCAACTTCAAGCCACACCCAAACCATCATTTGCAGTAAGTAGTGCCTTTCAACTTCAAGTCAAAGCAACCAAGCCACCATTCGCAGTAATAGTGCCTTTCAACTTCAAGCCAAAGCTCCCAAGCCTCCATTTGTAGTAAGTAGTGCCTTTTAACTTCATGCCACCATTTGCAGTAAGTGGTGCCTTTCAACTTCAAGCCAATGCACCCACGCCAGCATTTGCAGTAAGTAGTGGCTTTCAACTTCAAGCCACACCCAAGCCACCATTAGCAGTAAGTAGTGCCTTTCAACTTCATGCCACCGTTTGCAGTAAGTGGTGTCTTTCAACTTCAAGCCACACCCAAGCCATCATTTGCAGTAAGTAGTGCCTTTCAACTTCATGCCACCATTTGCAGTAAGTACAGCCTTTCAACTTCAAGCCATTGCATCCAAGCCACCATTTGCAGTAAGTAGTGGCTTTCAAACTCATGCCACCATTTGCAGTAAGTAATGCCTTTCAACTTCATGCTACCATTAGCAGTAAATAGTGCCTTTCAACTTCAAGCCAATGCACCCAAGCCACCATTTGCAGTAAGTAGTGCCTGTCAACCTCATGCCACCATTTGCAGTAAGTGGTGTCTTTCAACTTCAAGCCACACCCAAGCCATCATTTGCAGTAAGTAGTGCCTTTCAACCTCATGCCACCATTTGCAGTAAGTAGTGCCTTTGAACTTCAAACCAAAGCTCCCAAGTCACCACTTGCAGTAAGTAATGCCTTTCAACTTCAAGCCAATGCACCCACGCCCCCATTTGCAGTAAGTAATGCATTTTAACTTCAAGCCATTGCACCCAAGCCACCATCTGCAGTAAGTAGTGCCTTTCAACTTCAAGCCACACCCAAACCATCATTTGCAGTAAGTAGTGCCTTTCAACTTCAAGTCAAAGCAACCAAGCCACCATTCGCAGTAATAGTGCCTTTCAACTTCAAGCCAAAGCTCCCAAGCCTCCATTTGCAGTAAGTAGTACCTTTTAACTTCATGCCACCATTTGCAGTAAGTGGTGCCTTTCAACTTCAAGCCAATGCACCCACGCCACCATTTGCAGTAAGTAGTGGCTTTCAACTTCAAGCCACACCCAAGCCACCATTAGCAGTAAGTAGTGCCTTTCAACTTCATGCCACCATTTGCAGTAAGTGGTGTCTTTCAACTTCAAGCCACACCCAAGCCATCATTTGCAGTAAGTAGTGCCTTTCAACTTCATGTCACCATTTGCAGTAAGTACTGCCTTTCAACTTCAAGCCATTGCATCCAAGCCACCATTTGCAGTAAGTAGTGGCTTTCAAACTCATGCCACCATTTGCAGTAAGTAATGCCTTTCAACTTCATGCTACCATTAGCAGTAAATAGTGCCTTTCAACTTCAAGCCAATGCACCCAAGCCACCATTTGCAGTAAGTAGTGCCTGTCAACCTCATGCCACCATTTGCAGTAAGTGGTGTCTTTCAACTTCAAGCCACACCCAAGCCATCATTTGCAGTAAGTAGTGCCTTTCAACCCCATGCCACCATTTGCAGTAAGTAATGCCTTTCAACTTCAAGCCAAAGCTCCCAAGCCACCATTTGCAGTAAGTAGTGCCTTTGAACTTCAAACCAAAGCTCCCAAGTCACCACTTGCAGTAAGTAATGCCTTTCAACGTCAAGCCAATGCACCCACGCCCCCATTTGCAGTAAGTAATGCATTTTAACTTCAAGCCATTGCACCCAAGCCACCATCTGCAGTAAGTAGTGCCTTTCAACTTCAAGCCACACTCAAACCATCATTTGCAGTAAGTAGTGCCTTTCAACTTCAAGTCAAAGCAACCAAGCCACCATTCGCAGTAATAGTGCCTTTCAACTTCAAGCCAAAGCTCCCAAGCCTCCATTTGCAGTAAGTAGTGCCTTTTAACTTCATGCCACCATTTGCAGTAAGTGGTGTCTTTCAACTTCAAGCCACACACAAGCCACACCCAAGCCATCATTTGCAGTAAGTAGTGCCTTTCAACTTCATGCCAGCATTTGCAGTTAGTACTGCCTTTCAACTTCAAGCCATTGCATCCAAGCCACCATTTGCAGTAAGTAGTGGCTTTCAACTTCAAGCCACACCCAAGCCATCATTTGCAGGAAGTAGTGCCTTTCAACTTCAAAGCTCCCAAGCCACCATTTGCAGTAAGTAGTGCTTTCAACTTCAAGCCAAAACACCCAAGCCACCATTTGCAGTAAGTAGTGTCTTTCAACTTCATAGAATAGAATTACCTTTATTGTCATTCAGACCTTACGGTCTGAACGAAATTTCGTGCCTGCAGTCATGCATACAATAATACAATAGTAAACAACAACAGACACAAATTAACATCCACCACAGTGAATCCTCCAAATACCTCCTCACTGTGGTGGAGGCAAAAATCTTAGGGCTGCAGTTTCTTCCCTCCTCTTCTCCCTCTGCGCTGAGGCAATACCCCACCGGGCGATGGTACAACCAGTCCCGCGGCTCACCAAACCCCGCAAACAGGCCGGCTCAAACGCCCGGGGTGGTCGAAGCTGCCGCCCTCCAGTCCAGCAGACGCAGCCGCTGGCCCGCGGCTGAACCCCCGGACTCAGGTCACTGTCGCCAGAACGCCGTCCCATCCACCGGAGCACCGTTCCAGCCCCTAGCCGGATCGCCAGAACGTGAGTGCCGTTCCTCCCTCGAGCTGGGCCGCTCCGACGGGAGCGCCGTACCTCCCTCGAGCTGGGCCGCTCCGACGGGAGCGCCATACCACCCTCGAGCTGGGCCGCTCCGACGGGAGCGCCGTACCTCCCTCGAGCTGGGCCGCTCCGATGGGAGCGCCATTCCACCCTCGAGCTGGGCCGCTCAGACGGGAGCGCCGTACCTCCCTCGAGCTGGGCTGCTCAGACGGGAGCACCATTCCACCCTCGGGCTGGGCCGCCCCGACGGGAGCGCCACAGCCCCTCACGGGAGAGTCTCAGCCCCGCGCCAGGCCGCCCTCACGGGAGCGTCACAGCCATGCCACCATTTGCAGTATGTAGTGCCTTTCAACTTCAAGCCACAATTTGCAGTAAGTAGTGCCTTTCAACTTCAAGCCACACCCAAGCCATCATTTGCAGGAAGTAGTGCCTTTCAACTTCATACTACCATTTGCAGTAAGTGGTGTCTTTCAACTTCAAGCCACACCCAAGCCACCATTTGCAGTAAGTAGTGCCTTTCAACTTCAAGTCAAAGCTCCCAAGCCAACATTTGCAGTAAGTAGTGCCTTTCAACTTCAAGCCAAAGCAACCCAGCCACCATTTGCAGTAAGTAGTGCCTTTCACCTTCAAGCCAAAGCAACCAAGCCACCATTTGCAGTAAGTAGTGCCTTTCAACTTCAAGCCAAATCAACCAAGCCACCATTTGCAGTAATAGTGCCTTTCAACTTCAAGCCAAAGCTCCCAAGCCACCATTTGCAGTAAGTAGTGCCTTTCAACCTCATGCCACCATTTGCAGTAAGTAGTGCCTTTCAATTTCAAGACACACCCAAGCTAAGCCAACCAGGGGGGAGGGAGGGGAAGGGAGGGGGGGGGGGGGAGGAGGAGGAGGGGGGGGGGGGGGGGGGGGCTTTCTGGAGCGCTAGTATGAACCATTTTAGAACCAATAAACATTTTTTTTGCAAGCTTTAGAACCAATAGACATATTTTTGCCAGCTTTAGAACCAATAGACATATTTTTGCCAGTTTAAAACCTATAGACATATATTTGCAAGCTTAGAACCAATAGAGACATTTTTTTTGCAAGCTTTAGAACCAATAGACATTTTTTTGCAAGCTTTAGAACCAATAGACATATTTTTGCAAGCTTTAGAACCAATAGACACATTTTGCAAACTTTAGAACCAATAAACATTTTTGGCAAGCTTTAGAACCAATAGACATTTTTTTGCAAGCTTTAGAACCAATAGATATTTTTTGCACGCATTTTAGAACCAATAGACATTTTTTGCAAGCTTTAGAACCAATAGACACTTTTTGCAAACATGTTTGAACCAATAGACACTTTTTGCATGCATTTTAGAACCACTAAGGGCACTCACATTTGAGTAGACATGTGTTCAGTGTTATACACAGCTCAGAGAAACGTGACCCTCTCCCTTCCTCCATATTGAAGAGTTAGTGAGGCACACCACTTCCTGGTTTTATAGTCCCTCCCCCCTGCCGCCAGCGGGGGCAGCAAAGAGAATGGTGAATATTGTAAAAACATTAATATCTCTGTCATTGTTCATCGACGGGAAAAATCCTCCGCACACATGTGGTGGAGGGGGGCTCTGAGCAAGGTGGCCAAAAATGACGGCCGTAGGTGGCGGCGTTCTCTCGGAAATCGCAGCACAGATGGCCAAAACCGGTCAAGAACAGACTTTTAGTAATATAGATTTGAATCGTGAAGGCACTGCTGGATCCTGATTTTTTTTTGTTAATGCTCAGTGTGCAGGAAGGAACTGCAGATGCTGGTTTATACTGAAGATGGACACAAAATGCTGGAGTGCCTCATTGGGTCAGGCAACATCTCTGGAGAAAACAAATAGGTGACTTTGCGGGTTGAGACCCGTCTTTGTACTGAGAGATAGGGGAAAGGGAAACTAGAGATATGAAAAGGTACAGAACAAATCAGAGCCAAGGATTGGTGCAGCCCACAATGGTCTATTGTTGGCTGTGGAAGAGGTTATGATGAAGGGAGACAAACAGTGAAACTAGCATGATGGCTAGGGTGGGGGAAGGATGGAGAGAGAGGGGATGCGAGGGTTATTTGAAATTAGAGGAATCAATATTCGTACTGCTGGAATATAAGCTGCCCAAGCGAAATATGAGGTGCTGCTCCTCCAATTTGCATGTGGGCTCACTCTGAAAATGGAGGAGGCCCAGGATAAAAAGGTCATTATGGGAATGGGAAGGGAGGGGTATAGTGTTTGGCAACCGGGAGATCATGTAGGCCATGGCGGACTAAGCACAGGTGTTCAGCAAAATGATTGCCCAGTCTCTGCTTGGTCTTGTTGATATACAAGAGTCCACACCTGGAGCAACGGATGCTGCTAATGTGCAAGCATTGTGGAGGAGCAGAACCTTTCAACTTTGCAGTATCCTCCACGGGCAAATTGCCTACTCCTTGTTTAAGTCCCTCTGTTAAATAAAAGTGATGAAGTGGAATCAAACACCATGTCCCTCTGATACTGTCCCCACTGTGAGTGGAAGAGAGAATTGGTGAGAAGCCAAAAATAGCAGTGATATGATAGATATTCAATAATTAATATGGTCATTTTAAAAATGCATCTGAGGGTTGAAATTCCTATGTGTGCTCTTGAGTTTATAACTGAAGTTTAGTAACATTGCTAAATGAGCAGGATAGGATTTGCACTGTGGTGTATTAAAAAAAAAGATGTTTGTGTTCGCATTTGTTCAGATTCAAGAGTGTTTAATTGCTATCTGTACCGACAATGGAACAATGACATTTTTGCAGGCTGCCGCTTGAAAGGCTCATTAACACAATAATACCCAACAAAAAATATGGCAATCAATAAAACAATATATTAATAACAATAATACTCTCTAAACATAATGGAAAACCAAAGTCCATAGTGCAAGCAAAAACACAATCCATAAAAGAACATAATTTGTGTTGTGCATTTTTCAAGAGCCTGATAGTTGCTAGTAAGAAGCTGGTTTAAACCTGGTGATCGGTTCTCAGGCTCCTATACCTTCCCAGTGGTAGTAGCGAAATGAGAGCAGGGCCAGGGTGGTGCGCTCTTAAATGACATTGGCTGCCTTCACGAGACAGGGCCTCCCATAGATCCTTTCAATGGTGGGGAGGTCAATTCCCCTGATGTAGTAGATAATGTCTCTCTTTAGCTTCTCATAGGGCAGCACAGTGGCGCAGCGGTAGAGTTGTTATGTTACAGCGCCAGAGACCCTGGTTCGATCCTGACTACGGTTGATGTCTGTACGGAGTTTGTACGTTCTCCCTGTGACTGCGAGCATTTTCTCCGGGTTCCCTTATTTCCTCCCACACTCCTAAGAAGTGCAGGTTTGTTGCTTAATTTAGTTTCTGTAAATTGTCCCTAATGTGTAAGATAGTGCTAGTGTATGGACTAATCGCTGGTCGGCGTGGACTCGGTGGGCCGAAGGGCCTGTTTCCATGCTGTATCTCTAAATGAAACTAAACTAAACTTCCCGGGTGAGCAAGTTACTGAACCAGATTGTGATACAACTGGCCATTATACTTTCTACTGCACATCTTCAGAAGTCCGATAGAGAGTTTGGTAACTTACCAAATCTCCTCAATCTTCAAAGGAATTAGAGTGATGAGGTTTCTCTACGATTACTGGGCCCAGGACAGACCTTCAGATGCACTCACATCCAGGCACCTGACTGACTCTCTCCATCCCACCAGTTCAGCCATCTCCATAGATCCATATTTCTCTTCCTGAAGTCAACATTCTGCTCCCTGGTCTTGCAAATGTTGATTTGGCATGATACAATTATATTTTTAATCTCCCTCTAGTACAATGACTCATTGTTACCCATTTATCACTCAACAATGGTATCATCATTTGCGAAATTGAAGATGCTGTTGGAGCTGTGCCTGGCAATACAATCTGCGTATAGAACAGTGGTCTAAGCACACAATATTGAGATGCTCCTGTGTTGATGATTATTGAGGAGAAGGTTTTGTTGCCAATCTTTACTACCTGTTCGCGGATGTGTCTTTTCTCCAAGCCTTGCGGCTGACCATCTGGATTGGCGCGCCCTTTCCTGCCGGAGATCGGCCAGAGCTTCAGCAGCGACACGGCACTGAATTCCATCGCTGAGCGGGCGATGCCTTACCGTGGATCGCCGTGTTGGAGTGTTGGGCCACCTGACTTTAACACCATGGAGCTGTGGTCTGCGGAGCTTCCATCCGTGTGCGGCGCTGAATTTAACATCCTGGGATCCTTTGTCGGGGATCGCCAGTGTTGGAGCTCCGCCCAGCTCGGCCTGTGAACTTCGGAAGCTGCGGTAGGAAGTGGCTGATTCGGAACTCCAAGCCGCTGAGAGTGTTCTTCCATTCCGACGCTGGTGCTCCGGTCATCCCGGCGAGAGGTCCTGAACATTGGGCTGCCGTAGCGGCGACTGCAGAGGGCTCAAAGGCCCCGACCACAAGAGAAAGATGACTGAACTTTATTGCCTTCCCTCATAGTGAGAAACGTCGATTCCACTGTGGGGGATGTTCTATAGTGTTGTGTTAATTTTATTTTATTTGTGTGGCTGCATGGGAACTCAAATTTCACTGCACCAATTGGTGTATGTGACAATAAATGTAACTTGAACTTGAACTTGACTGATGAGGAAGTTGAGGATCCAATTACATATGGATGAGCAGTGACCCAGTCATCTGAGTTTGATTGTACATTTGGAGGAGATGGTATTTGAATGTCAAACTTAAGTCAATGACAACAGCTTGACGTATGTGTTCTGACCACCCTAGTGATCCAATGCAGAGTTGCAAGCGGGGGAGATTGCAACCCCTGTTGATCTGTTGTGTCAGTAGACAATTTGTAATGGGGCCAGGCCCTTCTCAAGGCAGGAGTTGACATGCATTGTAACCAACATAGCTTTTCATCACCACTGTTGTTAATGATCAATTGTCATTATGGCATGTCACCTTATTCTTCTTGGGTAATATTGATACCCTTTTAAAGCAGATGGTGATAAATCTGCACATCTTTGGGATGAGGGAGGAAACCGGAGCACCCGGAGGAAACCCATGTAGTGACAGGGAGAATGTGCAAGCCACACAGACAGCACCCGAGGTGAGGATCATACACGGATCTCTGCCACTGTGAGGCAGCGGCTCCACCAGCCGCAACACTGTGCCACCCCAGTTGTTTCTGATTATTAGATCTCACAAAGCGACTTACATTTTTTCCGGTCATTGTAACATTTTACAATTTACAACTAAAAGTGAAAATTTTGAGTCATATTAGTTTTTTCTTTTTGAAGTGATCCATGCTTCTGTTGTTGGTAAAAAAAAATACTCCACCTGCTAACTACAGAGGACTCGGGACTTTTATCTGCATTCCAATGACCTCAGGATAAAGCTCACCTTGTCAATTCCAGCATCATGTTGCAGGATGGATTCCATTTGACTGACAGTGTTAACCCTTTCCTGGTAATGGACTCAAATGTGAAGCATTATTCAAATGCAATTTAGCTGCTGGATGCACAAGTCCTTGTCTTGCTCTCAGAGGATTTTAGACATTTGCAGTTCTGTTGCGGTCTCTCATGAAGTAGACCTCAAATGACTTATGGTCCAAGGTACTGCATCCTGCATGAAGCCAAATTTAAAAACATTTCTCTGGAAAACATTCGCGCAAGCCAATTGACTTTTCCATTAACCTTCTGAGTTGTGCTCAACACAGAAAGTAACCACTGGTATAATGTGACTTCCTTTCCATGGTAATCCTCGATTCAAAAGGAAATGGAGTCTACACAGGCAAAAAAAAATCCAACCCGAAATAAATGCAGCATTACAAATCCAGCCAAGTAACGATATAACTTTTATAGTTTTTGTGAAGAAAATGGCTGTCTACAGTTCATATTCTTACAAACTAGCATTAGATTCAGAAGTAAAGTGCGCTCTTTTAGAACGGTGGTGAGGAAGAACTTCTTTAGTCAGAGGGTAGTTAATCTGTGGAACTCATTGCCACAGAAGGTTGTGGAGGCCATCAGTGGATATTTTTAAGGCAGAGATAGACAAATTCTTGATTAGAATGGGTGTCAATGGGTTATGGAGAGAAGGCAGGAAAATGGGATGAGGAGCAGAGATCCTCATGATTGGAGTAGAATTGATGGGCCGAATGGCCTAATTCTACTCCTATATCTTGTGAACGTGAAGTAGCAGATAAATTGATGAGATTGAATATTAGCTGAACAGATTATTTTAAAGTTTGGGTGGCAGAGTGGTGCAGCTGGTAGTGCTGATGCCTCATAGCACCAGAGACCTTGAGTGCTGTCTGTGTGGAGTTTGCACATTCTCCCTGTGACTATCTGAGTTTCCTCCGGATGCTCTGGGCTCCACGAGCATCCCAAAGATGTTCATAAATTACAGGAGCAGAATTAGGCCATTTGGCCCATTGAGTCTACTCTACCATTCAATCTTGGCAGGTCTATCTTTCCCTCTCAACTACATTCTCCTACCTTCTCCCCCTATCCCCTGACACTCTTACTAATCAAGAATCTGTCCATCTGTATGTTCAATATACCCACGTGCAGGTTTGTAGGTTAATTAGCTCTAAGTTGCCCGTTGTATATAAAGAATGTGTAGAACTAGTGTATGATCGATGTCCGGCATGGACTGGGTGGGCCGAAGGGCCTGTTTCCACATTGTATCTCGACACTAAACTGAAAGTTTTCATGTGTAACAGAGCTATTCGCGTTTAATGTGTCACCACTCTAGTTGTTGAGTTTGTGACAAAAGGATTACTATTTGCTTTATGAATGTGACTTGCAGACACGGTGTCCTTGTGGGGTTTGAAGTGACTTGCTGGTACTTCACCTTTGGAAATGTAACTTCAGCAAGGTGGAATGCAGCCTCTCATCATTTCCCAAAGCAGAAACCACGATTGAGGAAGATGAATAGACTGATGCAATTATCAAATTACATTGAAGAGCAGCAAACGTTAAAAAAAAAAACACAGCATGTGTCCAAGGTGTATTCACAGGTGTTTAACTGCCCTATTGATCATGTAATGAAATTGCCATTGGCAAAGGTTGAACCTTCTGCCATGCATAGTTTCACATTTCCGATGACTACCTTTATACCTTTGAATGCAACGCCTGTCCCTATACCTTCTCCCTCGACTCCGTCCAAGTTATGCTGCAAATTTAAGGGACTCAGGCACAACTCAACTGCAGATGTTCAGGTTTGTAGTCTAATTACCTCCTATAAATTGCCCTTAGTGTCTAGGACATAGAACTCGAGTACGGGTAATCGATGGTCAGCATGGTCCCGGTTAACCGAATTATGTATCTATCCTCCCCCCATCCCCTCCCACCCCTCTCTCCCACCCCTTTCTCCCACCCCTCTCTCCCCCCCTCTCCCAATCTCCCCCCCACTCTCCCCCCTCTCTCGCCCCCTCTCTCCCCTCCAACCTCTTTCTCTCTCCCCCCTCAACCTCTTTCGTTCTCCCTCTCAATCTCTTGGTTAGAGATGGGGCAAGGTTTGGAGTCCAAGTCTTTAGAACTAACCGAGGTGTTTATTTATTTATTCTTCAACAGCAAGGTCACCATTTTGTTGCCTGGCCCTCAGGCTATCTGTTGGAAATTGAAACAGAACATGTGGTATGAACCACAGGACATGTAATACTTGCCGTTTAACTCCTTTCCTTCCTGCACAGCAGATCTGCCAGGTGAGGTTGTGCTTGGATTGTGTCTCTTCCAATTTAATGCCTACACTACGGTCTCCTCTACATTGGAGAAACCAAAGGCAGATAGGATGAAATGTATGCCGAACTGCTGCATGCAGTCCACAGAAGTGACTCTGACATTACAGTAGGCATCAATTTAATTCTCCAACCCCACTCTGTTGTCTGTATTTGGCCTCTTCCCCTGTTTCAACGGAGTTTCAATGTCGGCTCGAGAAGCAACATGACATCTTCAGATCGACATAAACCAACATGGAGCAGCTGGTGACACTATCACTGAATGTGAAAGTGAAGCTCAGAGCGATGCCAACGATTTTGTGAGAGTGTGGAGTGTTATCGTAGCGTGTTGTTCTCTTACTGACACGTTTCAGTTAATCTTGCTTTCCTGCTCAGTTTGAGAACTGATGTTGGCAAATGAAATGCGGCTTGCTTCAAGACAGTGGGTTACATTTAATGTTTAGGGCTAAGCTTGCATTATAATCTGGAGCCAAATACATTTGGGGCTGAGCAATGATGTTGGATTTACAATGACATATCCATTCTCAGAGCCAGATCCATATTTAGGATGGATTAAGACTGAGCACCAGTTCAGAGTTATATTAAAGCTAAGCTTGTTTGTCACAGAATACTTATTGAAGTGGAAGACTTATTTTGAGTGCACATCTTGGGAGACTTATTGGGTGAGACTGGCTTGGATGACGGGATTTGGCAGTCTGTTGCTTATTGAATGCAATCATCCTTTTTCCTTCTTGACATCCTCTTAAATACGATGCCAGATGAGTCGAGCGAGATCACAAGCTCCCTCCTCCATCAATTTAAAGCAATTTATAGATATCGAGGCAGAAGTTTTATGATTAGTGCGAAGGTTATTAAAACTTGACCTCGACGTGTTTATTTAATTGGTAATTTTCTTTTTAAATTAAGGCAGCAACTTTCATCATTTTAGTTAAATGCGGAGTAGTCACAGTCAGTGATTCATTCAAAATTTATACCAAACCCAGAGGAGGTGTTTTAAACCATTAAGGCAAAAAAAGAGATTTAATGCAAACATTACGATCTCAACAAGACAATATTCAATTTGACGCAAATGTGTAAGATTTTTTTTCATAATGTAAAATACACGTTTTCATTTGCTGATCTAATCTTGTTGGAAGTTGTCGGCAATGCATGGAGATAGGTCGTTTGGTGTCCCAGTTTACTCTCTTGCTTTCAATCACTGCCAGAGTCAATTTTTTAAAGGTCACTGCTTGGTAAATTTATCACCTAATATACTTATCAGCCCCCAGTTGGATTGCTTACACTGACTTGCTCCAGTTGTACCTCAGAGTTTGAATAGAAAAACTAAAATAATTCAAAAATTATGTGTCAGGTTAGATTTCATCATCATAATGTAACATCTTACTTTGTTTTTTCTCAGTTCATGTCCAATGCTCACTTTTGAAAGGATAACTTTCCTCAACTGCTGCTTTGCCAAAGTAATTGATGGTGAAGACAAGGAGGCTTCCTTCCTTCATCTTGCCTATTTTCTCTGTGTAGTAATTGAGCCGCAGAACTGGCAATGTGATTATTCACATGACTGAATTCAAGGCACCCCTGCATGATTCAGATGGAGCATGAACTGGGTTAAGCAGTTGTATTTCCAAACATGAAACCACATCTCTCCAAACTTGCGATATAAACTAGGTGTGAAAACCCAGATACCACTCCAATATCAGACAGAATGACCTTTTCCCCTTCAGGTTATATCTCTGTTATACATAGAACAATGTAGCACATGAACAGGCCCTTCGGCCCACAATGCCTGTGCTGAACATCCTGCCTAGATAATCTAATCTCCTCTGCCTGCACATATTTTAGTTTAGTTTAGAGATACATCGCGGAAACAGGCCCTTTGGCCAACTGAGACCATGCTGGTCAGCAATCGCCCATACACGAGTTCTATCCTACACATGAGGTATAATTTATAGAAGCCAATTGAGCTACAAACCTGCACTTCTTTGGAATGTGCGATGAATTCAGAACACCCGGAGAAAACCCATGCAGTCACAGGGCGAACGTGCAAACTCCATACAGACAGCACCCAAGGTCAGGATTGAACCTGGGTCTCTGGCGCTGTGAGGCAGCAACTCTACCGCTGCACCACAGTCACATGTGATCCATATCCCTTCATTCAGTGTACATCTACGAGCTGATCCCAATGGTCTCTTAAACGCTACTATCGTAACTGCCTCCATCACCACCCCTGGCAGCATCTTCTCGGCAGTCACCACCCACCGCGTAAAAATAAAACTAGCCTCACACATCTCCTTTGAACTTTGCCCCTCCCACCTTAAAGCTCTGCCATTTAGTCCTTGACTTTTCCACTCCTGGGGGGGAAAAGGTTTTCACTGTCGAGCCTATCTGTGGTCTCATTAGGTTGGAGTCTTACTCAAACTTAAGCCTGTTTTTATCAAAGCTTCAACAAAATCACCTCGCACTGGAGCAACGGGTATTATTTCCTAAATGAACTGTAGCTGGAATCCTCTGAATATAGACTGCAGAAAATGATTGTGCATTGAAGCAGTGTTTCCAGCCTCTGTATCTTGGTTTCCGAGTTGGCTGGATGCACAAAATATAACCAAAGCCACTTTTCTTGTTACTGCCAGGATTTAGAAGTAATCTAAACCTAAACAAAATTAAAAAATGATTAAAAAAAACTTATTTCAGTTTTTGCTTCTCTGAAGTGCACAGAATATAATAGTACATTGCAATAATTATGTAGGAGTAAATGGAAAGGCCACGTGGAGCTGGTGTTCGAAGTAACGGGTGATTTATTAAAACTGGTGGGCACTAGGAGACCAGTCAAAGCTGATCTCCTGTGCGCAACTTTGGTACAGCTTTTCTATTCTCAGCTGACAAGATTACACAGATACTTGCACAACAGTAAAAACAGGTCTTGATTACAGAATGGAGGTTATTGAAAGACTCAATTAGGTAACAAACTAGGTCTTGATTACAGAATAAAATGATTGCCTACAAGCCTAATTTAGTTGACAGTAGGTCTAGTCATTTGTTACAATGATGAGTGCTCGCGGCAACATAATCAGTGAAGTTCCTGAAACTTGAGTGTCGTCACTGCAGCATTCCATGTCTCTACTTTTAGCATTTCTGCGGTTCCCAGTCACCACATTAGCACAAACCACATTCCCATTTACTAGTTATTAGCCCTCACTATCTTTCCACAACTGTTATAGTTTGTAATGTACTGCTGCAAAGTGATGATAAATAATATTCATGAAATAGTTGAATAAATACTTTAAGGAAAGAGAGTATAACTGTGGAGAAGGAACATCGGAATGAAATTGATTACATAACTCTACCAAAGGACCAGGACAGAACCGATGGACTGTGGTTACCTACTGAAATATGTCATGATATGAAAAGTATATGTCCTTTCAAATGGCTCTGTTTGAAATTAACCCAAAGAATAGTACAGACTCAATGCAGGCAACACAGTAGCGCAATGGTAGAGCTACTGCCACACAGTGCCAGAGACCCAGGTTCGGTCCTGACTACGGGTTCCGTCTGTGTGGTCTCCGTGACTATCCTGATCTAAAACGTTATCTATCCATGTGCTACGTGACCCACTGAGTTACTCCAACACTTGGTTTTGTCCTTGTTTTGAGTAATATAGGTTTGTTATCTCGTCAACAAATGAGAATAAAACGGATTCGGAACTCCACCTTTGTAGTAGGATGCCCTAGAGGGATGTATAGTGTTGGACCAAAGCTGAAAGTATCTCAGTGTGGTCATGACTTGCCTGAGACATCAGTGTACAGGGAACCACATGGCAGCAAGGGTGCAATGTAAGAAAGGAACAGTAACAAGGACAGCAGAAATATTGGTGACACTGTAGCGCAGTAGTAGAGTTGCAGCCTTGCAGCACCAGAGACGCGGGTTCAATCCTGACTAAATGTTCTGTCTGTGTAGAGCTTGCAGGTGCACCCCTTGACCCTGTGGTTTTTTTCCGGGTGTCCTCCCACACTCCAATGTTTTGTCGATTAATTGGCTTGAGTAAAGATTGTAAAATTGTCCCCAGTGTGTAGGATAGTGCTCGTGTACGGGATAGCGAGTCAGCGTGGACTCGGTCGGCCGAAGGGCCTGTTTCCGCGCCGTATCTCTAAACTAAACTCAAAAACTAAAGATATGTCCCACAAAATAAGGCAGCACATTCTTTACCTGACTCATAGGGAGATAATTGTTCATTGAGAAGTTACATAAATGTCATTAATATGTTTTATTACTGCCCATTAATCTCCCTGTACTGCTCACTGAGACTGGTGCGTAGGATGTGGAGAGGCTGACATTCAGGGTCAGTGGGAAGCATCTTTCATTTGTTAGTATTTTTGATAGTGGCAGTGCGATGGAGACACACTGGATACTGGACTTTTGGGCAGATTGATGGCTGAACAGATCGAAATGGAAAGCTGCAAATGTTAGCAATTTGAAATAAAAACAAAACAAAAATCTGGAAGCTGGCAGCAGGCACAGTGACAGGTGCAAAGAGAGGACAATGACATTTCAGGATCAGATCAATAACCTCACTCGGTGTGTTTTCTGAACTTGGGTGTAACTGAAAATTGTTAGGTGCAAATTTCAACAAGTTGCAGGTTGGTGTAGGGTTTTTGCAATCGCGCTTCCAACATGTCTGAAAGCAGTGTGTACTCATTCAGAATTTGGGCGGCACGATGGTGCAACGGTAGAGTTGCTGCCTTACAATGCCGGAGACCCATGTGGATCCTAACGAGGAGTGCTTGTCTGTACAGTTTGTACGTTCTCCCTGTGACCTTCATGAGTTTTCTCCGAGATCTCCCACAGTTCCCTCCCACACTCTGAAGATGTGCAGGTTTGTAGGCTAGTTGGCTTGGTAAAAATGTAAATTGTCTGTAGTATGTGTAGGATAGTGTGAGGGGATCGCTGGTCAACACGGACTCTGTGGGCCGAAGGGCCTGTTCCCTTACTGTAACTCTAAACTAAACTTAAAACAAAGAAGCACATCCATTGTCCTTAAAATATTTAGGAATTTTCTCTTATATTTTACTGGGATATGGAAATGCAGTCTATCCTTGTTATTATGGGTCTTTTAAAACAAGTAGATTTCAGTATAATAGACAAAGTAGTAATCAGACACCGCAGTCTCTTTTACACAGGGTGCTCATAACACTGCGGGAGGTCATTAAAATTGACAAGCAATTGCCTCGATCAACTCTTGTGCAATGGTACTCTATTAAACAATGTAACAACCAGCCTTTAGTATTTTTAGCTTGTAGTTCCAAAAATACATTATTAGCTGTTTAAAAATAATTTAGTATTTGAAAACAACTCTTTGCTGCACGGAGTAACTGCTAGATGGGCAGAGCAAATCCCTTACTCAGTTATAGTGGACTATTGGCAATAATGTATACCATTCACCCCCCCCCTCCCATGGTCCAATATAACAAGGTTTATCTGTAACTTCGAAATTGAGAGGTGTTACAGAAATCATTTCGGAAGTGTCAGTGTAAGCTTGTGTTATTTAATAATGATTTGGGTAATGTTCTCCCCCGAACCCTATTTCCTGCGCTGCGCAATGTTTGCAATTGATGCGCCACAGCTCCATGCGTGTTAACATGCCTTAAGATGCCTCACCAGATTGTCAAATCATTAAATGAACGCTGGAAATCTGCAACACATTGGGAAAGTAAGTTTCACAAATATCTACCCTCAATATCGCCCATCTCTCAGCCATCTTGACCATTGAGCAAGAACACCTTAAAACGCAGTTATTCCGCATACATTATCCTACCATCCTACCATCACCAGAGACTCCGCTGCTGGTCTTAAAAGAGCATTGCATGGGATAATGGAGAGGAACGGTTTCATCGGGTAATGGGCCAAATGCAGGCAAGAAGAACTAACTCACGAAGGTAAAAGGTAACAAAGTGCTGGAGTAACTAATCGGGACAGGCCGCATTTTTGCAGGACATGGATAAGTGACATTTTGGTCAGGGACCGTTCTGCAGATGAGTCCTAACTCAGGAAGGCACTTTGATTAGCTTCAACAATTTGTCTTCCGTCTGAAGAAGGGTCCCAACCTGAAACACTACCTATCTATGTTCTGCAGAGATGTTGCCTGACATGCTGAGTTCCTCCAGCGCTTTGTTTTTAGCTTAAGGTCACAGCATCTGCAGTCTCTTGTGTCTCAGCTGATCGATTGCTCCTGCACCCCGTCCCATTACATCATCCCCCCCTTACTGACACCCATTCCAAACACACACTCCAATGTCACAATGTAGCATCCTTGGAAGTTTGAGATGTTTATTTTAAACTTTTAAGCTGATTTCCATTGAGGCCTAAGGCTGCAGCTGATGCAATAAGCCATCAGATAGAGGAACCCATTACAGCCTGAAGGCAAAGCTGCAACGCCTTGAGTGTTCTGACTGGGTGCCAAGCAGGAATGTCACCGATGCTCTCTGTAAGTAAGATGTCAAGTATTGGCTCTTAATCCACTGCTGTAATTTTCTGTGGTTTTCGAGGCTCCTAACATTTAAGCTAGACACAAAAATCTGAAGCAACTCAGCGGGACAGGCAGCATCTTTGGAGAGAAAGATTGGGTGACGTTTTGGGTTGAGACCCTTCTTCACACTAGTTAAGGATAAGGGAAACGCGAGGTATAGACGATGATGTAGATTGATAAAGAACAATGAATGAAAGATATGCATAAAAGTAATGACGATAAAGGAAACAGGCTTTTGTTGCCTGTTTGTTGGGTGAAAACAAGAAGCTGGTGCGACTTGGGTGGGGGAGGGATAGAGAGAGTGGGAATGCCGGCGTTACTTGAAGTTAGAGAAATCAAATAATACTATACTTGTGTATAATGCTATAATGTATGAAGCAAAGTGGAAGATACAGAGTGCATAATATAGTTCTCAGCAATGTAGTGCATCAGTTCCATGGACAAAATCTAATGTCCACAATGGGTAAAGATGGAAGGACGGTTCAAAAATCAAGTTCAAGTTCAAGTGAGTTTATTGTCATGTGTCCCTGTATAGGACAATGAAATTCTTGCTTTGCTAAAGCACACAGAAAATAGTTGGCATTTACTACAAAACAGATAAATGTGTCCATATACCATGATATAAATATATACACACATGAATAAATAAACTGATAAAATGCAAATAGCAGAAAGTGGTTATTAATAATCAGTGTTTTGTCCGAGCCAGGTTTAATAGCCTGATGGCTGTGGGGAAGTAGCTATTCCTGAACCTGGTTGTTGCAGTCTTCAGGCTCCTGTACCTTCTACCTGAAGGTAGCAGGGAGATGAGTGTGTGGCCAGGATGGTGTGGGTCTTTGATGATGCTGCCAGCCTTTTTGAGGCAGCGACTGTGATAAATCCCCTCGATGGAAGGAAGGTCAGAGCCGATGATGGACTGGGCAGTGTTTACTACTTTTTGTAGTCTTTTCCTCTCCAGGGCGCTCAAATTGCCGAACCAAGCCACGATGCAACCGGTCAGCATGCTCTCTACTGTACACCTGTAGAAGTTAGAGAGAGTCTTCCTTGACAAACCGACTCTCCGTAATCTTCTCAGGAAGTAGAGGCGCTGATGAGCTTTTTTGATAATTGCTTTAGTGTTCTCGGACCAGGAAAGATCTTCAGAGATGTGCACGCCCAGGAATTTGAAGTTCTTGACCCTTTCAACCATTGATATAAATGGGGCTGTGGGTCCCCCTCCTACTCCTTCCAAAGTCCACAATCAGTTCCTTGGTTTTGCTGGTGTTGAGGGCCAGGTTATTGCGCTGGCACCATATGGACAGTTGCTCGATCTCCCTTCTATATTCTGACTCATCCCCATCAGTGATACGCCCCCACAATAGTGGTGTCGTCAGCGAACTTGATGATGGAGTTCGCACTGTGGTTGGTTACGCAGTCATGGGTATAGAGTGAGTACAGTAGGGGGCTGAGCACGCAGCCTTGAGGTGCTCCCGTGCTGATTGTTATCGAGGCTGACACATTTCCACCAATACGAACAGACTGTGGTCTGTGGATGAGGAAGTCGAGGATCCAGTTGCAGAGGGATGCGCAGAGACCCAGTTCTGCGAGTTTGGTAACCAGTTTGGAGGGGATGATTGTGTTGAATGCCGAGCTGTAATCGAGGAATAACAGCCTGACATATGAGTTTTTGTTGTCCAAGTGGTCCAGTGCGGAGTGGAGGGCCAGCGAGATCGCATCCACCGTTGATCTGTTGTGGCGGTAAGCGAACTGCAGTGGGTCCAGGTTTTTGTCGAGGTAGGGGTTGATTTGCTCCATGATCAGCCTCTCAAAGCACTTCATCACCACCGGCGTTAGTGCCACTGGTCGATAGTCATTGAGGCACGTCACCTTACTCTTCTTGGGCACCGGTATAATTGATGCCCTTTTAAAGCAGGTGGGGACCTCAGACCGCAGAAGTGAGAGGTTGAAAATGTCCGTAAATACTCCCGCCAGTTGGTCCGCACAGGTCTTTAGAACACGACCGGGTATACCATCAGGACCAGGTGCTTTTCGGGGGTTCACCCCTCTGAAGGATTTCCTGACGTCGGCCTCTGTGACTGAGACCTACGCAAGAAATGATGTGGAGACACAAGGATCTGCAGATGCTGGAATCTTGGGTCAAACCCACAGTGCTGGAGTAACTCAGTGTGTGCGGCATATCTCTGGAGGGCAAGGATAGGTGACGTTTCAAGTTAGGACTTTTCTTGCGTAGGTACAATCAACTTTGTTTTGGAGTCTCGTACCCATGAAAACGCGCTTACAACTGATGCCTGACATTAATCGAAACACATCATTCCCTTCAGACTCTGATAATGGAACATAATCTCTGAAATAAAGATCCTATTATTATGACTGAATTTGCACCTGACTTTTTGCAGAGTTTCTGTCACTGTTACTGTACTGCTGAGCCGTTAATGTTCATCAGCCATTGCAATCACCTACCCAGCATGGCATGAAGTTACTTCCAGCAGTTGCTTCTGGCATCAGTATCAAGCATGTCACTTATATCATAGCAGCTTTTTTGAATGTGGACTTGGCATGCCAATTTGTTGAAACTATTTAACTTCCATTTGTATTCATGTGGCATCCATCGAATTCATTCGGATTGGATATCCATCTGGTTCATTTGTCTGAAATGTAACCATCCCAGATGACAATGTGCCTTTTCTAAACGTTTGTTCCAGTCTTAAAATGCTGATGCGATCCAACCTTGACTAACTTGACTTTATACTTGAGAGATACAGCGTGGAAACAAGCCCCTCGGCCCACCGAGTCCACGTCGACCAGCGATCACCCCATACACTAGCACTATCCTACACACTAGGGACAATTTACAAATTACGGAAGCCAATTAACCTACAAACCTGTACGTCTTTGGAGTGTGGGAGGGAACCGGAGCTCCCGGAAAAACCCATGAGGTCACAAGGAAAACATACAAAAATCCTTACAGCGAGCATGCCTTACAGAGCCAGAGACCCAGTTTTGATCCTGACTACCATTGGTGTCTGTATGGAGTTTGCACGTTCTCCCTGTGACCGCATGGGTTTCTTCAAGGGTACTCCGGTTTCCTCCCACATTCCAATTAGTGTATAGGTGATCATTGGTCAGCATGCACTTGGTGGGCCGAAGGGCGTTTTTCCCCGCCGTATCTCTAAAATGAAAACTAAAACCAAAGCTAAACATTACATCTGCTTATTCCTCTTATGATTAACCTTAAATATGATAATTAATGAGACTTGCCGCACCTGGAGGTTGTGATTTGGTGAATTAACTTTAAAAAGCACAATTTATTTGAATGCCCAATCTTTTCATTGAATCAAAATGTCTCGCGTTTAATGTTTTCTCATAAATAAAGGCTATTTAGGTGAAGTGGCGACAGGCTGTCTGTGCCTGCAGAACTAAATCCCAGCATCTGTATCGCTGTGGAGTACAGTAGAAATATAAACTAGTTGAGAAAGCCTTCAGAGTATCAGGTCTAACATTTCAGCTGTGTGCCAAGTATATTTTGCAAGCTAAAGGACAAGTGCTCCACCACAGAACAGTTTCCTGCAATCACAGAGAGATGGTGCATTTGATCATTGCTTAGACTAACATCATGGAAATAGCCCCTTCGACCCACCAAGTCCACGTCGACCAATGATCACCAGTACGTTAGTTCTATGTTATTCCCAGTTTGGCATCCTACACACTATGGGCAATTTACAGAAGCCTATTAACCTGCAAACCTGCAAGTTTTTGGAACGTGGGAAGAAACTGGAGCACCCGGAGAAAACTCACTCTGTCAAGGGGAGAATGTACCAACTACGTGCAGACAGCACCCACAGTCAGGATGGAACCCGGGTCTCGGGCGCTGTCAGGCAGCAGCTCTACCCGCAGCACCCTTAACTGTCCAGGATAGTTCCGAGCGGTGTTGTATTCATAGAGTCATAGAGCGCAGAAACTGTCCCTTCGGCCCAACTTGCCCATACCGACCAAGATGCCCCATCTACAGTAGCCCCACCTGCCCCCTTTTGGCCCATATCGCTCTAAACCTTTCCTATCCATGTACTTGTTATATACCATCCAAAAGTATTTTATTTGCTGTTATAGTACCTGCCTCAACTACCTCTTCAGGCAGCTCGTTCCATATATCTACTACCCTTTGTGTGGAAAATGTTGCCCCTCACATTCCCATTACATCCCCACTCATCTCAAACCTGTGACCTCAGGTTCTTGATTCCTTGCAACAAGCTCTGTACTTGAAAACAAGTTTACAGTGCGAGATGGCATATGAGATTGTGGCATGGAAATGCTGGCCACTGTAACCAGCAGTATTCGTGCTACAAGGGATACACATTTATGATTTTACCCCTCCTGCCCTTTTTAAAATTGTAATTGCATCAGAAAGCATAACATTATTCGGTTATGGTTTCTAATGGATTTTATCCACCTTTTCCTGTTAAATAGCATTGATAATGGGTGATAATTTGCTGATAACCACATTGTCCACCCACAAATTTTCCTTCAGTTGATCATCATTCCTTTCAAAGCTTTGTATAATTGGGAAGTCTTTCTAGTTTGAACATTAAAGCAGTTATTCATACAAAGAGCAACATTAAATCTACCCATCATCTCGGTACAAAATGTACACATATTTTATCCCATGCATTTTTAAAGAAGAATGCTCTTTTATTCCGAGCTTAAACTGCTGAATTACAATTGGCAACAGTTGAATTGCTTAAAAAAATGCGATGTTTGTATTTTGAAGATATGTGTGCTTGATAAAGACTGGCACTCTGGCTCCATCTGCAGGTGACGGTTGGATTTGTAGTTGTTTTGTGAAAAGAAACTGAAGAAACATCCACTCATTCAAAAGCTTTCAGCATCAACAAAACCACCATTCTGGGAAATGTTTCTGTAGACTTCTGCTGCCCTTGAGGGCCTGTCCCACTTAGGCGATTTTTCAGCGGACTGCCAAGTTGCCGGCAGTCACCTGAAAAACCGGCAACTCGAACGGCGACTGTCAGAGTGGAACACACACAAACATATCGCTTCCTTCACCAGCCCGTTATGCAGGCGGCGGACAGGGCATGCGGGGGGAGCGCTGTCTAAAAAATTCACACGGCGCAAAGCCAAGGTGAAACTGACACACACAGTAATGAACAGGAAGGTTGGTGCTGTAAAAACACGGCTAAAGCACAGTGTACGGTAAGTGCTTTAAAAGAGGGAGGGAGGAGAGGGGGAGAGAAGGAGTGGAGACAACTTTTAACAAGCCAGAGATGCACGGCTGTGAAGCTCAGCGGTCATTTAACATTATTGGTCGGTTATCCTTGGTTCTGAAAACTGTTGGTTACCTTTTTTTTTTCTCAATGAGCCAATGAAATTCACTGGTCAGCACCGGCTACAACCTACGAGAACCTCCGAGAACCTTCGACCTCCTGGCAACCCATTAGGACCTCCTGGCGACCCACCTACAGCTCTGGAATTCTCGCTACTCTCCATGGCGACTTCATTCTAGACAACATGTTGGACAACATGTTGAAAAATTCCATGCGACCATAATGAGGCTGCTGCTAGTTCCCAGAATGCAGGAACTCCTCATGACCATGAAGACGACTCCCCAGCAACCACCTGTGGCGACCACGTGGCGACTGCATAGTCACCTGCAGTCGCCTAAAAAGTTGCTTAAGTGGGACAGGCCCATTAGTGAATTGTTTTGATGTACAATTTAGCTGCTGCATTATTCAGCTAAATCCTTTTTTTAATTTGTGTGTGTTTTCTTTTAAACTCCAAGACAAATTATGACATTCAGATTTTATCAGTCAGCATTGTTTTGTTTGCACTGCCTTAAAAAAAAAAATCTTTCAAGAGTGAATTATAATAAAAACAAAAATAGTGCAGGGGGCTGGAGAAATGATGTACAGTGCAGTGATGTGACACAGGAATCTGCTCTATCCTCATTGTTCTTTGAAAAGACCTGTCTAATTAGTTTAGTTAAGTTTCGAGACACAGCATGGAAACAGGCCCTTCGGCCCACCGAGTCCACGCCAACCAGCAATCACCCGTACTAGTTCTATCCTACACACTAGGGGCAATTTGCAAATTAACCTACGTCTTTGGAATGTGGGAGGAAACCGGAGCTCCTGGAGAAAGCCCACGTCATAGGGAGAACATAAAAACTCCATACAGGCAGCACCTGTAGTCAGGATCGAACCCGGGTCACTGGTGCTGTAAGGCAGCAACTCTACTACTCAGCCCAGTTGCCAAAAAATGGTGCTCTGACATCTTCTTGGATGGTTGGAAGATTCAGTGAACACAGACAAATCTCAGAACCACTTTAGTCTGGTAAATTCTTGTATTAGCAGAGGCTGGCAACATGTTATTTTAGGCAAGTTGAAAAAAAAACATTTGACAAGGGCGGTGCAGCGGTAGAGCTGCTGCCTCATGGCACCAGAGACCTGCAGTTGATCCTGACTATGGGTGCTGTCAGTGCGGAGTTTGTACGTTTTTGCTGTGACCGTGTGGGTTTTCTCCGGGTGCTCCGGTTTCCAACCACATTCTAAAGACGTCCAGGTTTGTAGGCTAATTGGCTTCTGTAAATTACCCTTGGTATGTCGGATGGGAAAGTGGGATAACAAACAAATAGTGTCAACAGGTGATCGATGAGCGGTGTGGACTCAGTGGGCCGAAGGTCCCGTTTCCATGCTGTATCTTTAAAAGTAAAATTAAACAGCTAAACAATATTAGAAAAAGGTCACACTTATCATAATTACAGGATTTCCAAAAGCTCTTTAAGACCAATGTAGTACTTGTGAAGTACTTTCCACAGATGCTACTTGGCCTGCTGTGTGTTGCCAGTATTTTCTGTCTTCAATTGAATACTTGTGAAGTGAGCTCTGCATTGGAACTTGGCACCATCTTTCCCACTCAGCATGTTTCCCACAAATGACAGTGTGATAATGACTGGGTGTTCTGTTGTTTATAGTGAAGTTTGAAGAATAAACATGGTGCCAAATGCAGGAGATATTCCCGTTGTGTTCTTTGAATGATGCCATCTTGTGTAATCTCCTGAGAGAGCAGATGGGTTGTTGTGGATTCTGCAAAATCTCACCTGAAAGTTAACAACCAAGCAATGCAATCCTCATACATTCTTTACAGAGTATAATAACATTGAAATGTTACCTTTTCCCCCCAACATTAAATGCAGAAATGGCCTTTTTGTAAGTTGTTATGCACCACTCTGGCAATGCAATAGGGCACCTCTGGGCAGGAGGCAGAAACCCCCTGAAAGTCCAAACATGACTTCCATGTCAGGAAGTGGACACAAGGAACTGCAGATGCTGGTTTGCACAAAAAGTTCTGGAGTAACTCAGAAGGTCAAGCAACGTCTCTGGAGTCCTTTGATAGGTGATGTTTTTGGTCAAAACCCTTCTTCGGTCTGGGTTCTCTCTTCAGTCTGACGAAGCTCCTGACCAGAAACATCACCTATCCCTGTTGTCCAGAGATAAGCAGAAAAAGCTGGAGTAACTTAACGGGTCAGACAGCACCTCTGGAGAAAAGGAATAGGTGCCGTTTCGGATCAGAACCCTTCTATGGACTCGAGTCTGAAGAAAGGTCTTGACTGGAAATGTCACCTATTCTTTTTCTCCAGAGATGCTGCCTGACCCGTTGAATTACTCCAGCATTTTGTGTCTATCTTCAGTTTAAACCAGCGCCTGCAATTCCTTCCTGCACATGTTGTCCAGAGATACTTCTTGACCCACTGATTTACTCCAGCATTTTGTGTCCTTTTTGAGTCGCTCTTGCTCTCTGCTTTGCTCTCTTCCTCAACACTTCAGTAGTTTGTACGTTCTCCCTGTGACCGCGTGGGTTTTTTTGGTGCTCCGGTTTCTTCCCACATTCCAAAGACGTGCAGGTTACTTGGCTTCTGTAAATTGTCCCTACTGTCTCGGAGGGAACTAGTGTATGGGGTGATCATTGGTCGGCGTGGACTTGGTTAGCCAAAGGGCCTGTTTCCACGCTGTATCTCTAAACTAAACTACACCATGCCGAATTTGAAAAAGTTCTTCACCCTCTCCAATGGTTGTTCTGTGAGACGCTCTCTCGCTGCCTCTTTTCTATCTATCGTGAACAGAGCTTCTTGAACAGAGTTTCTCATGTTGGTACTTTAACAGTTGCTGTAAATGTGGGACGAGATTTCACCACACCTGTCTCCACTCTTCCTGAGACCTTTCCTCGTCATGAAACACAAAACAAATAAAACCGAGGAGATGAAAGGGTGACCTTAAATTGGTGGTTCGGCTGTTGTACCTCGTGGACCCTGACTGTACTCAAACATAAATCTGAGAATATTCAATAAAAATGCAGAAGGAAACATTTTAAAAATGTAAGGGTGGTAGAGTTGCTTGTGCTACAGTGCCAGAGAACCGGGTTTGATCCTCACTTGGGGTGCTGCCTGTGCAGAGTTTTGATGAAGGGACGGAGGTGATCTGCACAGCACCCATTCCTTCTCTCCAGAGATGCTGCCTGTCCCGCTGAGTTACTCCTGCATTTTGTGTCTGTCTATCTCCAGAGTTTGTGCGTTCTTCCTGTGACCGCATGGGTTTTCTCCGGGTGTTCCGGTTTCCTCCCATACTTCAAAGACAAACAAGTTTAATCGGCTTCGGTAAAATTGTAAATTGCTGGTCGGTGCGGACTCGATGGGTCAAAGGGCATGTTTCCGCACTGTGTATCTAAACATTTCAACGCTCTGCAATGGGGACAAACTATCTTGCAACCACCAAGCATTTCCTACCCGGCAACGATTGGAATTAATTAGGCATGGGGGATTTGTAATTAGATCACCTCTCACTAGATAAGAAGTTACAGGTCAGGTCAGATTCTGAATGAGCACTAAATTTCTGAAAGTTATTGAATAACCTGGCTTCTGCAGAGAGGAAATATTGTCCATTTAATGTATAAAGCGTTACACACCACATGATCACTGCCCAATTACACGTGCATCTGTTAGTTTACGCCAAGTATAAATTTGCAAATAAAGCTTCCAGGGGTAATAACTCACTGCATTTACATGTAGTCAGCTGCCAAATCAAACATATGCTCAAGGTGAATTGATCAATCTTTTTTTTATTCGCAAGCTCCAGTTTAATTGTATTTTTGCTGCTGGCAAATGGCAGATAATTGCAGAAATATCCCGAGGCATGCGCGCTCATCAAGATCACACTGCATCGGTGATAGGGAGCAAAGGAGGCAGCTCAATCTCAGGTGGAAATAGGCAATGCGGCAGCTCTGAGATTTGCATCGCCTATTCAATCTGTTTTGGAATTATCGATGAGACCATGAGGCTCATGAGATTTTTTCCTTCTGGCCCCTCTCACGATTTTCAATCCTTTTCCCACGGGTGGCAGGACTGGTATTCACTCCCTTACTTCTGCCATGGAAGTACAGTAAACTCTTGTTATAACGGACCATCCAGGGAGAGGGGGAGGGGAGGGGGGGGGGGGGGGAATGATGTTCCCATTGTCCGCTATAACCGAGTAGGTATTATTGGATATAGTTGAAACAAAAAACTGCAGATGGACTTAAAATGCTGGAGTAACTCAGCAGGTCAGGCAACATCTCTGGAGAAAAGGAATTGGTGACATTTTGGTTCGAGACCCTTCTTCAGACTGAGATTCAATGGAGAGGGAAGCTTGAGGTATGAAAAGGTAGGGAACATATTAGAGCCGTCACCGACCGGTGCCTGCTTCAGTTTGTTGTGCATCAGTGCCAGCTCATTGGTTTGTTTTGTACCTTTTCATACCTCTAGTTTCCCACTCCCCTGACTCTGTCGGCAAAAGGGTCTCGACCCAAAACATCACCTATCCCTTTTCTCCAGAGGTGCTGTCTGACCTGCTGAGTTACTCCAGCTTTTTGTGTCTATCTTCAGTGTAAACCAGCATCTGCCGTTCTTTCCTACACAAAGAACTGCAGATGATGGTGAATAAACAAAAGGACACAAAATGCTGGAGGAACTCAGCAGGTCAGGCAGTATGTATGGAGAACACGGTGGATAGGTGACGTTGTAAATAAGCTCTTTCTCAGCTTCCCCCCAGTCTAGGTCAGTCAATAAACCACTGATTCAAGCACTGGAACAACTAAACTTTATTTTTGCAAATTACCCTATACGATACCTAAACCACTGCAGGTTCGATCCTTGCATCTGCCTGGCCAAGCCTTTAAGCCTCTTGCAAGTAGAGACACTCCAAAAGGTTACGCAGTCCCAAGCGCTCTTCCAGTAGATCGACAAAGGACCTTGTGGGGGCTGCCTTTTATAGGTCCTCGAACCTTGAGGGGCCGAACTACAGAGGGGTGGTATATTTAAAATCCAATCAAGTATAACAAATTACAATAATACATAACTGACAGGCCAATTACAGAAACTTATTACATTGTTGCAGATGAAGTTTCCAGAAGAGGCTAACAGAATCTTGAATAATGCAACATTTACCCTGGGATTCAAACACACCAGACAGGGCTTAACATTTCAACTAATCAACACTTAACAGGGTACATCTCAAAACATTATTTACAATTTATATACAAGGCTCTTGCAGAGATCCAATCAATTTTATGCATTTACGTTTGTTTGCAGAGATTATATACATTTTATCAATGAAGGGGAAATGAGGAAAACACCTGGATCCTTCAGCCTTACATATCAATCTGAAGCCCAGACTGGTCAGCGCCATCCACAGCCTGTAAATTCCCACTGACAAAGGCTAAGCAATTCTGACAAATGCAGAGATCCTCCATTTTATTGTGACTTTCATCGCATCAATATTAACAATGTCGGGGCCCTTCTTCAGTATGATTCAGTCGGTTGAGTCACTTCTGCACTTTGTGCCATTTCACCTTAAAGCTAGGCGCCAATGTCGCTGGCCAGTGAGTCCTTCTTCACCAGATCGTGGCTGTTGTTGCGGGTGACGTTGTAGCCCCTGGGGACATCACTTTCTTCAGGCTGCTGCCAACGATGGGACATGCTCGGTCACTGTGGGGCTCTCTCCCCTCTCACCTGCTGCCGCTTCCAAGGTGGAGCATGTTGGCAACTCCGAAGGAGGAGGTGGTGGGGTGGGGATTGAGGGGGAGGTGCCGAGTGGACCGAGCGACGGGAGGGGGAGGAGGAGGTGGTGGTTTTTAAGCGGGGAGCAGACAAAGCCACCGCCGACAGCAAGAAGTAGCAACAGCTGGGAAGGAAGGAAAGCCCACAGTGACCGAGCAAGTCCTGTCGGTTACAGTGGTCCGAAGAAATTGCTGCCTTCAGCGGCTACAATGTGAGCTTCAACAACAGCCCTGTCAACTGACCGTGTGGTGGGTGAAGAAAGGGCTCGCTAGTCCACTTTGCGAATATGGGGTGGGTCAGCAGGTCCTTCCGCAATCTGTTATAAAGGGGCCCATTAAAATGAGGGTTTACTGCAATGCAGGAACAGACCAGCGTGGCATGGGCTCTTGTTACCTTATCATCCTTGATCACATCCCCTTTTTCATCAAGTGCTCCTGAACATGTTTATGACACTCTGCATATAAATGCTTTTCCCATCTGTCCGTTAGACCTCGTATCATTGATCAAATATCGTGAGTCACTGTCTGTGCTGTATTTTAAAATTTAATTAGGGAATTATGACTAGTCTGGTTGTTTTAAAGGATCACCATAAACAGTAGGTCCGTGCCCTATAATGAAATATTGAGATAATATTAAAAGCACTGATTTGATCTCCAGCCGTACTAAGTTAATTGATTTTCAGACAACATTCCTCCATGGGTTTGGAAAATCTTACAGTTATTTTTCCCTACTCAGTTTCAAGTCATTAAGGTAAAGATTACGGAGAGACGGTATGTCAAGGAGGACTCTCTCTAACTTCTACAGGTGCACAGTAGAGAGCATGCTGACCGGTTGCATCGTGGCTTGGTTCGGCAACTTGAGCGCCCAGGAGTGGAAAAGATTACAAAAAGTAGTAAACACTGCCCAGTCCATCATCGGCTCTGACCTCCCTACCATCGAGGGGATCTATCGCAGTCGCTGCCTCAAAAAGCCTGACAGCATCATCAAGGACCCACACCATCCTGGCCACACACTCATCTCCCTGCTACCTTCAGGAGCCTGAGGACTGCAATGTCCAGGATCAGAAACAGCTTCTTCCCCACAGCCATCAGGCTATTAAACTCAACTGAAACAAAACTCTGAACATTAATCAACCATTATCTGTTTATTTGCACTTTATCTGTTTATTTATTCATGTGCCTATATATTTATATAATGGTATATGGACACACTGATCTGTTCTGTATTCATGCCTACTATATTCTGTTGTGCTGAAGCAAAGCAAGAATTTAATTGTCCTATCTGGGACACATGACAATAAACTCTCTTGAATCTCTTGAATCTTGAATCTTGAATCATACAGCATGGAAACTGGCCCTTCAGCCCAACTTGTCCATGTCGAACAAGATGCCACATCCCAGCTTGCCTATTTGCCCCCCCCCCCCACAAATGCTGCCCGACCCGCTGGATCCCTGCAGCAGCTCCCATTTTTCTGCAAACTACCACTGACTCATGCACAAGAGCATTGGAGACACACCCTTTATAATCTCTCACCATCGCAACATCAAAGATGCTGGAAACCTTTGAATAATTGCAGTGGATATGCACAAATAATTGTTGTCAAAATCCAAATGGTTCACTCACATTTTCTAGCAGAGGAAAATGGCAATCTTATATTGCGTCTGGGTATGAGTCCACTCCTTCTCCCATGAAGGTGATTCTTAACCGGTCACTAAACTAATCAAAAGCAAGCCGACGATAGATGTTTTGGGCCGATGGCTGAAGGAGGGTCTCGACCTGAAACCTCACCTATTCCTTTCCTCCCAAGATGCTGCCCGACCCATTGAGTTACTCCAGCATTTTCTGTCCACAGTGTAAACCAGCATCTGCAGTTCCTTCCTACCATTCTCCCAATGCACTGCCAAATTGTGCAAGTTTTGCCTTCTCGTGAGGTAGATCCAATAACAGAATGCCCATTAATTGCACCTTTAGGACATAGAGATACACTGTGTCCATGCTGACCAGCAATCCCCGTATGCCAGCACTATCCTCCACACAAGGGACAACTTACAGAAGCCAATTAACCTACAAACCTGCAGGCCTTTGGAGTGTGGGAAGAAACTGGAGCACCCGGTGAAAACCCACATGGTCACGGGGAGAACGTGCAAACTCTGTTCAGACAGCCCCCCATAGTCAGGATTGAACCCGGGTCTCTGGCGCTGTAAGGCAGCAGCAACTCTACCGCTGCGCCATTGGACCACCGGTTGCCAGAAAAATCGGTGGTGGACCTGTGTGAAGGAAACGGCTGATATACGGTCAGCTGTAGATAAAGTTGTAAATCCGTGCGGCCATTTGATTCCACTTCCTCCCGCTAATTGATCCGGCTCCAGGCTTTGAACCAATCATCTGCTCCTTCCCACTGTGTCAGCTCTGGGAAAGGCTTGATGCCCGCGAATGACACCACTTTATCAATACCCGCTGCTAATGAGAAAAAAATGTGCTGAAACAGTCTGGGCTGCGAGCAAGCAATCTATCACTGACCTCTGTACAAGCTTGCAACATCCTACAAACAGTGGCTGTATCTGCTCTGCAGTGGATTCCACATCTGTCATGGTCAGAGCTAAGGGAGCTTCCAACCTTTTATCTTTTGATCAATCTTTGTGCTTGACTTCATCTTTAAAAAAAAAATTGATATCACTTGACTTCCCTTGGGAAAGCTTGCGCGCAGTAGCTGCTCTAACAGTGACATATTTCCCCCTCCCCCTTCCTCCCATGTCACGGAGTAAAGAGAGAGGCTGTCATAGTGTCAGGAGAGGTTCTTTGTATGAGACAAATTGTTTAACTGTTCATGATAGGCGGCGTCTTTGTGACCATTTAACATCCCTTTTTTGTCATCTTCCACTGAAAGATAGTGATTAAAGGAGGAAAATTGAATCACTATACACGGCCCAGAGTTACCATTTCCATGAAAGATACCGCTACACAGCTTTGCCATTTGAGAATGGGATGGGATGAGCAGTCAAGCTCTCACTGTATGACTCACACTGTATCAATCAATTACTTCACACACACTTCTCTTATTTCTCTGTTCTCCACTGGGCCTCCTGTTTGATACATTTTTCATGCTCCTCTTGTCACCGTCGCTGTTCTCTGTAGACTTTGCGAGGTGAAGCATCCTTATATAATTGTGATTGCCCTGCTGGGTTCCTCTTTAACTGGGTTACATGTCAGCAGTGTCTCAGCTGCAATCCTTGTGATTTAAGAAGATAACAAAAAAAAGACTAAGATGACAATCCAGTGGCAGAATGCAGCGTTAGAGGTGCTGTTTTAATAAACCAAGATCCCCCCATCTGCTCTCTCAGATTTGCATTAAAAATTCTACTCCACTGTTTCTGCAGTTGAATTACCCCAAGTATATTCATCAACATTTCAAAGACATTTGTTTTGTTGTTGTGACCTTTTTTTTGTGGGGCCTGTTTCTGTGCAAGTTGGAGGATCTGCTTCCTATTCTACATTCAAGAGTAGACACAAGGAATTGCAGATGCTGGTTTACAAAATAAAAAGACACAAAGTGCTGGAGTAACTCAGAGGATCAGCCATCATCTCTGGAGAACGTGAATAGATAAGTCTGAAGAAGGGTTTCGGCCCGAAACGTCGCCTATTTCCTTCGCTCCATAGATGCTGCTGCACCCGCTGAGTTTCTCCAGCATTTTTGTGTACCTTATGAATAGATGATGTTTTGGGACCCTTCTTCAGACCTTTTTCCTTGGTATGAACCAGCATCTGCAGTTCTTTTTTTAATTATTCCAGCAGGCACACTGCTACATGACAAGAATTCAAGAATCACACACAAGTATAGTTATTGACTTATTTTGTCACTTGACACTTCAGGCAAGCTGTTGGAGTTTATAAAATGTCCTCATTCTGAACCAGAGCCAACTATTGACTGATAATCCAACAGATTTGGTGATAATATTGTGCTCTTCTTAAGGGCCAAACCTGGGACTTCAACGGATGAGGCTGTAAGATTATCCACTTATTTCAATGACGCTTCATTGTCACATGTACCTCGGTGCAGTGAAATTATTTGCTTTTGCCTATAATCCAGTAAAATCGTACGGTGGATTTCTCCTTGGCAGAACACAAGATCACTACATTCCTGGCGACGACAATGTTTCAGAAGTTCTTAGAACAGTCCTGCCTTCTTGCAGCGGCAAACTAGGCCTGCTGCAGCACGTGGCTGCAGGAGCCCCTCCCCCCACGCTGGGTCCCTCTTCTTTCTCGGCCCGCTGGTTATTCAGTTGCGAAGGTGCAGCCTGGAAGCTTTCTGCTGCTGTGTGGTGGATCCCGGGAGCCTTCTGAGGAGAGCTTTGTGGCACCTGCCATTTTAGTGATAAACAAGACCAGTTCAGGTCTGATTCAGTCACATTTTATCTGAGATCGTTAAAAGCCTGAATGAGAACAAAGATCCAATTTTTTTTTTTCCTCTGGCACTTGAATGCTTAATTAATTATTAATTAACCATTCAAACTGTGACTTGACTAGGTCGTTATATCGATCAATTTGTGAAAGTGTGGAAAATTGAGGGTGAGAGGGAGATGGCATGTAAGAGGAGGTGTGACAGTATAGATCGGTCATGATCGTATTGAACGGTGGCCAGAAGGACTATTCCTGCTCCAGTTTTCTCGTGTTCCTGTCCCTCGTGTGTCAGATAGGAAAGACCCTGCAATTAGCTTCATGATCTTTGGCAAAGTGGCTGGAAACCTTCCGCACCTTCCTCCCCCTCTCTCTTCCCACTCAATAGTACTTTATTTGTCACATGTACCGAGGTACAGTGAAATTTATTTTTATATACATTTCAGTACGTATCACTATTCTTATGCAGTATAGAAAGGAACTGCAAATGCTGGTTCATACCAAAGATAGACACAAAATACTGGAGTAACTCAGTGGGTGAGATAGCACCACTGGAGAAAAGGAATAGGTGACATTTCGGGTCGAGACCCTTCTTCAGACTGAGAGTCTTCCCATTAACTCTAACTCTGAAGGGTCTCGACCTGCAAAGTCACCTATTCATTTTCACCAGTGCTGCTGCCTGATTTGCTGAGCTACTCCAGCATTTTTTTTTTACTATAGATGAACACCTAGATTCAATGTTAAGTTCCACCCTCTGCAGATGATTCCTGATGTTTGAGTACTTGCAGTCTTTACAATGATTTTTTTTGGTGTATTTTAAAGATACATGCAACTAGCAGTTGAGCTGTGTTGAATAATATGATTTTTATTCAGCATCAGTGGACTTGGTATTACAACGGTGAGCCAAACGAGTCTGAAAGCTTAACTTGGAAGAGGTTGTCGGCTGTAGATCTTGTTTACAGTTAATGTTGATGCTGAAATCTGCTGCGCACTTGGCAGTCTCTATGCGGTTGTGATTGATAACCACGTTTGCTTTTCCTTTCAAGTTCATAGCCCCAATCATGCCCACATGCTCTGAGACCAACTTTTTTTTCCCAGTTGCAAACGCTTTAGAATAGAAGCAGTAGTGGCGTTCAGTCCACCATTTAGTGGCACCATTCTCTTCAAACAAATTTTATTCCATTACCAGTAATTTCCCATTAAAATTGTTCCAGGATATTTTCTGTATTTAAAAAAAAAGATGTTTCAGCTGAAAAACTACTTCTAATATTCTGCTGGGAGCATCATGTTTAATAGCTTGCATTTTGCAGTGTGATGTTGGTGAGACTGTCAGTCTTTGCTATGATTGCGGTGGCATCTTCTGCAAGAAATGCAGCTCAACACAAAATATCTTCAAGTTAACACTTGTGATTCCTTGTCCTCTGCACAGCGCATTGTTTTCCAACTTTGATAAATCGGGGAATTGAAAATAAATTGAAGAATTTACGACATACTGAATATTTTGAATTATATGTCGGTGAACATTCAATAGGCAACACGGTGGCACAGCGGTAGAGTTGCCACCTTACAGCGTCAGAGAAACTGGGTCGATCATGACCATTGGTGCTTGTCTGTACGGAGTTTGTACGCTCGCCCCCTGACCTGCATGGGTTTTCTCCGGGTGCTCCAGTTTCGTTTCATGCTCTAAAGATGTACAGGTTTGTTGGTTAATTGGCTTTTGTAAAATTGTCCCTATTGTGCGTAGGGTAGTGTCAGTGTGCGGGGATCACTGGTCAGTGGGCCGAAGGGCCTGTTTCCGAGCTGTATCTCAAAACTAAACTAAAAAAGATTCAATAATAGTACGTTATATTATATTTAAAGCTTTCTAACCTCCTTAGCTCAAAAAAAGCTCTTTTGTACATGTGGATTAAAATTGGTTGATCAAATGATACAGCATCAAAACAGTATCTTCGGCCCATCAAGTCAATGCTGACCATCGATATGTTCACATTAGTTCTATGTTATCCCACTTACACATCCAATCCCCCCACATTAGGGGCAATTTACAGAGACCAATAAACCTGCAAACCCACACCTCTTTGGAATGTGGGAGGAAACTGGAGCACCCAGAGAAAACCTACGCAGTCACAGGGAGAATGTACAAACTCCATACAGACAACACTCGAGGTCAGGATCAAATTCTGATCTCTGGTGCTGTGGGGCAGCAGTTCTACTGTGCCACTCCTCTATTCATGTATTTTAGAATATAGTTGCACTTTTTTAAATAAAAAAATATATAATTGCACTTTATTAAAAATGGTTGCATGATATTTACGTGCACATTCCAGTTTTGTAATTTTGTTGTCTGTAACACTTGCATGTAAAAGGTTAGTTAGAGAATCAATTTCTTATTTCTTAATCTACCGTTCATGAGAATACTTCAATCTGATTAAGGGCTCAACCAACTTGATAACATCGCTGGGATACAAGATATCTCCGAAAACTGCAATTTGACAGCATTTGACGCAAGGAAAATAGGAAATCTACACCTCAAAGATCATTAGATCTTTCAGCATAGCTTTCTTGCAGATAAGCAATGTTAACAATAATTATGAAAATGTCTGGAAAGGTACATAGCCAAGAAAGGCTTAGAGGGATATGGACCAGACATGGTAATATGGGACTAGCTTGGGGGTATCTTAGTTCGGGAGATATGGCAGGGAAACAGGCCCTTTGGCCCATGGAGCCTATGCTGACCATCGATCACACACACACACTAGTTCTATGTTATCCCAATTTGTCTTCATTCATCATCGCTGAAAACATTAGCGACGCAGTGGTGCTGGTTTCCGACGGGTATGTCCCCAAATTGGGGGCAATTTTACAGTAGCCAATTAACCTACAAACCCGCACACCTTTGGGATGTGGGAGCACCTGAAGGATACCTGAGAAGCGGTCAAAGGGAGAAAGTGTAAACGCCACACAGACAGCACCCGAGGTCAGGATCGAACCCGGGTCTCCGGCGCTGTGAGGCAGTGGCTTTACCAGCTTCACCACCTTAGTCAGCATGGACGATGTCTGTATTTCTGTGCAGCTTTGCTGTCAGTTGTTGCCGTGGGCGGGTTTTACATGGAGGGTCGGCATGGATCACGTTCAGATAGTAATTAATATTCATAAGCAAAATGTAAAGAAATATCTTCACATTAGTCTTGAAGCAAGACCTCTTTGAGCCAAAAGCTGAACAGCCAAGATAAACTGAGGCCATCAGCACCCCCTCACGAGGCAAGGGTGAACTGCATGGAGATCGCCTGAGATCGCCACCCCCCTTCCTTCTTTGAAGACCAGGACAGAGCTGCTGGGGAAAGCCCGAGATCACCAGCGATCTTTGAACCAAAGTTGGAAATATATAACAGCTCTCACAAGCTGAAGAAACCCCTTCTGTTGCGCGCTTTAGCATTCAGTCCATGTAGGGGAATCATTTGGACATTTACTTATGACCACCAGCTTAATCTGAACAAACATGTCAGAGCATCTCATGCATTAATATCTAATTAAGCAGACTGGACCGTTCTGTACATGAGCTCAGCGGTCTTCTTGTACTCTTGAAATCCAGGAAATAATTAGATAAATGATTAATCATTTCAGCTGTATTTGGTTGAAAAACGTACATTTGGAGAACGTTGTGTTTTCTTTCAATTATGCCAAGACATCTGTAATGTGTATAGACAGAGTCTGAAGAAGGGTCTCGACCTGAAAAAAGATCCGTTCATTCTCTCCAGAGATGCTGCCTTTCCTGCTGGGTTACACCAGCTTTTGGTGTCAGACAGATGGACTAGTTTTGTGTCTTCAAAAAGACAGAACCTCGATTCATTCTCTAAATGTTCACTTCCATTGTCATCTGGAATACATTGTCGATCAGGGCTTTTCTTAAGCATATGCGTTACTTAAGTGGATGCGCATTGCAACCTGATCTGATTCAATGTGATGCATACACGCAATTGCAGTACTGTAATTCATTGGACAATCCATTGGACATTGGACAGGCAGGCACGGATTATTGATAAGGGACGATCAGCCATGATCACAATGGCGGTGCTGGCTCAAAGGGCTGAATGGCCTCCTCCTGTATCTATTTTCTATGTTTCTATGACAATCAAAGTACTCTGGCTGTTAAAGAGAGAATTGCTATTGAAACACAAGTACATGTGCTCTAACACCATTGGATAAGTGCTCCACAAATAAAGCTAAGCCCAATGCCAAAGTAGTATCCAAACTACCTATACACACACTTATGCTGTAGGCCAATAACTAATCTCATATTCATAAGCTATCTACATATACACAAGAAAGAGACACAAAGTGTTGGAGTAACTCAGGTAGCATCTATGGAGAGCATGGATAGGTGACGTTTTGAGTCAGGACCCGTCTTCATACTCCCTTCTGTGATTCCTGCCTCTCTCCTGCTCTCCTCCCCCTCAATGGCTCCCTCCTTCCCTTTTAATCTTAACTCACTCTCTAAGCGATTAGGCGCATTGAAGGAGACACAGTAGGAAAACGACACGTCAGATATTGTTGGCCAAGTCCTCCCAACCCGAATCCTTGCCCATCATCCCTTTGTAATGTACTTAGCTGATCTAGATACAGTGGGCCTGAACATTCCTGAGTTAACATTCATGATAAAATCGATGACAGAGTTTTGGCGGTGGAATGTCAACTTTTGTGGTGAAAGTTGTGTTCAAGGCTTTGCTGATTGTAAATACAGTGACGGCGTTATAGTAGCTTTTGAGTGTTTTGCTTAGCTTAGAGGTACAGCGTGGAAACAGGCCATTCGGCCCACCGAATCTGCGCCAACCACATCACCCATACTATAGTTCTATCCTACACAGTAAGAAAAATTTACAGAAACCAATGAACCTACAAACATATTAAAGAGTCTTCCAGCACTCGATCCTGACTACGGGTGTTGTCTGTGCGGAGTTTGTATGTTCTCCCTGTGACCCCCCAGGGTTTTCTCCAGGTGCTCCGATCTTCTCCCACACTCCAAAGACATGCAGGTTAATTGACTTTGGTAAAATTGTAAATTGTCCCTAGTGTGTGGGATAGTGCTAGTGTACGGGGTGATCGTTGGTCGGTGTGAATTCAGTGGGCTGCAGTGCCTGTTTCCACGCTGTATCTCTAAAGTCTAAAGAAGGGAATTCATTTGTATCAAAATGTCAAATACAATATAAAAAGATATAATAAATATTCCATGGACTTTATATAAGCTGTTGTACTTTTCAAAGACCAAAAGCAAAATATGTTCAATATAGTGATTGAAAAAGAGATAGATTGCTTACTTGTGAAGGGGTTGCCAAGCATCATGTTGGGTTTCAAGACATCCAGCTTTACGTCCAGTTTCGATAAATGGATGAGACAGTTTAATTTCTGAAAGACTTTTTAAGGGCAGCAGTGACAAGAATCATAATGATCCTGGACTTTATCCTTGTTCAGAGGTCATCACAGTCGGATCCTGAATTCTGTACCAAATGCCACTATTCTTGGCTGCTTCAGAACATTGTAAGGATCAAGGAGCTCTTGGCGATAGGTGGGTGATCCTGTTGTACACCTGTGCCAAACATTCCGCTAAAACTAGACCTCAATTGCAGCGTAACATGTTTAAAGTTGTATTTGGAAACAGAGAGCAGAAAATATTGCACAAGGGAGTTACAAGCTAGTGTGGTAATCTTCTTGGGACTAATTTTGAGACGTGTTTTATTTGACTGAGAAATTGCAACTGGAGCTGCAAATTGTGGCACAAACACCTTCACATTATCTGGCATCAGCAGCAGGTTGGCGCAGTGGCACAGCTGGTAGAGCTGCTGTCTCACAATGCCAGAGACCCAGGTACAATTCTGACTTCAGGTGCGGTCGATGGTGTGTGGAGTTTACACGTTCTCCCTGTGGCCGTGTGGGTTTCCTCCGGGTGCTCCAGATTCCTCCCACATCCCAAAAACATGCAGGTTTGTAATTTAATTGGCCTCGGTAAAATGCCCCTTGTGTGTAGGGAGTGGCTGCGAAAGTGGGATAACGTTGAACGAGTGGGGTGAACTGATGATTGATGGTTGGTCAGTGTGGACTTGGTGGGCCGAAGGGCCTGTTTTTATGCCGTATCTCTAAACTAAACTGAAGTGAAATAAATTCAGTGAAGGTGCAACATTTAGTTCTCAATTAACACTAAATAATTCTGCAGTGGTTTGCTCATGATGGATCTGCTATTAAATGACTGCACAGTATGGGAGTGAATATAAAGTCTTATTAAATTATACGTTCAGCTGAAGGTTCTGCTGACTTAACTCCTCTGAGTGAAGTTAGCAGTGAGTTAAATTTGTCCTCATCTGAGACTGGAAGAAAAATAATGTGATTAGAAATGGAACAATGTAAAGTCACAGTTATTACAGTTTCATCACTGTTAGCTGTACTTCCAGCTGCCTTGACCCTAGTGTCTGGAAATATTTCTTAAACCAATTGCTCCTTTACTGCTGTCTTCTCCAGGTCATTGCCTAGGTTATTTATCCCGATATCTTTCCGTGCAGTCCCGGATTCGAATTTTGTCAAAGATAGACACACAGTGCTGGGGGATTGCAGCTGGTCAGACAACATCTCTGGAGAACATGGATAGATGGCGTTTCGGGTCGGGACCTATCTTCAGACTAGACCCAAATGTTGTAAGGCCAGAAGTGAAAGGAGTCGAATTTGGCCAATCGGCCCATCAATCCATTCAATCATGGCTGACCTATCTCTCCCTCCTAACCCCTTTCTTCTGCCTTCTCCCCATAACCTCTGACACCTGTACTGATCAAGAATCTGTCTATCTCTGCCTTAAAAAATATCCACTGACTTGGCCTCCACAGCCTTCCATGGCAAAGAATTCCACAGTTTCACCACCCTCTGATGAAAGAAATTTCTCCTCATCTATTTCTTAAAATAACGTCCTTTAATTCTGAGGCTATGACCTCTAGTCCTATACTCTCCCACTACTGGAAAAATCCTCTTCACATCCACTCTATCCAAGTATTTCACTATTCTGTGTGTTTCAATGAGGTCCCCTCCCATCCTGCTAAACTCCAGCAAGTACAGGCCCAGTGCCGACAAACACTCATCACCTATCCATTTTCACCAGACACTGCCTAACCTGCTGAGTTACTCCAGCACTTTGCATCTATCCTTGGGATAAACTGGCATCTGCAGTTCCTTTTTATCTCAAATGTTGACTGGGCAATCAGCTATCTTCCCATCTCATGAACAAATTAGTCGAAAGAAAATCCATCAAGTAAATAATTTCCTTTCGTAGCTTGGTTTAATTTCTTGCAACATTTATAAATAGTAATGTTTTATACCTCATGTGACTTGCACTGTGTGAGTGCCGTGACCTGTCGCTCCCGAACTATGTCGACAGCTTGGACCTTGGTTGGGGGTAATCACTGTACCATAAGTTAGTGACCCCACATTACTCATGTTTCACTGCCAAGGCAACTTTGCATTCCGAGGTTGTCTCTTTCCTGAACTCAATGTCATATTAACATGGTACTAGGCCATTTTCTTTGTCCATTATTTGACTGAAAATTTGGCTTTTTGAGCCCCAATGTGTGTAGAATGTACAGAATATTGATTCCAAAATGTGCTGTCATTACGATGCAAGGAGGTGTTTCTGGAGCACATTCACATATTTGTTTTAGAGTTTGCAGCTTGCAAATAAGTACACGGTGGACTATTTCCAACAGTTTCAAGGTTGTCAATAGCAAATGGTTGCAAGAGTGATGTGATAGATTCACGCTGTTCATGGAACTGATGCGCAAATGATTGTACCTGTAATGTGTGAAGAAGTGAGTTCCTGATGTCACCTTCTCTATCAGGGAGAAGCAACAAGTCCAAATTCAGCATTTCTGCACAATGAAAGATGTCCCAACCTGTCTCCCAGCAGCAACTGTGCTTTGTACATAGCTGGAGAAGGTTACGACAATAGAGTGGGTCAAAACCACAGAAAGATTCAAAGGCAACGGTGAGAATTTGTGTATAACAGGGGTCTTGTAAGCCAGTGAGCTGCTATTACAGAATGAGAGGCAGAGAGGGTTGCTGATATCTCCGTCAGGATCAGCAGAGTATGTTGAGTTAACAAGAGGAAAGTCGCTGAGATTAACCTGCAGCGGTGGTTTGTGGAGAGTGTGGGGTCGGGCAGACTGCAGTGCTGCTGGTCTGAAAACAACAATAAAGTGCTTGAGTACAGGATTAAGGTATATACTCACACTTTAGAATTCCTGCCCTACAGCGCCAGACACCCTAGTTCAATCCTGACTATGGCTGCTATCCGCACGCAGTGTGTACATTCTCCCTGTGACCGTGTGGGGTTGTTCATAAGTTCTCATTAGTTTATAAGTTATTGGAGCACAATTAGGCCATACAGCCGATCAAGACTACTCTGCCATTCAATCATGGCAGATCTATCTTTCCCTCTCAGTCTCATTCTCCTGCCATCTCCCCATAACCCCTGACACCCAGACTAATCAAGAATCTATCAACTGTGCCTTAAAAATATCCATTGATTTGGCCTCCACAACTGTTTGTTGCAATGAATTCCGCACATTCACCACCCTCTGACTAAAAGATATTCCTCCTCATCTCCTTTCTAAAGGTACGTCCTTTTGTTCTGAGGCTATGGCCTCTGATCTGAGACTCTCCCACTAGTGGTAACCTGTTCTCCCGGTGGCTCAGCACTTCAACTCCCCCTCCCATTCCAAATCTGACCTTTCTGACCAGGGCCTCCACCATTGCCAGAGTGAGGCCCAGTGCAAATTGGAGGAACAGCACCTTATATTTCGATTAGGTAGTTTACACGCCAGCGGTATGAACATTGACTTCTCTAATTTCAGATAGTCCTTGCTTTCTCCTTCTTTCCCCTCCCCCTTCCCAGCTCTCCCACAAGCCTATTGTCTTCCTTTTTTTTTCTCCTCCCCCCCCCACCCCCAGACATCAATCTGAAGAAGGGTCTCGACCCGAAGCGTCGCCTATTCCTTCTCTCCATAGATGCTGCCTCACCCGTTGAGTTCCTCCAGCATTTTTGCCTACCTTCGATTTTTCCAGCATCTTTCTTAAACAAGTGGTTTTTGAATGTCTTTGAACATCTAAGGGGTGGCACGGTGCACAGCAGTTGAGTTGCTGCCTTACAGCGCCATAGACTTGGGTTCGATCCCGGCTACGGGTGCTGTCTCTACAGAATTTATACATTCTCTTTGTAATAGCGAGCATTTTCTCCGGGTGCTCCAGTTACACTCCAAAGACGTATGAAATCGTAATTCGGTAAAATTGTAATTTGTCTCTCGTGTATCGGATAGTGCTAGTGTGAGGGGTGATCGCTGGTCGGCGCGGACTCTGTGGGCCAAAGGGCTGGATTCTGCGCTGTATTCTTTAAAGTCTAAAGACAAGTAAAGGCATTCAATTACAACAATAGCTTTGACAGCTGGTCCTCAGTCACGCACTGATGGCTGGGTTCCCAGTAAATCTGTGAGCTGGATAATGCACCAGGAAACTCCACGGTTCAAGGCAAGTGGCCAGCAATCTCCCCAATGTGTACATAATATTTACTTAACTGTGACTGCCCCTTTCTTTTAATGGGTTTCTAGAAGCCTCAGAGATGCATCAAACAATGGCCACATACTCAATCTGTGCTTAAGATCAGTAAGCGCAAAAACTGCACGTCCATTGCATACATCATATCATATTCAAAATAAACTCAACTCACAAGAGCCAACATTATCTTCATGATTTATGTGGCTCAGAGCCATTCCATCATCATCATCGTTGAAAACATTAGCGATGCAGTGGTGCTGGTTTCCAACGGGAACGGTGACGGACGCATCACACATCTCTGTCCTCCAGTTCCTGCGGACTTCCACCGCTGGAAGTATAGGATTTTGGTGTGTGTGCTCCATCAACATTCCTTACAATGCTATGTCTGACAATGATCGCAACTCCTACTGAAGTGTGGATGGCCGTCGGCTCACTAGAAGCTCATCCGCCCTTTGACAGGTCTTGTTTTTGGTCCTGCAGGGAGTCCACCGCCCCCTCCTCACCTGGCAACCAGGTGGGGTAGACGGTTTAGTCGCCGACTATCCGACCGTGATGCAGGTAGCGCAGGATTACATGGTACCCGTGGTGGGGGGAACTCCCCCCAACCTGACCTGCCATTCCAACGAGTATGTTACTTCGTCTTTGTCAACAAATAAAAGGACGCAAATACTGTAGTAAATTAGCTGGTCAGGCAGCATCTTGAAGAACATGGATAGGAGAATTTTAATTAGCTGAAGAAGGGTCTTGACCCCAAATGTCACCCATCAATGTTCTCTGGAGAACATTGCTGGTTGAGAGAAGAAGGTTGAACAGTACATTTGGAAATCTATTTGTTCACTTCTAAGAAACAAAGCTGTGTAACCATCTCCAAGGTTTGTCTGAAGAAGTAGAAACAAGGAACTGCAGATGCTGGTTTACACAAAAGGACACAAAGTGCAGGAGTAACACAGTGGGTCAGGCAGCATCTCTGGAGAGCATGGATAGGTGATGTTTCAGGTCTTCAGGCTAAAGAAGGGTTTCCCATCAATGTTTTCCAGAGATGCTGCTTGACCCACTGAATTACTCCAGCACTGTGCGTCCTTTTGTATAAACCAGCATCAGCAGTTCCTTGTTTTTACTTCTTCAGATAAACTTTGGAGATGGTAACACAGCTAGGTTTTTGTGGAAGTGAACAGGGAGATTTCCTGATGCGCTGTCCAAAATTTTTATTTCTCAACCAGCAAAATCACCAGCAGTTCATTCCGCTGGTCATGCACTTCATGGCTAACTGCATTCAAAATCAGTCACACTTATTCATGACAGCAGTCAATGCACTTCAAACTATTCCAGATATGTTCAACATTTTTTGCAGCCTTTTTTAAAGTTTTGTTTCAGTCAACATCAACCAATTTCCTTGGCAGAATCTCTGCCATTATACATGATGCACATCGTGCTTACTGAATGCCGTATTAATATCATTAAAACAACTCTAGAAGAGACAGCAAATCTCAAAACATCTCTTTTCCTTTTAATCAGTAATAGTGAGTATTCTGTGACTAAACAGTCACTACATGAGAAGAATTGACTAATGAATGGTTATTCATAAAAGAGAAGAGTTTAAAAATACAACATTTTGTGAACAGTTAGGATAGAATATTGGATATTTTTCATTAGTTCTTGAGTGATAGGAGCAGCATTAGGCTATTCGGCCCATCAAGTCTACTCCAGCATTCACTCAAATCTGATCTATCTTTCCCTCTCAACCCCTTTCTCCTTCCTTCTCCTCATAACCTCTAACACCCGTTACTAATCAAGAACACAACCAAAGGCACAGATTGACAGTTTCTTGATCAGTATGGATGCCAGGGGTTATGGGGAAAAGGCAGGAGAATGGGGTGGAGAGGGAAAGACAGATCAGCCATGATTGAATGGCGGAGTAGACTTGATGCGATGAATAGCCTAATTCTGCTGCTCGCACTTGTGAATTCAACATATTTATTTTGTTCAAAATAAAATAATAATATTTCTATCATGGAAATATAACCGAGAACCAGGTAATAACAAGGTCAAGGTTAAATGATTAAAATCGTAAAACATCAATGCAACTTGACTTATCACCGACTTTCATTAATCTTAATGCTTTTGATTGTTGAATCATCACTGATCTAAATTATTGACCTTCAGATAGGACAATACGTGAAATGTTGCTCCGTCCAAATTTCGATGATAGAACAAAGAAAAGGGCTGCACAGGAACAGCCCCTTCAGCCCACAATGTCTGTGCTGAAACAATGCTAAAATAAACTAATCTAATTTGCCAGCTTACGATCCATGTCCTTCCATTCCCTGCATATCCATGAGTACATCCATTTGCCTCTAAAATGACATGATTGTGTTTCTCTCCACCACCACCTCTGGCAGCATATTTCAGTCACCTGCCACCATCTGTGTAAAAAACTAAGGTCATAAGGAATAGGAGTAGAATTAGGCAATTCGGCCCATCAAGTCTACGCTCTTCAATCATGGCTGATCTATCGCCCCCTCCAAACTCCATTTTACTGCCTTCTCTCTATTAACCTCTGACACCTGTACTAAAATAACTTGTCCTGCACAACTCCTTTAAACTTTGCCCCTCTCACCTTCAATCTATGCCCTCTAATCTTTCACATTTCTGTTCGGGGGGAAAAAAGGTTCTGATTATCTCTCTTATTTATGCCACAAAATGGAAAATAAATCGTTTCCATACTATGTATCATGTCCCTGGTTAGGTTCCTGGTATTCTATGATATGTTTCAAAGAATTCCAGCCCAGAAAGGTTAGGAATATCTTTTGACCTGTTGTTTGGAATGCTAAGAACAGAAGAGAAAGCAGATGGAAATGATAATAATACATATTTTTTAGCTTTATTTGGTGCGATACATTGTTATCATACAACATCAGTCATTGAATGTGATGAACAATTAGTCACAATGCTTTGTAACATGAATATACACTTGGTAAACAAGTCTTTGGCCCTGTGACCTTTCTGCAGATAGAATGGACCAGTAAAATGTATGTAGCCTGTGGCATTTTTACAACATGTTGGTTAGTAAAATGTGTTGGTTAATGAAATGTTACAACAAGTTGGTTAGTGAAACGTGTGTGTAACAATAGACACTGCATCTTAGATTACCTTATCTCTTTACGCTTAACAGACATGTAACAAAAACTGTGCAATACTTCATGCCAGTCAAGTGAGCTCTTGGGCCTCAGGAGAGTTTCAGCGTTGTGAGAGTTAAATAGGAAACCTTGGTTTGATTATGTGACAGAATCTCAATTTGATTTGAAGGGATGAATTTTCATCTTGTTGAAATTGCTCTATTCAATTTGAATTGAAATGATAACAATTAAAAAATTATAATTTTAAAATTTCTCAGTAATAACTTTACGCCAAGGTTGAACGGAAATTCTATCACAAGGTATCATGTCTGTGTTCATTTTAGATTCAAAAAATATTTTTCAAAATATCTTCATAATTGTGTATATTCAAATTTAGCAGCTGTATCCATAAGACAATTTTCCCTCACTAGTTGAAAATTCCTTGTTACAACTGAGTAGTAAAGGAATTGTTTTGTTCTATTTATGTCAAATCTGTATTCCATTTGTTTCCCCATTTTGACAGTAGATTAAATAAGGGATAAGAAATGAAAGGCAAATCTTAGAGGGCCTTTGAACTCTGCAATATACAGCAAAGTTTCCACTCTTTAAAACAATCAACTATTATAGTCAGTAAATAACAACCATGCCAGCGGATCAGATGTCAAAGCACTGTTAGCGCCACTCACTTTAAGTAGGTTGAGAATTGGGAATTGAAAGGAGATGGTTCACAAAAGCAGATCAGAAATAATCACAAAATGCTCAGCAGGTTAGACAATATTTGTGGAGCACAAGAGAGAGACACTTCATATTTGAGGCTGAGCTGAAAAATGTTAAAGTTAAAGAGGTTTTAAGATGTGTAGGTTTATTGAGTTGATGTAGACTGTTTTCACTTAAGGACATTCCTTCTCTCCAGAGATGCAGCCTGAACCGCTGAGTTACTCCAACATTTTGTGTCCTTTTTCACTTAAATACTCATTGAATTTGTTACATGGTACTTAACTGTTCAGTGATCAGCGATCAATAACATTTAAAGATGAATTGCTGGCAAATTTCGACAACAAGAAGACTGGGCATGACTATCAAATTTTGGAATGGATTATTTTGATGGAAAATAAACATCTAGATGATAATTTTATACATAATTTTTATACACCTCTATAAAATCACCCTTCATCCTCCTGTACTCCAAGGAATCGAGTCCAAGCCTGCACAACCTCTCCCTGCAGCTCGAGTCCTGGTAACATTCTCGGAAATCTTCTCTGTACCATATCCAATTTGACAACATCTTTCCTGCGACATGGTGCCCGGAACTAAACACAATACTCTAACTGCAGCCTCACCAACGTCTTATATAACCACAACATGACCTCCCAACTTCTATACTCAAATATGTCTAATTATCAATCTTCATCATATTTCAACCGTAAAATAATTGTTTCAAGAGAGACATTAGAGGAATTATCTGCGCTCTGATGTTTATGCAGGAGGTTTCTTGAGATTCTTTTGAAGAAGGACTGGAGAGTTGTCACTTTTGCCGTGGCCACCATATGTCCCTCGGTCAATGTAATTTAATGTAACCTTGATAAGGGCTTTATCAGAATGCCGTTTGTCGAGCTTGCAGCATACAAATCCGCTGCACTGTCTCCTCTGCTGCATTGTCACTGAAAAGTGCATTGAGAAGTCTGAGGTCATTTAACGTATTTTTCTTATGTGCACCAACATGATAAAGGTATGACCTTTCATTCATTGGCTGTTTGTTGAAAAGAACCATTTGGAACAGCTAAAGGGATACTGATTTCTTGAACCATGAGCTAAGCAGGTTGCTAGGTAACAGGATCCTGGGGAAATATCTTGAAGTATTGGTATACATTAATTGTTCGTTTGTCAAAGGGCAATTGTAGTTGAAAGTCCCTACCTGTGGTCAGGCAAATTGCTATTAGCTTGTACTTTAAAAGGATTCACGGCTGGTATTTAACAAAGAAAACAAAAATGCCAATTAGAGTGATCAAATATTTAGTAGCAGGTCGGAAAAACTGCAGCAATGAAGGATGGCAGATGAGAAATCCATGCATAGTTGTACTGACAGTGCTTATTAGTGACATCAGTGCATTTCATTCTGCCTCCAAAATTCATTCCTTTAACTGAATGGAGTGAAGTGGATGAATTGTGTATTGGAATCGGAGTGCATTGTGATATATGTATTCTTCTGAGACAGTTCTTTGCGGTGACTTATAATGTAGGAACCGCAGTATTCCACAGATTGGACAGGAGTGCTTGATCGTGCGGATAGTTTACAGATGGTTTGTCTTATTCCACCATTTCCTGGGATGGCGGGACTGTCATATGTTGATAGAATGGTGTGGCTGGGCTTGTATACTCTGGAATTTAGAAGGCTGAGAGGGGATCTTATTGAAACATATAAGATTATTAAGGGTTTAAGAAGGAACTGCAGATGCTGGAAAATCGAAGGCAGACAAAAGTGCTGGAGAAGCTCAGCGGGTGCAGCAGCATCTATGGAGCGAAGGAAATAGGCAACGTTTCAGGCCGAAACCCTTCTTCAGACGTTTCGGCCCGAAACGTTGCCTATTTCCTTCGCTCCATAGATGCTGCTGCACCCGCTGAGTTTCTCCAGCACTTTTGTCTAAGATTATTAAGGGATTGGACCCGCTCGAGGCAGGAAACATGTTCCCGATGTTGGGGGAATCCAGTACCAGGGGCCACAGTTTAAGTATTAGGGGTAGACATGTAGAACGGAGACGAGGAAAAGATATTTCACCCAGAGTTGTGAATCTGGGGTATTCTCTGCCTCAGAAGACATTGGAGGCCAATTCTCTGGATGCTTTCAAGAAAGAGTTAGATGGAGCTCTTAAAGATAGCATAGTCAGGGGATATGGCAAGAAGGCAGGAACGGGGTACTGATTGTGGATGATCAGTCATGATCGTTTTGAATGGCGGTGCTGACTCGAAATGTCGAATGGCCTACTCCTGCACCTATTGTCTATTTACACAAGGGTTCTCTGCACATCTAATGCATGGACTCAAGGTTCTCGCTTTAATCCCAAATGTTCCTTCTCGATGTTGAGCATCGACTAGGGATTCTCAGTTATCAGTGGGGATGTTGCGCTTTCTCAGAGATGTTGACCACATCCTTGTATGTCTTCCTCTTAATCTACTCCCTTAGATCTCAGAGTAGAATGTTTCAGGGATCAGGTGCAAGATATATGCACACAACAAAGCCTGCTCACTTTATAGCCATGTGCCATTAGGGCATGGGGCATCTTTGTCGGCATGGTCGAGTTGGGCCGAAGGGCCTGTTTGCATGCCGTATGCCTCTATTATGGCATTGCTCAGGAGAGTCTGAAGAAGGGTCCTGACCTGAAGCCTCACCCCTCCTCTTTCTCCAGAGATGCTGCCTGACCTGCTGAGTTACTCCAGCAATTTGTGTCTCTCTTTGAGGATACCAATGTTGGGTTACTTATTCTGCCAGTAGATGGCAACAGTGTTGGAGGCTCTCTCCAGAACCTTGAGACAACATCTGCAGATATTTCAGATCTCAGAGGCACACGGGAGATTGTGGTTTGCTGTTGTCTGGTAGACCATATGCTTTGTACCAGGTGAAGATCTTAATCTCCAATCCACCATATTCTCAATTGAATAAAGGCTGCCCTGGAACATTGAAGGTGATAATGTATTTCAATATGAATGTGTTTGTTGGGGGATGGCTCGCGAGAAATGAGAAGTAGTCAACATTTTCCAGGATACTTGAAACTCACCGAATAGTCAAACGCCTGGATAGAGTGGAGTGGATGTTTCCACTAGTGGAAGAGCCCAGGATCAGAGGCAATAGCCTCAGAATAAAAGGACGTACCTTTAGAAAGAAGATGAGGAGGAATTTCTTTAGACAGAGGGTGGTGAATCTGTGGACTTCATTGTCACCAGGGGATATGGAGGCCAAGTCAATGGATATTTTGAAGTCAGAGATTGAGAGATTCCTGATTAGTAAGGGAGTTAGGGGCTACACGATATAATAAGATGGAACTTTATTTATCCCAGGAGGGAAATTGATCTGCCAACAGTCATAAAACACAAGATACATGAAACATGAAATTAAAGTGATGAGTGGAAAGGATTGGGGATACAAAGATTGGGGGGGTGGTGGTGAGGGGAGGAAGGGGGGGGAGTCAGTCTACCCCACGACAGAAGGGGAAGGAGGTGTACAGTTTGATAGCCACAGGGAAGAAGGATCTCCTGTGGTGTTCTGTGCTGCATCTTGGTGGAACCAGTCTGTTGCTGAAGATGCTCCTCGAGTTGACAAGTGTGTCATGGAGGGGGTGAGCTGTATTGTCCAAGATGCTCCGCAGTTTGAGGCGCATCCTCCCCTCCAGGACCACCTCCCGTTAACCCAACAAGGGAAAAAGGTGGAGAATGGGGTTGAGAGGGAAAGATAGATCAGCCATGATTGAATGGCGGAGTTAGACTTGATGGGCCGAATGGCCTAATTCTGCTCCAATAACTTATGAACATCTTAACTTCCAGGGTTGTTGTTGTAGAGACCCTTGAACTTGTGATTGTGAAGTTTATGGTCTTACCTCGCTTGCGTCAGTGGAAGTGTCAGTGATGACGGAGCTTGGCTTGTGTGCGCGCACAAACACGAGCATCGTCTGAACACTGCAGCTGGTTAAGTGTCACAGATGGAAATGAATTTCAAGGCATTTGTGCCTGACAAAGGAATAATTGTACTTGATTATATAATTATTCTCAAAATGAGGAAATTATTGTACTGGATCAGCATTTTCCTGCTTCTTATGATGAAGCATTTGAAGTAAATAGCTTGCCTTAACCCTTGTAATTAAGATAAGGACATAAATAGGACTAAATGTAGACCATGTGGCCTGTAGTGCCTTCTGTTGCATTCTGAACACTCATGCCCTTTACTTGCCCTCTAATTGTATCAAATTCCCATATCTATTACTTTTCACAGCCTTGGAATGCTCTTAATATAAGATGATTCACAGCTGTTGTGTGTTTGAGGTTCAGTTCAGCTTAAAGATACAGTGCAGAAACAGGCCCTTCAGCCCACTGGGTCTGCTCTGACTAACGATCACCCATACACTAGTTCTATCCTACCCATTAGAGACAATTTACAGAAGCCAATTAAACTACAAACCTGCGCATCTTTGGAATATGGGTAGAAACCGGAGCACCCGGAGGAAACCCACGCGGTCACAGAGAGTATGTACAAATTCCATACAGGCAGCATCCGTAGTCTAGATTGAACCCGGGTCTCTGGCACTGCAAGGCAGCAACTCTAGCTCTGCGCCACTGTGCCGCCCCAATCATGCTGCCTCGTTCATTATAGGTTGTGAGTATCAGACACCAGAGGTATGTCAGCTTCTAGTGCCGTTACTTTGTTTCTGTATTTGTTCCCTCACTATCATACTCATCGTATTTTCTTATTCTATTTGGCCCGTGAGCCTCGGCTCTCTCTGTGCGCTGTTCCCACTGTGATTTCTCCTGTTTTGGCAGCCTCTGAAGTCACATTTGACTTCACTATCCTTTTCCTTGAAGCATTTCCAATCTTTACTAATTCTTGCTCATTTAATCTTCATCAGTGTTCTGGTCATCCTTTACTGATTTCGAAACCTCTTCCGAGCCTCAAGCTTATTACTGCTTTTTGTTAACGTTGTAAGTCTTTTTTCATCCTTAACTCTTTACTTAGCCAAGTATTAAGCATGCACAGGCCAAGTTAATTGCATAATTTCAAAATTAATTGAATTAATGTGGAAGAACCAAGTTTCACAATGCACTAAATTAACAAAACTCATCAGTATTTTTAGGTTCAACTGTTTCACCTTTAATTGCAAAGAAATCTGGATTCGAAAATTGTAATGTTATAACTGGTTCCTACAAGTATAAAGTTTTCATGTAGAAACAACGAACTTCAGATTCTGGTTTACAAAAGTAGACACAAAATGCTGGAGCAACTCAACGGGTCAGGCAGCATCTCTGGAAAACATGGTTAGGTGATGTTTTGGATCAAATTTCGGGTGTGGACCCTTCCTCAGACTTTTCAACGTTTTCAAATTGGATTGTCCCTTTAAGAGCATAGAACATGGAGCAGGACAGCACAGCAACAGACCCTTCGGCCTGCAATATTTGTGGCGGACATGATGTCAAGTTAAACTAATCTCCTCTACCTGTAGGCAATTTAATTTAATGATACTTTATTGTCACAAGTACCAAGGTACAGTGAAATGCTTTGTTGTACTTACAAGCTGGTAACATCATATAGCAGATCTAACCTCGGCAGTACACAAGAGGCGCCATGTTTATGGTACCGACACATTTATAAAAGTTCACCAAACAGTCCTATCGCCCTCCCCCCACCAAACTCCCCCCCCCCCCCCCCCGCTGGGTCTTTCCATCATTGATGGTGGCCCCCTGCCGGGTCCGCCCATCGCTCTCGGCATAGAGGGTCTCTCTATGCTCTCACCAGTCTCCTCACTTTTAATGGTTCACCTCGATCTATATCTCTCCATTCCCCGCATATCCATGTGCCTGTCTAAAAGTCTATTAAACTTCACTGTTGTAACAGCCTCCACATCCACCCCTGGGCGAGCCTTCCTGGCACCCACCACTCTCTGTGAAAAAAAAACTAATTATCCACTAAAGACAGATACAAAATGCTGTGGTAGCTCAGTGGGTCAGCGAGCATCTCTGAAGGAGAGGAATAGGTGACGTTTCAGGTTGAGACCCTTCTTCAGACTGGGAGTCAGAGGAGAGGGAAACTAAAGGTATGAAACGGTACAAAACAAATCAGAGCCATCACTGATGACCAAGGAAAGGTGGAGCCCAGGACAGTCCATTGTTGGCTGTGGAAGAGGTGATAACGAAGGGAACTGGAACTAGCAGGACAAGTAAGCTGGGAGAGAGAGGGAATTCAAGGTTTACATGAAATTAGAGAATCAATATCCATATTTGGGTTGTAAGCTGCCCAAGTGAAATATGAGGTGCTGTTCTCACTGTTCATATCCCTTCATTATCATTTCCCTGAATGCACTAAGCCATACACCAGACTCAAAGTGCCAATCATCCTTGATCTTGAAACCAGTTGTTCATAAGCAGACCCATTGATGTGCGGGTGATTATGATGATCTGTTGTATACAGGATTATCTTGAGTTAAATGACCTCTGGTCATGAAACATTAATTTGCAACCTAGCTGATTAGATACAGAAGTCAAATATTAATTAGCCTTGGTTCTGATGAAAGATTCAGCACATCTATCTTTTGTGTATAGTTCCCTCGCAGTTTTTATTTATTCTGAAAATTCTGACATTTATGCTTTTCCCTCTCCCTTTAAAGCACCAACTGTTTGACAGCTCTGCAAATGAAATTTGTGGGTGAGTTTCACTTGGCTACTCCTGGAACTGAGTCTGCCTGAAATGTTTCTTTGATGTTGACTTTCTCTGCATATTCCACCATTCTGATGTTGCATCTCTTCAAGAACATGTTTGTGGATGGAATGTAAAACATAAGATATGTGCTTTGAAAGAAGGATTTATTTTGAAGGGTGTCGCATCTGTGGACTTCTTTGTCAGAGAAGGCTGTGAAGGCTTTAGACTTTAGAGATAACCGCACAGAAACAGGCCTTTCAGCCCACCGGGTCCACACTGACCAGCGATCACCTCGTACACTAGCACTATCCTACAAACTAGGGACAATTTACCAAAGCCAATTAACCTACAAACCCGCACGTCTTTGGATTGTGGGAGGAAACCGGAGTACCCAGTGAAAACCCATGCGATCACAGGGAGAACATACAAACTATACAGAGAGCACCCGTAGTTGGGATTGAACCCAGGTCTCTGGTGCTATAAGGCAGCAACTCTACATCTGTGCTTCTGTGGTTTCGCTACTCATGTCGAAGGCTAAGTCAATGGGCACTTTTAAAGCAGAGATTGATAGGTTCTTGATTAGCATCAAAAGTTGCAGAGCGAAGACAGGATTGAAGGGAAAAATAGATCTGCCACAATCGAATGATGGAGCTCGCTCGATGGGCGGAGTGACCCAATTCTGCTCCCATGTCTTATGATCTTACGATCTTATGCTCAGGGGGTACAGAATTAACTAAAACAATCAGAAATTAAAAATGTGTCCGGAGGGCGTTGTTTAGAAAACTCAACAGAGATTTCAACTGATTTCAACAGCTGGGTATGTCTATAAGGGTAATGTATGTGAGGCAGGAGCAATGACAGATGTGAGCCTGAAGCTACTGTCCCTGTACCATGCAATGCCGAGAAGATGGTGTCAGATGGGAGGCAAAGTTGAATGGATCCTGGAAATTATCACTCAGTTCATTTCTGCTGCCAATTGATGGGAAATGTAAGTAAAAAGACTAACTGTAAATGTAAGGTTGTCCTCTAAGAATACAGAACATAGAAGAATACAGCACAGGAACAGGCCCTTTAGCCCGCAATGTCTGTGCCAACCACGATGCCAATTTAAACTGCACATCTGCTTACATTGATCCATATCCCTATTTAATGGACAAAGCTGGAATAACTGGCGGTTAGGCAGCATCTATGGAAGGAAAGTGCAAGCGGCGTTTCGTGTTGGGACCCTTCCTAGAGTCATAGAATCATAGATTCATACAGCATCAGTCCAACTTGCCTACACCGACCATCGTGTCTCATCTACACTAGTCCCACCTGACTGCATTTGGCCTATGTCCCTCTAAACCTATCCTATCCATGTACCTGTCTAATTATTTCTTAAACATTGCGATAGTACCCTCAGACCCTTCTTCACGAGTCAGGGTCCCAAACCGACGCATCCTCTGCCCATTCCTCCCACTGATGCTGCCTGACCTGTTGAGTTACTCCAGCACTTTTTGCTGTCGGTTCCAAAATCTGCAGTTCCTTGTGTTTACTTCCATTTCCTGCATGTTCATGTGCCAGTCTAAATGCCTCTTAAACTTTGCTATTATATCTGCTTCCACCACCACTCCTGGCAGCATGTTCCACTTACCACCCGCTATTTAAAAGAAAATGCCTTGTAAGTCTCCTTTAAACTTCCGCCTCTCACATTAAACCTAAGCCCTCTTGTATTTGACTCTTCTATCCTTTGGGGGGGGGGGGGGGGGAGTACTCTGACTATCTAATCTTTATACACCTCTTGTAATGTTATAAACTTCTATTAATTCACCCGTCAGCCTCCGATGCCCCAGAGAAAACAATCCAACTTTGACTAACCACTCCTCATGTTTCATAGTTGCTAATCCAGGCAGCATTCAGTGAAACCTAGAAAAAGACACAAGGTGTTGGACTACTTCAGTGGGTCAGGCAGCATCCCTGGAGAACATGGATAGAGGATGTTTTGGGTTGACCCCAAAGGTCACCTATCCATGTACTCCAGGGATGCTGGCTGACCCACTGAGTTACTCCAGCACTTTGTGATTTTTATTTTGTAAAGCAGCATCTGCAGTTCCTTATTTCTACATTCTGTTAAACCTCTTCTGCACCTACCCCAAAGGCTTCCTGTTATGTGGTAACCAGAACTGCGCACAATACCAGAAAGATGTGACCTCAAGTAGTTCCAAAATGCTTTACAGCCTGTGATGTACAAGTCCCACAGCATCTAGTTTGCGCACAGAAAGATTCCAGAAAGCACATGATGATGTGTAGGAAGGAAGTGCAGATGCTGGTTTTGTAGGAAGGAGCTGCAGATTTATTTTATTTTAGTTTAGAGATGCAGCACGGAAACATGCCATTTGGCTTACCGGGTCCATGCCGACCAGCACACACTAACACTATCCTACACAATTTTACCAAAGTCAATTAACCTACAAACATGTATTTCTTTGGAGTGTGCAAGGAAACCGGTGAAAACCCACACAGGTGATGGGGAAAACGTACAAACTCTGTACGGGCAGCACCCGTGGTCAGGATCGAACTTGCTGTAAGGCAGCAACTCTACTGCTGCACCACCACTCTATGTTCTATGTGCTTCTGCACTAATCTTTCCCCTCAGGGTCTAGTTTGATCTTTAAAAAGAAAACATACAATGATGCTCACTAACTCTCCTTTTAATTGTGTTCTGGCCTGCATCCTCGTGGTTTATGGTCAGAGAAGTCAGAGAGCTCTCGGTTTTAATTACTGATTTTCAGAGTTGGCTGAGTGAACCAGTGATGGGGATACTATGAATGGCTTGTGTATCCCCAGAGAAGGGAAATCTAAAGTCAGCTGTATTTTCTGACTGATCGCCAGTCAGTGATCCCTGTTACAAAGGACATTTGTGGGGACATTGATCAGGGGGAAGGTCGAGTTCATCTGCGATGGGCCTTCGGTAATTAAAGGATCTGTCCAAGAGAGTGCACTTTGGTGTAGAGGGTAGAGGAAACAGCAGTCAGCGCTTTTGAGAAAGGGGAGACATTTGCAGAAAAGGGAGATCTTGGAAAGAAGATAACAAGCTGGAGAAAAAGTTGCCTTGATCCCCACTAGACAGAGATTTCTTTCTTTAGCGCAATGTGATTCTGTCCTTCAAGCAAGTGGTGTCGCTGCAGTTTGATTGATGATGCTCTAACTGGATTAGTAACTCAGAGTTTAAACCTTTCACATTCTGTAACTCCTGCAATGATGCGGAGCCCATGACTTTCAGACACACTGCAGTGTTTCCAAAGAGGAAAACATCTGTGTCAGACGAGAGGCGAAAATGAAAAATAATATACAAGCAACTGATTAAACAGTCTTTACAGCATTCATTTCAGTCCAAGGCAGATTTTGTACGACTATGCAATGTCATAACAAACCTGCGGAAACATTTGATCTGGATGCTAATTCATTTTTGATCAAATGTGGGTTTTCTGCCATCTTGTGGCCATTGTACGGTGTGACAAGAATATTCTCTCCCTGAATTTTTAGCTACTGCTGTACAGTAAGTTAAACAACATAACATAGCTTCTACCTTCTTTATTGCTACTGAACAACACTTGACTAATAGTAGTGGTGGATACAACTGTCGTTGTTTCATAAATAATGAATTATAATGCATGCTATGTAATATATATGTATCATATCAAATGGCACATAAAGGTTTTCAAGGTATATGCATACTCAATATATATACCTATACTAGGTTCCTTCACCTAAAAAAGGAAATGTAATAATCTACATACATATTATTTTATCAATAACTAACATATGATTATCAGAACATCATAAAGATAATATGTTATTAATAATATTATATTAATAATAACTAATAGTATATGCACATGTTGTAATATTATTTGTTGTAATATTACATATTATAATGTAAAACTATATACATAGTATATAGTATACAGTGTAGAGTATATAGTATACATAGTATATTGTGGTATAACTATAATACATAGTATATAGTATACAGTGTATAGTATATAGTATACATAGTATATTGTCATATAACTATAAATACATAGTATATAGTTATATAAGTATAATTATAGTTATACATTTCTGGGTCGGGAATAGCCCATCCCTTGCCCAGCAGTGGTCTATCTTCTGCCCAGCAATGGCCTTCTGTCCACTAGTGGTCCATCTTCTGTCTAGCAATGGTCTATCTTGTGCCCACCAGTGGCCCATCTTTTGCCCAGCATTGTCTATCTCTTGCCCAGCATGGTTTATCTACTGTCCAGCATAGTCTATCTCTTGCCCAGCATGGTCTCTCTTCCCAGCATGGTCTATCTCTTGCCTAGCATGGTATCTCTACTGCCCAGCAGTAGTTCACCAGCTGCCCAGCAATGGCTGCTTCAGAGAACCAGTCCTGCAACAGCAATGCATGGTCACCCTGTGCATCATGCTCTCCACCACTTTCCTCTCCTGAGCATCAGAAATATGCATCGATTGACTGACAACCACCTTTTAGCATCTGCCGTTCCTCTCCACAATGTATTTTTCCCATGGCTCCATCTCGAGAAACATTCCTGCCTCGTGCCGGAGTATCCTCTGGAAGCCCCTACATGACAGCGGAAACAGGCATTTCATCCCACCAAGTCTGTGCCGAGCAGTGGTCTCCCCGTGCACCAGTACTATCCAACACACTAGGGGCAATTTACAATTTACAAAAGCCAATTAACCTATTAACCCAATTAACAAAAACCTTTATGTCTTAGCAGTGTGGGAGGAAACTGGTGCACTTGGAAAAATAAACCCCAAGCGGTCACAGGGAGAACGTACAAACTCCAGACAGACAGCACCCATAGGCAGGATCGAACCCGTAGTCTCTGACGCTATAAGGCAGCAGCTGTGCCATCCCGACGATAAAACATCTCTATTAAGCTTGAGGCAAGCTCTATAAAGCTTGAGGCTTTCCAGTTCCTCATTGCCCCCATCCATTTTTTCCAAGTTAAGGTGCACCGAATACAGCCCTGTCCACAATAGGCATCCTTTAAAATCCTGGACAAGGACTATCCCTTGATGCGGTATTGGATGGCCATGCAATATGCCAGTTGACAACTCTTGCCCGCTGGGGTTGTTTACCCAATAATGGGTTGTTGTGGCTGTCTCCTCTCTATGGATATGTTGTTCAAGGTCCCACTCAGATGCCAGTTAAAATGAGAAATTAAGGGCATTGACTTGCATTGGAGTTGGCAAGCTGTGCTCAGAAAGAAATTCCTTGTAAGGATAGGCATTGCAAAAAAAAATATCTGAGCTTCAGTGGTCCATTCTGTAGAGGTCCATTGTCTAAATGACAACACATCTAAACATTCTGAGAGTTTATGGAGCACAAAATATATGTGGTGTTTTCCTCCCTTTAATTTGCACTACAATCTTGCACCATTCTGCTCCTTTGCACTCATCATTGTATTTATTATTGTACTTGTCATTACTGTATGTATACTGTTTACTCTATGAGTTTCATGTGATCAAAAATACTCATTGCACCCTGGTGTACAGTACAAGAAACTAAACAGAGGCTGTATTGAAATTGGTTAATTCATCACAATGTAGAAATAAGTAACTGCAGCTGCAGGTTTTTCCCAAAGATAGACACAAAGTGCTGGAGGAACTCAGCAGGTCAGGCAACATCTCTGGAGAAAAAGGATGGGTGACGTTTTGGGTCTGGACCCATCTTCAGCCAAAAATAAATCGGTCTGATTCCAGCTAAAACAAGTCAGTATTTATCTGAAGGGACAAACAAACCAGCCATTCCCACCTATGGACTGAAGTACAAGACAGATATGGCCTGAATTCCTGATACACGTAGAAGGAATTCATCAAATCATCAATATCCTGATAAGTTCCAGGCAAACACGCAAGCCCTCTAGCTAGTCCCTTCAAATGAAGCAAGACACAAGAGTACTGGAGTAACTCAGTGGGTCTATCAGCATCTCTGGAGAAAAGGGATAGGTGACACTTTGAGTTGGGAAGGGTAACTCCCCCTTTCCCAACCTCCTGTTCCCACCCCTCTACTTTCAATCTGAAGAAGGGTCCAGATCGGAAACATCACCTATCCATGTTCTCCAGAGATGTTGCCTGACCCGCTGAGTTATTCCAGCATTCTGTGTCACTTTTTGTAAACCAACGTCCCTATGTCTTCACCTTCAAAGTGAAGTTCGCTCATATATTGAGCATGTCTATACAGAAACATGCTGGAAGCCTTTCAGAACCACTCAAGCCTCACCTCAAGCAGACCTGACACATCAACTGCTTGTGCTATATTGTCCTGAAAGATTCTGAATCCCAATTTCTCCCATGTGTGCTCCTGTGCTTCGGTGAGAACAAAAGTAGACTCGCTGACCATTTTGCCCATCCCCGTCGCACGATCCATTGAAGCCTATGGAAGCCCCCTGCTGCTAGCCATTGCAACTCTCCTTCCCATCCCCACACTGTCCTTTTTGTCCAGGATCTCCTCCATTGTCAGAGTGAGGCCACACACAAATTGGAGGAACAGCACCCCATATTTCGCTTGGTAGCTTACACCCCAACGGTATGAACGTTAATTTCTACTAACACTCCACTCCCCTCCCCACTTGCCTCCTTCCTCCACCTGAGTCATTTAACCAGTTCTACAGTTCACCACATTGTATCCCTCTTCACACCATCCCACACCAACAATTGGCCTACCAGATAACCACCCTGCCTGAGGTCACCTGTTGCTGGCCCTGATTTGTCCTGGTCTTTACTTGCCTCCAGCCCTTCTCCGCACCATCACTCCCCACTTTCAGTCTGAAGAAGGGTCCCAACCTGCAACGTCACCTGTCCTTTTTGTTCCAGAGGTGCTGCCTGACCCGCTGAGTTACTCCAGCACTTTATTTGTCTATCTCTGATTCACTCCACCCTGGCATGGTGTATTCATGCATCTGCCACAAATGAGCATCTGAATCTTCTTCTTCTTGCGAATGAAACATAAACCAAAGGAATAGTTAGATCTCAAGCCAGGTGTGGAGCAGCCTGGTTGTTGTCTCTACGTCAATGTCTGCCAGGCCCTGAGCTCCATTTGGTGGGTGGTAGAGCGGGCACCCAGAGATGGCATGGTTGGCTGTCTGTTGTTCTGCTCCGCATTCACAGGCTGGGCTCTGGCGGAGCCCCCATCTCCACATGCTGGCATTGAAACGCCCAACTCCAGTACAAAGTCTGTTGAGCTTCACCCATGCTCCTCTGGGGAGGTCAGATCCTGGACAGCTTTTATCTGGTGAAGAGATGTAGCTTTGTAATGGAGATGAGGTTGCCTTCCACTCTTGTGACCAGTTGGTGGCTATCTAGTGTGATTTTGTCTCAGTTGGCTGGGTAGATGCTAGGAGTTGTTTTCCATGTGGAGCAATGGTGTGATGGGACTTCAGTCAGGGTGGCCTCTGCTCTCTGCTGATAATCTGATGGAGGAGGCGATCTGGGTCCATGGCACGATGTGATAATGCCAAAGTTGCTGCTTGCCTTCGGATCCCTGCAGGTGGAATGCCTGCAAGTATAGGGAGCTGCTCGACTGGAGTAGGTTGAAGTAGGTTGACTCTGACAATCCCCTCAGCTGTGACTGGAAAAGATTTTCCCACCTGCATTCAAAGAACTTCCTTTTCCAAATTAATTGCTGCCTCCTCCTGAAGGCAGCCATGAAGATGCATTCACTTGAGCCTTCTGCACCAATTCAAAGGAGAGGTCAACATTTGACAACGAAGTACCGCATCAGTTCAGTTGTGCAGCGAATAGAGAGGAGTAACCAATTTCTGCAACCTTTGATTTATAGTCAGTGATCAAAGTGAAAGAGGCTGCCAACCAGAAACTTGCAATCAATCGCAAAAGGATGCCCAAAGCTACATTCCAATGTGTGCATAACTTTTTCACACTGGAGCTGGAGCTGAGGGTGTGAGAAGCTCACATTATTGATGCCTCGTGCCCTGACTCCAGAATCACAGTAATGGCCACAACAGCCACCTGGAACTGGAGGCGAGATAATGATTTTTTTTTAATACACCACACTGAGCAAGAGCAGATTTGCTCCTGAGCCACATTCCATGTAGTTTGCAGCCCCTTCACTGCTCTTTGCCCCAGAGCCAGGGCTGCTGTCTGTGTGAGGAGAACTCAGCATAGTTTCCCAAATCAGCTTTAGCAGAAAAATGTGCACACGCGGTTAACATTAGTCAGATGGTCAAATAGCTCTGTTCCTCAGTCTTTGCCCATTCCAGTTATAAAGCACAAATAGACAACTTCAGGCTGTACATTTGTTCCATTTCAGCTGCACATTATGGTGCCCCAATAAAGCTAAGCATCACTCCCAGAATCTTCAAATCCTCCTCTATCCCTATGGCAAAAACAATGTTGCTTTTGGTGCAAAGACATCTTGGGATGCCCTGGAATTGCAGGCAGGTATAACCTAATAAGGCAACACAGCACATGAATATATATCCTTCTGTGTAATAATTGATAGTGAGGCAGTCCAAACCCACATGAAGCTGAGGATACGAGACGTCCTGCCTAATAAAACAGAGAAATCAGCATCTGGAAAAAAAATACAAATCATTTTGAAGTTGACACCAACACTGTTCATCATCATTGATCCTGTATAAAGAGACCCCACATAACCATATAATTTAGTCCCTTCCTCTCCCCCTCCTCTCTCTCTTAGCTCTATCTATTCCCCTCCCTCTCCCGCCTCTATTTCCCCCTACCTCCTCCTCCCCATCTTCTTCTCCCAATCCCCATCCTTCCTGCCTCCCCTCCCTGTCTCCTTTCCCTCTCACCTTTCTCTGTCCCCTGCCCAATCCTCTAACTGCTCCCTCTCTCTCTCTCCTGCCCCCCTCCTTTCCTCCTCTCCCCTGCCATCTTTCCCGTCCCTCTGTCCCATCTCTTTCCTTCTTCCCTCTCCCCTTTCCTTATCCCATTCACATCTCCGTCCCACTCCACTCCACTCCACACCACCCCTCACCTCCACCCTCCTCCCTTTCTCCTCTCTTTCCCTCTCTCCCCTGTCCCACTCTCTGTCCCTCTGTGCCCTGTCTCTCTCTCCCCCCTTCCCTGCACCACTTCCCTGTCCCCCATTCCCAGTCCCCCCTGTCTGTTCCTTCCCTCCCTCAATCCCCCTGCCCCCCAACATCGAAGTTTTCCACTCATCCACTTCCTAGTCTCTCCAACCTCTGTAGCCCCTACTCCATCAGTGGACAAAAGTAGAAACACAGCTATTACTGGCGATTCTCATGTGCCTGGGTTTCTGATCTCCTGAGTCACACACTTCGCATTTATAATTGTATTTTCCAGCGAGACAGGCCATATTCCCTAAATAATTAAGGGAATAGCGTCAAACAAGGGGTCTGCATCAAACAACTCCACTTGGATTCAGTTATATCTCAGCCCATGCTAATTAATCCCACAGTGTGTTGTTTCACTTGGGTCTTTAGCCTGGCCATATGGTCACCAACCATTCCTTCTGATCTTTGGTTGCATATCCCAAATGCACTTTCCAGGGCACTTTCTGCAGCACGTGGCCTTCTGGGTAAGCAGCACTCCATTGCCCATTTGAGGTCCTTCTTGCCATTGGGGCATTTCCTGTGGTGCGCGGCCTTCTGGGTAAATACCGCTGCCATTGCCAGCTTGTTTTTGATGGAAAAACAAAGAACTACAGATGCTAGTTAATGCACAAAAGGCCACACAGGTTCTGACCTGCTGAGTAACTCCAGTACTCTGTGCCCTTTTGTGTTTCCGGTGTAAACTTGAGTGATCGTACAGTGTTGTGGAAATTACAAACTGCCTTGATTGCACTAGGGACTGAGCACAGAATTGTTTACATGAGTGCAAGTTTACGTAGGTCGCCTATTGCGTAAGTCGGGTAGTGTCTGCTTCTCGTGTTGGGCCAAGGGAAGTTAATTGGCAAGTTGTGAATTACGGTTGGCCTTGATTATTAATGCTGGGAACTGAACTTCCTCCAGTTCGAGAGTAAGTTTTAGCTCCCTGGAAGTGATGGCTGGGTAGCAGGGAGAGTGACAGGAAAGAATGATTACAGGAACAGATAAAGAGAGAGATGAAATGGAGAGGCAATCCAGATGTGAAGATGGGAAAGAGGTTCCAGGAGATGGCATCTCACAAGTATGAAAAATAATGATAGACACAAAAAGCTGGGGTAACTCAGTGGGTCAGGCAGCATCTCTAGAAAAAATGAATAGGTGACGTTTCGGGTCGAGACCCTCCTTCAGACTGAGAGTCCACAATGGATTTCTCCAACCACAAACTTTGCTCCCCTCTCTCTCCATCCTTCCCCCACGCTAATTGTCATGCTGGTTTCATTGTCGTCCTGTTCAGTTTTACTGACTGTATACCCCAACACCAACAATGGACCCTTGTGGACTTCACCTTTCCTTGATTATCATAACTTTTTCCATATCTTTCATTCATTTGTTCTACATCACTCTATATCACCATGTGTACCACTCGTTTCCCTTTCCCCGGACTCTCAGTTCCAGTATCTGCAGTTCCTTCCTACAAAGAATGAAAACCTGCATGACTTGGCAACAGTGCACTGCGAACAGCACTAGCTGTTGTAAGGAAGAGTTTCAAATCATAATTGAAGACTCGGATCATGGAGGAGTAACAACATCAACCTTACCTCTGACATCAAGGAGTCTTTATGAGGCCACAAGTAATTCTGAACATTGTTATTGATTTAACTCAAGCCATAAAAACCTATGATTCTACTTTGTTCCACTCTGTTTAATTCACTCATCTGCCATTGCTGGATACCATGTAGAAAATTATCCATTGTTACATTGAAAACATAACATTTGAAAAGAATGACTAAAGTATATATTTTACATATCTACATGTCTGCATGTGGCTTTACCATCTATAGAAAGATGATTTCTATTGATAGGTAAATCCCAAATTTCAAGCTGTTCTGGCAGCCTGACATGTGAGACTGAAGGGGGCGCTGTCCTGTGCACAGTTGCCCAGCCAGCAGCTGTCCTGTCCTTTCATCTTTTTTTTTCTTATTTTTAGTTAGTTTAGTGTTTTGTTTTATGAGTTCTCGCTTTTTTATGTGTGGGGAAGGGGGAAACTAATTTTCAGGGTCCCTACCTGGTCGGAGATGCAGCTTTTCACCGGACTGCACTCTCGACCCGTCCTCGCGGCCTAACAGCGGGCCTGGAGCGGCGTTTCCTGAGGGGACCGCCCAGAACCTCGGCATCGGCGGCGGCGGCATCGGCGGCACTGGCACCGGCATCGGCATCGGCGGCACCGGCATCAGCATCGGCATCGGCATCGGCGGAGCTGCGGGTCTGAGGACGGCGGTGCAGCGCTGGAGCGCCATTGCGGGGCGGGCGGTGCCTTGCCTGGGTCGCTGAGCTGGAACTCCGGTGAGCTGGGCCCGTTGCGGAGCTGCGGGTCTGTGGAGCGGCTGCGGGCGGCGGCGCTGAACTTTCCATCGGGAGCCTGGGATCTCTTGATGAGATTGCCAGTTGAGCTCCATTCGGCGCGGCCTTGTCGGCTCCGGAAGCCACGGTCTCGAGTAAGGAGGCGGCCGTTTCCAGGGTTCCCATGCCGCTGAGAGGACTCTCCCGACGCCGGAACAACATCACCTGGCAAGAACGGCCTGGAACATCGGGCCTCCGTAGAGGCAACTGTGGAGGCCTCAATAGGCCCGACTATGGGGGAACTGGGGTTGGGGACTGGACTTTGTGCCTTCCCTCATAATGGGAACCATTGTGGGGGGATGTTTTCATGTTAAAGTTCTTTAGTATTGTCATGTTTGTATTCTTTTTTTATGTGCTGCATTGGCATAACAAATTCCACCAGCCTGGCTAGATAGTTTTAGTTTAGTTTTGAGATACAGCGTGGAAACAGGCCGTTTGGTCCACCAAGTCCATGCCGACCAACGATCATCCATACATTGCACACTATAGGCAATTTTATAGAGGCCTATTAACCGAGAAACCTGCATGTCTTTGGAATGTGGGAGGAAACCCGTGCACCCGGAGAAAACCCACGTGGTCAATGGAATAATATGCAAACTCCGTACGGACAGCACGCGTTGTCAGGATTGAACCCGGGTCTTTGGTGTAGCAAGCATAAAACTCTTCCACTGCACCACTGTCTGCCCTTAATGCTTTCTTATATTACACTTCTAGTTCAGTCCCATAAAACAATGCCAATGAACCATAGAGGTCATCTTTCTCATGCGTCTGAACATCCGTCAATGGGTGAAATGGTTTTAATGAACTATTTTCTGATATTACAACACACAAATAGGCCAATTGTCTTGTACAGCATTATAATTATGTCAAATAGTTTTATCTTTTTATCATATTCATTTTATCAATAAAATTTTGGACTACTTTTATCAGGAACATTGGAGGTTGAGGGGAGACTTGACGGAAATATATAAAATTATGAGAGGCATAGATAGGGTAGACAGTCAAAACCTTGATCCCATGGTGGAAACGTCCAACACTAGTGGGCATAGCTATAAAGTGAGAGGGGGGAATTTTAATATAGCTGTGCGGGGCAACTTTTTTACACGGAGAGTAGTGGGTGCCTGGAATGCATTGCCAGGGGTGGTGGAGGCAGATATGATGGTGGCATTTCAGAGGTTTATAGATAAGCACATGGAATTGCAGGGAATAAAGGGGATCACGTACAGGCAGATGAGATCAGTTTAAACTGGCATCATGTTCGGCACAAACATTGTGGGCTGAAAGACACAAACCTATGCTGTACTGTTCTATGAATGTTGATTTGCAACTTTCCAGTTTCCAATAATTCTGTAGTTTAAGACTTTAGTGATGCCAACTGGCAGATTGTTCGATCTTATGAATAACATCCAACAATCTGCAAAATCTGCCAGCTGGCATCACTAAAGTCCTAAAGTTCAGAATTATTCGAATTCATATTTCATATGAATACATCAACACTTCTTAATATATGTTTAAGCCTACGCAGTGTGATAATATTTTCAGTGAACCAGTTCAGATGAAAGGCCCCAGGGAGTGAAAAAGGGAGCATGAGAATCTGAGCTCTGGAGAATGGAAAGAAAAGGGGGCATGGTGGCACAGTGCTAGAGCTGCTGCCTTACTGCCCCAGAGACTTGAGTCCGATCCTGACCACTGGTGCTGTATGGAGTTTGTACGTTCTCCCTGTGAATGTGTGGTTTTATTCAGGAGCTCCCATTTCCTCCCACACTCCAAAGACATGCAGGTTTGTAGGATAATTGACTATAAAAATTGTCCCTCGTGTATGTAGGACAGAACTAATGTATGGGTGGGCGCTGGTTGGTAAAGGCCGAAGAACCTATTTCTACGCTGCATCTGTAAAACTAAAACTAAAAACAAAATCATGGAAACGGCACGCAAAGTCTGAAAGGGAACATAGGAACCAAAATGCTTGTGGTACCAAACCATTAGAGTTAGCCAACAGTCAGATTGCAGATGATTAGAGTTTCCTGTACTGCGATGCAACAGTCCACCTCACCAAACCAAATAGCCATTCTAGGGACCTGGGGTTCTTTATTTCTTGTGGTTAAACATGCAGTGTGGATATCTATCCACAGGAGAGAAATTAGCGGGAACGAAAGGCACATTACTTTCAAGGAGAAATTATTAGTGAAAAAAATGGAAAACATTGCAAGCACTGTAAAAGGGGAACGAAGTGAAGAATCGAAAGATGAAGAAGAAAAATGCAGAAATAATTTCCAAACATTCAATTGAAGCACACAACAAAACAGGGAAATAAAATAAAAGTGTTATTACCTTTTTTTAACTCCTGAATGTTCTATATTGACAATTGCATGGGCTGAATGAGGCAGTTATGATGAAATGATGGCAGGAACAGTTTCAAGGATTGTATCTAAATAGCCAGAAGGAAAAGATGAATAGGTATCCAAGAAGCAGGGAATGGTATGGATATGGGCCAAGTTCAGGCAGGTGAGATTAGTTTATTTTGGCATTGTGCTCAGTGCAGGTCGAACGGCCTGTGCCTGTCCTATACTGTTCTAAGTGCTTCAATGCAGGCCTAATTCAGTCCGATCATGTGGCCTGATTCTGTGATGTAATTTCTATATAATCCTTGAAACTGTCACATTTTCATTCAGTCCCATTTAGTGTATGCAATTACTAAATATAAAACACTCAGAGTTGAAAAAGATAATCAGTTTTTTTCTCCCTATTTTGTTTGATGCTGCAGTGAGATGATTGGAAATGCATTCATTCTGTCCATTTGGAATAATGATCCCACGTGAAACTGAAGAAGTAAAGTGATTGCAAAAATGCTAAAATTCTTTTTCACAAGAGAGTAAGTGGTAATGATGTCGAGTGATGGATGCCAGTGTAGAAACATGTACAGTATGTTTTTGCAAAGAAGCCAAGGAGGAGGCAAAGCTTGAACATGGGGAAAGACAGGTCAGACTGCAGATACATAACTTCATAAGTCATACGAACAGGATTAGGCTATTCGGCCCATCGGGTCTACTCTGCCGTTCAATCGTGGTTGTTCTGTCTTTCCCTCTCATCCCCATTCTCCTACCTTCTTCCCATAACCTTTGGCACCCTTACTAATCAAGAAACACCCTTACTGGTCGAGAATTAGTAAGGGTGATCTGACACAGATCTTAAAAATAATCAAAGTCCAAAACTGTCAATGGATTTCAAACTTGCATTTATGTACAACTTTAACATGATACACCATCTCAAGATTCTACATCGCAGCATTGATAAATATAACTCAAAAGTAAATGGAAAAAAAATCAAGGTATTATTTTCAGACCATTGATTCCAGTCACAGGGGAATGATGTTAAACTTATATAGAATATTAGTTCAACTACTGCCAGAGTGAAGATATGCTGTTTTATGTTCTTCTGCACTGCCATCAGGGCAATGGAAAATATACATTAACTGAAATGATCTTTGAGAATGAGACATTTTATTGAAGCATGGGTACTTTATAACACTAAGCATTGCCGTTGCACTGGCTCTTTGAAGGATACATCTATCCACTTAGTCTTGTTCGCCAGCCTTCCCCAAACGATTTTAATTCATGTCTTTCTATTCTCTATTCCTCAGAGATATGGGAACTAGGACAGCAGAGGCCTTTTGTGAGGGCTAAAAGCAGACCTAGATCAGTTTGATCACGTGGCCTGCTTCTGTGCTGTAATTTCTATATAATCCTTGAAACTGTTCCTGCCAAGTTTTCATCATGACTGCCCCAATCAGTCTGCGCAAACGTCAGATAAATAATATTGAATTGAAAAATAATCACAATTATTGTTTTTCTCTGTACATTTGGAATTGTGTTTGTGCATTACATACATGATGTGCATTTGAAAATCTACGTTTTACTACAAGAAGTCAGTTTTACTCTCTCTGCAAATAACACTTGGCAAGTTGATTCAGACATGAGCCATGAATTCAGTTTAAGAACTATAGGGCCTTGTTTATTGTCATGTGTAATTAAGTACAGTGAAAAGCTTTTGTTGCGTGCTATCCAGTCAGCGGAAACACAATACATGATTACAATCAAGCCATTTACAGTGTATAGATACATGATAAAGGAATAACGTTTAGTGCAAGATAAAGCCAGTAAAGTCCGATCAAAGATGGTCCAAGAGTCACCAATAAGGTAGATTGTAGCTCATGACTGCTCTCCAGTTGTGGGAGGATGATCCCACATGCCTTCTTCACCTGTCTATCGGTCTTACCACTTTTAGGGAACTACTGTACATACTTGCATACCAAGATGTCTCTATTCTGCAACACTCCCCAGCGCACCACCATTCACTGTGTATATCCTACCCTGGGTTAACTTCTCAAAATACATTGTTTGTACTTATCTGAGTTAAATTTCATCTGCCATTCCTTTGCCCATTTTCCCAGTTGACCGAGATCATATGGTAACCTTAGAAAACCCTTTTCACTGCCCGTTATGCCACCAATGTTGGTGTCATAGAAACATAGAAAATAGGTGCAGGAGTAGGCCATTCAGACCTTCGAGCCAGCACTGCCACTCAATACGATCATGGCTGATCATCCAAGATCAGTACCCCGTTCCTGCTTTCTCCCCATATCCCTTGATTCTTAGACCTAAGAGCTAAATCTAACTCTCTCTTGAATGCAGCTGACAACTTTCTAATACGATACAATACGATACGATACGATACGATAGAACTTTATTTATCCCAGGGGGGGAATTGATCTGCGAACAATTATAAAAACACCAAATACATGAAACATGAAATACATGAAACATTAAATTAAAGTGTTGAGTGGAAAGGCTTGGAGGCTTGCTGGTCACTGCCACCACCAGCCAGAATTGCCAGCAAACAAGGTTGTGTTGTGGGAACCAACCTATGGAAGACGTGACCCGGGACGGCCAATGAAGACGATGCTGAAGACATTGATGGAAGACGCATGTGTAGAGACAAAAGAGGAGCTTGCCAGCTGCATGGAGGACAGAGATGTGTGGTGTATCCATCACTGTGCCCGTCGGAAACCAGCACCACTGCGTTGCTAATGTTTTCAATGTTTTATCTTTCTTTTTTACTGCCTGGCAGAATTTTAGTGTGGTTGTGCGCATAATTTATGTTTTGTGTGTTTGTCTGAGTCTGGATGCCTAAGATGCTGCTGCAAGCAAGATTTTCACTGTACCTCTGCCTCACTGAACTTGCATATTTGACAATAAACTCGGCTTGATGTGCACTTATCCCAAATGAACGTGCACAAATCCATAGCATTAATTACACAACGTAATGAAATTAAAATCCAATGGCTTACCAGCCTATCATTGACCACTTGTTGCTTATCTTCTCCACTCATCACACGTTATTTATTTGTTATGATATCAGATATACTCTCACCAGAGCTACCTGAACGTCTGGTCATCTCTATGAACCTACTTGTGGTCCCTACCTACCTTTCAATATAATAAAAGGAGCTCCACAGAGTTGGTTATGAACTTCCAGTAATATTTGCTAGATAATGGCTGAAATATGGGTTTTTTTCTCCCCTTCCTTGGGCAGTTTGCAGTTTGCCATCCAATACAAAACTGCTTCCACGAGTGGGAATCTAGTCTCACTAATGACAGGTCTACTGTCTGACCTTGATATGTGGAGAGCACAGAGATTCAAAGTTAAATCCCTTCCCAGTTCTTGCCAATTAAAAGTTGGAAACAAGTCATTGGATCAAGCAGAGCTGTACTTCTCAGAATGATGGTGTGAGGGCTTATTAATGTAATGTGAATGGAAACTATACTCCGCTTGCCTCTGCGACTCATCATCAATTCTGAAGGAGATTTGCTAACAGCCTGTTTTCTTTGGCTTGGCACGGGCATTCGAGCAGCAACTATTAGCATCATATTGATGTTATTACACATTAATAACAAATCTGCTTTACCGATCATGTTATCATACCACTTTTAGTGACCACCAAATGCCGGCACCTTTGCCCTCTCCTTCAGAACTGTTCAACTTTGAAACATGTAATTGGAACAATGTGTGGGCGGATTTGAGATAGGAAACTAATGAGACAACGCATTACTTGTAGCAGGGCCTGGAGTGGGCGATCTCACAGGTAAATTGACAGCTAATGCTCTAAGTGCTGCTCTTCTCATGTGAAGTGGTGCAATGATAGGGATGTGGGCCTTGAGGGTTTCATTAGGCAGGTGCAAGCACCATTTGCATGGTTAACCACAAAGCACCCACTGTGCTCAGCTGAAAAAAACCATTCCGAATTTGGAACAACCTCATTATTTTGATCGCATTTCCATGCAAAAGCTGTGACGGACGAAAGTGGGTCAGTTAAATACGCTCCAAGTATTTGTAAAAGGGGTGAGGTCACTTTTTCGCACTAAGGGCACGTGTGTATGGAACGAGCTGCTGGAGGAGGTAGTTAAGGCAGGTACTAGCGCAACATTTAAGAAACATTTAGACAGGTAAATGGATAAGATATGTTTAGAGGGATATGGGCCAAACTAGGCAGGTGGAACTGGTGTAAATGGGACATGTTGGTCGGTGTGGGCAAGTTAGGCCATAGGACCTGTTTCCATGCTGTATGACTTAAGGGCCTGTCCCACCGGCATGCGATTGCATCCGTCTAGCGCGACCAAACGTGGTCGCTTGAGGGGCCGGACCCACTTCGATCGGCGGAGGCATATAGAGTTGTGCGGGGCTGGTCCCGACATCGCGCGGGGCTCCAAAAATTTGCACTGTCCAAAAATCCCACACGCCAACAGCCTGTCGGCTCGCAGGCGCATTGAGGGCGTACGCAGCGTCTCGACGGGCGTATATGCAGCGTCTTGACGTCATACGGAGGTTCTTGACGTCGTACGCAGCGTCTTGACGGCGTACGACTAGCGTGTGGCGTTGCGCGATGACGTCACCGCCCGGCATGCCGTTGCGTGATGACGTCACCGCCCGACGCCGTGCGACGTCCAAATTCAGTCGGCCCATCTCCTGCCCAGCTGATTGGTGAGTATAATGTCGGGACCAGCCCCGCACAACTCCATACGCCTCCGCGGTTCAAATTGGGACCGGCCCCGCGAGGCCGTATGCCTCAAGCGTCCATGTTTGGTCGCGCTAGACGCATGCAATCGCATGCTGGTGGGACAGGCCCTTTATTCTATGAAAGAAAGCATTGTTTCAAAAACAATGTAATGTCCTTACCTAATTCTTTGTCGCACCAGCACAATCAAGGACGCGTCTCACCCCCATCACTCCCTCTTCTCCCCTCTCCCATCAGGCAAGAAGTATAGAAATGTGAAAACGCACACCTCCAGATTCAGGGACAGTTTTGTCCCAGTTGTTATCAGGCAACTAAACCATCCTATCAATAACTAAAGAACAGTCCTAACTTACCACCGACTACATTGGAGACCTTAGGCCGATCTTTAATCGGACTTTACTGGACTTTATCTTGCACTAAACATCATTCCTTTTAACTTGTATGTGTACAACCACCCAATCACCCATACACTAATTTTATGCTACACATTAGGGAGAATTTACAGAGGCTAATTAACCAACAAATATTTGTGATGTGTGTGGAGACTGGAGCACCCAGAGGAAACCCAAGCCGTCACATGGACAAGTGCAAACTCCTCTTGTGGTCAGGATCTAATATTAATTAAATATTAAATTGTGGCCACCATTTAATATTTACCCTGGGTGCCCATTGTATTAGGATTAAAGGTTGCATTAGGAAAATGAATAAAGCTAGAATAAACAAAGATACCTGTGCATCTGCAGAAGGAATGTTATAGTTACTGTTGGCTGCCTGAGATTAGAGGAATTAAGCAAAAATTCAGATGATTGCCTCTCAATATCACAAAAGATTTGTCTGGAATTAGTTAGCCTCCTTTGTTCTCCAATCCTGCAGAGAGAGAAACAAAAATTATGCAACATTTCTGCATGGTGACAGCAATAAATGCACACTTACTGAGTTCTTAACACTAGAAAAGCAGATTTAATTTTAAGGGAAGGCTGGAAGTAAGTCAGGCTTTTCATGAAGCCTGAGTAAAATACTTATACCAAAGCCGCTCTGGAAAATGAAATTTAGTTTTAGTTATTTGAGAGATAAAGCATGGCATTATGTACTACAACCCAGTGAGTCCACGCCAATCTGTGCACTAGTTCCATGTTATCCCAGTTTCTGTGTTATCCCATGTTTTGCATCCAACACGCTAGAGATATTTTACAGAAGCCAACTAACTGCAAACATGCACGTCTTTGGAATTTAGGAGGAAACCAGAGCACCCAAAGAAAATTCACAGGGAGAAAACACAATATCCATACAGACAGCACCCATAGTCAGGAACGAACCCGGGCCTCTGGCGCTGTGTGGCAGCATCTTTACCACTGTGCCACTTTGCCGTGGAATGACTGACTGAAATGTAGAGACATGTGTGGTCTGAGCTGAATGTTAAGGCAAAGTTGGAAAGAAATCACATAATTTTGTTTGGAGTTGAATTCACACAGATTTGGGAGATACTGTTTTAATCATTGAATTAAAAACAATCAATGTTTCAATGGTGCTTTATTGTCACATGTGCAAATGCAGAGTGAAATTATTTTCTTACAAACAGTCCAGTAAAGTATTCCCATATTTAAGCACAATCACCAAATAGGCAAAGTGGACATAAATAGTCCACTGAGCTTGCATGCAAGAGACATCATGTTTTAATATAATGATAAAATATGAGTGTACATAACAATGGCACGTATGATGTTTGTTCATACTTGGTTGTAGATGGGTTCCCCAACAATGAGAGAGAGATGGCACAAAACCTGGCTTTCTCATTCTTCTAATTTAAAGAAGGATAGGCCTCTGGTGATCTACTGTAAGTAGCTATTCACTTCCCATCAAGAGTGAGATGGTGAGTTCTGACTATCATCGTCAATGGATAACCCCAACTGCGACTACTAGTCCTTCAGAACAGAAAACAGGAACGGAACTGAGATTTGCGTTATTTCCAATGGTATAGACCTCATCCCATGATAATACTCACAACTTAGAAACATAGAAAATAGGTGCAGAAGAAGGCCATTCAATATGATCATGGCTGATCATCCAACTCAGTATCCTGTACCTGCTTTCTCTCCATACCCCCTGATCCCTTTAGCCACAAGGGCCACATCTAACTCCCTCTTAAATATAGCCAATGAACTGGCCTCAACTACATTCTGTGGCAGAGAATTCCAGAGATTCACCACTCTGTGTAAAAAATGTTTTTCTCATCTCAGTCATAGAAGATTTCCCCTTTATCCTTAAACTGTGACCCCTTGTTCTGGACTTCCCCAACATCGGGAACAATCTTCCTGCATCTAGCCTGTCCGACCCCTTAAGAATTTTGTAAGTTTCTATAAGATCCCCCCTTGTTTGTTAATTTGCGAACACTGACATAGAATTGGCACATTTGAAGGTACACTGACGAGGAACATTACCAAATGATCTATAGACAATCATTTTATGCCAAAATATTTATGGACCTTGAGATCCTGTTCTTGATGCACTATATCAGTCATGATTTATAACAGCAGTCGTCTCCAAAAGGTCCTATAGAGTTAAGAAAAGAGAAACAAATTTACCTGGGAAGTAGCTTGTAATTCAACTTGAACTTTGATCATTGAATGAAACTTCCTAAGTTCAATTCAGAACATTTTAGACATTTGTCCCCTTTTACCTTTTGCCTTTAGGTACAATGCTTGGAGTCATAATTATCACGGGATCCAATTTATGAAACTCTAGTTAATTATGGTATGTAACTTAACTATAAGTAACATATAAGCTTTTAGCTTTGTTTCATGTAGTTTGGAGATACAGTGTGGAAATAGGCCCTTCAGCCCACCGAGTCCACGCTGACCAACAATCACCTGTACACTGGTTCTATCTGACACACGAGGGACAATTCACAGAAGCCAATTAACCTATAAACCTGTACGTCTTTGGAGAGTGGGAGGAAACCGGAGCACCCATAGAAAATCCACGCAGTCACGGAGACAACGTGCAAACTCCGTATAGACAGCACCAATACAAGATTGAACCAGTAGTCTCTGGCACTGTAAGGCAGCATCTCTACCGCCTCACCTCTGTGCTGCGCAGTAAATTCCTTACTCTGGCCCTTATTTTAGCATCAATGTATGTTAATGTGCCTGCAAATGTTCGTTTCAAGGATGAATATTAGTCCAGGGAGTGGCTTGTCTACTGACAACATCCATCTGTCTGGGACCAGATGGCTACTGGGCTCTCCAAATATTCTATGGCAGCAGGTCCCGTTTTAGACTAAAAATTCTGCTTGCACAATTCTAGCAGTACTTCTACTGCAATAAACATCTCCCAGGCAGGTGTTTCATCACTTTGTGTGAATAATATCATTAACTTGTACAGGAGCTTTTTGAGCATGCTATTTTGTTCTCTAGCATTGGATGAATGGATTCAAAGTAACATTGGCAAAATTAGGGCACATGGTCTAGGGGGTAGAGTGCTGACATGGATAGAAAATTGTTTGGCAGACAGGAAACAAAGAGTGGGGATTAACGGGTCCCTTTCAGAATGGCAGGCAGTGACTAGTGGGGGACCGCAAGGCTCGGTGCTGGGACCGCAGCTATTTACAATTTACATCAATGATTTGGATGAAGGGATTCAAAGTAACATTAGCAAATTTGCAGATGACACAAAGCTGGGTGTCAGTGTGAACTGTGAGGAGGATGCTATGAGAATGCAGGGTGATTTGGACAGGTTGGGGGAGTGGGCAGATGCATGGCAGATGAAGTTTAATGTGGATAAATGTGAGGTTATCCACTTTGGTATCAAAAGCAGGAAGGCAGATTACTATCTAAATGGCGTCGTTGGGAAAAGGGGAAGTACAATGGGATCTGGGGGTCTCTGTTCATCAGTCTATGAAAGTAAGTATGCAGGTGCAGCAGGCAGTGAAGAAAGCGAATGGCATGTTGGCCTTTATAACAAGAGTAGTCGAGTATAGGAGCAAAGAGGTCCTTCTGCAGTTATACAGGGCCGTAGTAAGACCACACCTGGAGTATTGTGTGCAGTTTTTGTCCCCTAATTTGAGGAAAGACATTCTTGCTATTGAGGGAGTGCAGCTTAAGTTTAATTCCCGGGATGGCGGGACTGTCATATGCTGAGAGAATGGAGCAGCTGGGCTTGTACTTCTGGAGTTTAGAAGGGTGAGAGGGAATCTTATTGAAACATATAAGATTGTTAAGGGTTTGGGCACGCTAGAGGCAGCAAACATGTTCCCGATGTTGGGGGAGTCCAGAACCAGGGGCCACAGTTTAAGAATAAGGGGTAAGCCATTTAGAACGGAGATGAGGAAACACTGTTTCTCACAGAGAGTTGTGAGTCTGTGGAATTCTCTGCCTCACAGGGCGGTGGAGGCCAGTTCGCTGGATACTTTCAAGAGAGAGCTAGATAGGGTTCTTAAAGATAGCGGAGTCGGGGGATATAGGGAGAAGGCAGGAACGGGGTACTGATTGGGGATGATCAGCCATGATCACATTGAATGGCGGTGCTGGCTCGAATGGCCGAATGGCCTACTCCTGCACCTATAGTCTATTGTCGATTGTCTAAATAACAAACAACACTCCCTTTTCCTCTGTAGAGTAAACCCTCATTATAACGGACCATAGTTGGAGAATGGTGTCCGCTGTTGCCGATTGTCTGCTATAATCGAGTAAGGTTATATGATTGTATGTAGTTGAAACAAAGAACTGCAGATGATAATTAATACACAAAAGGACACATGATTTCCTTGCCAAATTATAATATTGGATTTGGTGAAATTTGTCATCTTTTTCTCCGGGTAACTCTGCGTGATTTTCTTTCTTCTGCATAATAATTATCCGAGGTTCAGGCAATACATGGTTCAGAGTGATTGTTGTTTGATGGAAGCATTACCTGATCATATCCTTCACTCCATCGCACTGTATAAAAACAACACTAGCAGCTTACGCCGCCCCCCCCCCCTCCCCCCCCCACAAATTCTATTTCTTAATTCTTAGCATTTTAATTGTTGTTCAAAGGAATTGTTGTTCAAAGGAATGGAATGCCCCTTTTTAATTCCTTTTATGTTATCTTTTACTTCAGAGATAGGATTACTTTACGTTGCGTGCAATGCATCATAAAGAATATATTGTGTTTATGTTGCCTAGGAGATATTTGACTTGCGGAAACTCACCTTCAGTTCTGTTTGTATCTGTGAAGATGATATGAAAGTAAATCACTTCCATTGTTAATCGACTCATTTTATAATTCATATTCTCATTCCCAGCTAAAATGATTTCCAGCATTCTGCTTCATGCTTTCTTACTTATTTTTTTTTCTGAAGGGCATGAATTAATCAAGGAAGTTTAGAGAAATTGCGTGGAAACAGGCCCTTTGGCCCACTGAGTCCACTCCGACCATCTATCACCCGTTCACACTAGTTCTATGTTTTCCCACTATCGCATCCTGCAAACTGAGGGCAATTTACCGAAGCAATCAATCGAAAAACCCACATGTCTTTGAAATGTGGGAAGAAACCGGAGCACCCGCAGAAAACCCCACAGTCACAGGGAGAACGTACAAACTCTGTACAGATAGCACTTGTAGTCAGGATCGAACTCGGGTCTCTGGTGCTGTCAGGCAAAAGCTCAACCACTGCACCCCTGGGCCACTATTGTATTGTTTCCTGGATCATGTCAGGTTAACCTCCCAAAAGAATGACAGTCCTGAGGGGTGGCACTGTAGCGCAGCAGTAGAGTTGCTGCTTTACGGTGCCAGAGACCCAGGTTTGATCCTGAATCACTGGTCAGCACAGGCTTGGTGGGCTGAAGGGCCCATTTCCGTGCTGTATCTCTAAACTAAACTAAATCACTGGTGTCTGAAAATCAGGTCTTTGTGGACCAATCTGACTGGAGCAGATATTTTACCAAACAAATTTGCATGAAGCAGTTCTGCTACACTTGTGATGTTGCTGTTTTCTGACAGCATATGGCACCTACAGATATTAAGGAAGACATGTTATACAGAGGGTACTCTGTGCGTTGTGTTAGTCATATTCCCTGTGTGTTAACTGAATGAATGAACAGTTGTGGGATGACAGAGGCATTAATGTGAAATGGATGCTCAGCAAATTGTTTTGACTTTGATCTGTACACTGTGTACTTATACACAGCCTTCTGCGTTCCCTTGATTCAATAAAAAAAATATTGCAGGTTTTACCATGACAAGTATGGACCTGCAAAATAGTCCCTGGCAGGTGTTTCATTTTGCTCCTGTCAGATTCACCAAGACCTATTGTTTCGGTGATTAAATTTTCTCCCGATTAACATCCTGTACAGACTGTGGGTGCACCGTGTGGAAGTAAATTTGGAGAAATTAATTATTGGGAAGGAAGCACAAATCACAAGGGAAAAAAAAAAAACACATGCTTCTGCAGGGAACAATTTACAGCAGACCAGCACATTACTGCTGAAATTGGTTAACCTTTCGCGGCTTGTATTATGGGCGATCTCCTTTCCCAGGGTGGAAAAGTCAAATAAATAGAGGGCTTAGATTTAAGGTGAGAGGGGCAAAGTTTCAAGGAGTTGTACAGGGCAAGTTTTTTTTTACACAGAGAGCTGTGAATGCTTGGAACATGCTGCCGGGAGTGAAGTTGAAGAAGAAACGATACTGGCATTTAAAATACTTTTGATAGGCATGTGATATGCAAGGGGTGGAGGGATATGGGTTATGTGCAGGTAGATATATGATGATCTTGCCATCATGTTTGGTGCAGACATTATGGGCCGAGGGACCTGTTCTGGTGCTGTACTGTTCTATGTTCTATGTTCTTATTTGGCATCAAAGATGTTGAAATTCAGGAACCTCGTGAAGAGCCAAAATACAACTGAATTTCTGAGCAGATGCCACAAAGCACATGAAATACAGATTGATGACGTTGGTGTGTATTGGCATGGGTCTAGTCAATAGTGTTAAAAGAAGCTACACCCATCCATTCATTTGTTCCTATTAGGTAAGTTTGGGATGTGCTGAGTGGCACCTACTACTGGTCTTCATATGGAATCCAGTTGTACTGGGGTATCCCAGCATTAAACCATGGTCTGTTCTTTTGCAGACCATAAGTTCAATAAGTTAATCAGTTCTCGGAGCAGAATTAGGCCATTCGGCCCATTGCGTCTACGCCGCCATCCTATCATGGCTGATTTATTCCCTCTCAACCCCATTCTCCTGCCTACTCCCCGTAACCCCTGACACCCGTACTAATCAAGAATCTGTCAATCTCCACCTTAAAAGTATCCAAATGACTTGGCCTCCGCAGCCATCTGTGACAATTTATTCCACAGATTCACCGCCCTCTGACTAAAGAAATTCCTCCTCATCTCCTTTCTAAAGGTACATCCTTTTACTCTGAGGCTATGACCTCTAGTCCCAGAGTCTCCCACCAGTGATAACATCCTCTCCACATCCACTCTATCCAGGCCTTTCACTATTCAGTAAGTTTCAATGAGGCACCCCCTCATCCTTCTCACCTCCAGCGGTATAGGCCTCCAAACGCTCATCATATGTTAACCTGATCATTCCTGGGATCATGCTCCTAAATCTGTTTGACCACACCTGGGCTCTATTTTGCTGATTACATGCAGTTGCATGAGGGTCTCAGGCTTGGAGATTAGGTGGAGAAGGGTAAACTATTCATTTATAGAACATGGAACATGAAAGAGTACAGCTCAGGAACGGGTTCTTTTAACCACTCTGTATGTACTGACCAAGATGCCAAGACCAACTCGTATCTGCCTGCACATCATGCATACCCCTCCTTTCCCTTCCGATCCATATGCTTATCCCAAAGTCTCTTCAACCTCCACCATTGTATCTGCCTCTAACTCCACCCCTGACAGCATGTTCCAGGCACTCACCTCCTGCTGTAAAATGAATCTGCCCTGTACATCTCGTTTAAACTTTTCCCCTTTCACCTTAAGGTTGTACCTCTAGTATTTGACATTTCCATCCTGGGAAAAAGATCCTAACTGTCCATCCAGTCTACACCTCTAATAACTTTATATATTTCTATCACAACTTCCCACAACCTCCGTCGTTCTAGAGAAAATAATCTGTCTGTCTAACCTCTCCCTGCAGCTAATACCCTCTAGTTCAGGCATCATTCTGCTGCTCTTCTGCTGCACCCTTTCTAGATCCTCCATATCTTTCTGATAATTGGGTGACCAGAACTGCATACAATGCTCCAAATGCAGGCTGACCAAAGTCCAATAAAGCTGCATCATGATCACCTCACTCATAGACTGGAATGCTCTCTTCCTTCGTTTAACATTATTATTTTTACAATACTTAAAGTAATCTTAGGTTTAATCTGAGGCACAGTGGTGTAGTTGGTAGAGTTGCTGCCTCACAGACCCGGGTACAATCCTGACCTGAGGTGCTGCCTGAGTGGAGTTTGCATGTTCCCCCTGTGACCACGTGGGTTTCCTCCCGCATCCCAAAGAAGTGTGGCTTTGTAACTTAATTAGTCTCTGTAAATTCCTCCTAGTGTGTACGGGAGTGGATGAGAAAGTGAGATAACATTGGACAAGTGCGAACGGGTGATCAATAGTTGGCATAAACTCGATGGGCCGAAGGGCCTGTTTCCATATTGTGTGTCTAAACTCAACTGAACCAAACTAAACTATCTCTGTATATCAGATAAGGGCATCACAGTGGCCCAGCAAAAGATTGGCTGCCTTGCAACATCTAAGACCCAGGTTCAATCCTGACCTCGGGTGCTGTCTGTGTAGAGTTTGTACTTTCTTCCAGTGACCGCATGGGTTTCCTCCGGGTGCTCCAGTTCCCTGCCACATTCCAAAGATGTGCAGGTTTGTATGTTAAATGGCTTCTGTAAAATGTCCCCAATGTGTTGGATACTGCTAGTGTAGGGGTGATCGTTGTTCAGCGTGGACTCAGTGGGCCATAGGGCTGTATCTCTAACAAAAAAGAAAACTTTGAAATGATTTTATCTCTAACCCATGACAGCTGTTGTAGGAAGCAAGACTTTATCCACAGCCTTGCACCCTGTTGAAGGCAGTCAAGGTATTCTGGAGTCCTGTTCTTCATCACTGAAGCCTTGCCATGCCTTGTCATATGCTTCCATGGTACAAAGCACTAGCTCTATCAATCATTTACATCTGGCCCAGATATGTGTGAAGCTGCTGGGGTTTGCCAGTGGCCAGTCCAAAATAGAGGTCAAAACCAGCTTGTTTTGGCCCCATTTTAAATGGATTTCTGCTGCTAATCGTGTCTGCAAAATGGAGTGACATGATCAGACATGCAGTCGCAACAGTCACAAAATATTCAGCAAGAGCTGCATAGAGACCAAATCTGGGGGGGGTGAGGCACAGTGGTGCAATGGAAGAATTGCTGCCTAACAGTGCCGGAGACCCTGGTTCGATCCTAACTAGGGGTGCTGCCTGTATGGAGTTTGTACATTCTCGTGGGCTTTCTCGGGTTGCTGCAAGTTTCCTGCCGCACTCCAACAACGCACAGGTTTGTAGGTTAAATGGCTTTGGTAAAGATTATAAATTGTTCCTAGTGTGTGTGATAGTGTTAGTGTATGGGGGTGATCTCTGCTCGGTGCAGTCTCAGTGGGCCAAAGGGTCTGTTCTTGCACTTTATCTCTGAAGTCTAAAATAAAGTCCAAATGCGACTTCACTAAAACTCAGGAAATGGCACTTGTAATTGCCGGTGTGAGATTTCTTCCCAATAGTTGGGAGATTTTGGCATTTTGACAGAACCTGCTTGAGAACTATTGAAGGATTACAGTTCTTTGACTATAATCAAATGAGCTCTGGCGCCACTCAAGCCATTTGCACTTTGCATGTTAAATATCCCGTTTAGAAAAATAACTAAAAAAACAATGAACACCATTTTACTTCTACATTTGGCAGGCTCCTATTAATTATGCAGTGCTTAGTTTAGTTAAGAGATGTAGCACAGAAACAGGCCCTTCAGCCCACCAAGTCCATGCCAACCACGTCGATCACCCCTTCACACAAGTTCTATGTTATCCCACTTTCTCATCCACCCCACACACAGTAGGGGCAATTTACAGAGGATCAATTAACCTACAAACCCACATTCACAGGGGTAACATGCAAACTCTGCACAGACAGCACCCCATATCTACAGATTTCAAAGTGAAGTAGATGTGTGCATGAATCCTCACCATCCAACCAAGTCCCTCTTCTCACTGCTGCTATCGGGCAGGAGATGCAGAAACCTGAAGTCTCACATCACCAGGTTCAGGAACACCTACTTTTCCACAGTCATTTGGTTTTTGAATCACACAATCTTAATCCTACTTATGCAATAGGACACCATGGATCGCCTATTGAATGTGTTATTTGTCTGTATTTCTAGATTAAGATGAAAAAGATGGATGAGTGTTGATACAGTTCTGATTCAGTGTCCGGGACCATTTTTTTCTCTGGAGCAAGTCACATATTTGTGACTGTATTGCTAGTCATCAAAGTTTGCCAAGAGATTCTCATGGACTAGAGTAAGATGATTTTGGAAGCAATTAGCGTTTTCATTATATAGCAATTATCCTACAAGATATACATTTGTGACACAGCTATGCTTCTCCTTCAGAAACAAGGAACTGCAGATGCCGTTTTAAACAAGATGTGTAGGAAGGAACAGCCGATATTGGTTTACACTGAAGATAGACACAAAAAGCTCTAGTAACTCAGAGGGTCAGGCAGCATCTCTGGAGGAAATGAATAGGTAACCTTTCAGGTCGAGACCCTTCTTCAGACCTCGAGTCAGGGGAGAGAGAAAGGAGAGATAGAAAAAGGTGTAAAGAAACAAATGAATGAAAGGTATGCAAAAGGACAAATCAAAGCCAGCAACGATGATGAAGGGAAGGTGGAGCCCACAATGGTCCATTGTTGGCTGTGGAGAAAATAACGAGTGATACAAACAGTGAAACACAGCAGAACGACAGTGAAACTAGCATGACAACAAGGATGGGGGGGAGATAGGGGATGCAAGAGTTATTTGAAGTTAGAGAAATCAAATTCATACCGCTGGGTTGTAAGCTGCTCAAGTGAAATATGACTTGAGCAGTGGAGGTACTGTTCCTCCAATTGTGGAATGGAACAGTGGAGGTACTGTTCCTCCAATTTGCACTTGGCCTCACTGACAGTGGAGGAGGCCCCAGGACAGAAAGGTCAGTGTGGGAAGGGGAGTTAGTGTTTACCAAACCTGCTGAGTTACTCCAGCACGTTGTGTCTTTTTTTATGATTCTCCTCTGCTCCATTTCATGGTTTGCAGGTTTGTGCCATTGAAATTAGAATCTCCTTTTTGCTTTCAGTGGCTGACCTTGTTCACCCTTTAACTGCCTTTGCCAGATGCTCCAATGCTGAACATTTGCAAAAAACTTGAACAAAAATACTCATGAGACAAAGCTATGAGGCAGTGTACTCACACAGTCAAGTACATTTTCTCCATGCTGTTCCTTCGATGTGGGACTACTGTTAGAATTTACTTCCCAAGGCATGACTCCAATTTTCAGCACATTGTCCACGGGATTTTCAGCAATGATTCTTCCAAAGGATGTACAATTTGTGCTGACCTTTGATACGTGCTCCAAATGATTGCCCGACAAAGGAGCTCTGCTTGTTTCAACGGCACAGTGGCGCAGCAGTGGAGTTGCTGCCTCACAATGCCAGAGACATGGGTTCAATCCTGACCATGGTTGCTGTCTGTACAGAGTTTGTACATTCTAACCGTGTGGGTTTTCTCTGGGTTCTCCGGTTTCCTCGCACACTCCAAAGACGTACAGGTTTGTAGATTAATTGGCTTTGTTAAATATTGTAAATTGTCCCTAGTGTGTAGAATAGTGCTCGTGTATGGGAACGCTGGTCAGCATGGACTTGTTGGGCCAGGGCCTGTTTCCACGCTGTATCTCTAAACCTGTTTTGAATCACATTTGCTTAATTTACACATTTTTCTTCCTTGTGTTTTGGCCCATCTATGGACGTTCCTCACATCTTCTCCTCCTGAAATGTCCTCCAGCAGTGTAGACTTGAATGGCCTAATTCTGCCCCTATCACTTATGACCGTATGCTCGCAGTTTGTTTCTATCTTTAGCAGAAATAATTGTCTGAATTTGTTGAATTCAGTATTGAGTTACAAAGTCTTTTTTTATATAAAGCCCAAAAATGCTAATGTTTCTCAGGCGTACATTGAGCTTTTTTTTTGTAGAATGTGCCGTGTGCTGAACAGATTCACGTTTTGTTATTTCTCCGTCTTCCTTCAATGCTTGCATTGAAATCCACCTCTGATTGACCCTACATCACATATCTAATCTCTTTGACATTATACACTTTGTTTGACGGTTCATCTGCAAAATTCATTGAGACATTTAGCTTTCGAAGCACCATCAAATGCGGGTTATCCTGTTCCGGCAACAATGTTTGTTGGTAGACAAAATGAGATTCCAAGTTGCTGACGTTTGTCTGGCCATTTTGTTGAATAAACCTTGGTTGCTTGAAGTATCTGGCCTAAATAGTCCATATTCAGGATGCTCTCTTGTTTATTAACATTGGTAAAATCAGGTAAATTCCCTGTCCCACTTTCCCGAGTTACTCACAAACTCTCCTGAGTTTTCCCCTTGATTCGAACTCGGGGAATGTCGGGTAATGTCAGTAGCGAGCTCGTGGGAGCCCGATGGAGTCCGTAGATGTTTCGTAGCGGCTCGTAATACCAGCCCTAGGAACTCGGGTCATCAGGTAAGTCGGGACGTTTTTTCAACATATTGAAAAATGTCCATGAGTTAAAAAAATAGCCCCGAGTACCGTAATTCTCCGAGTTCGAATCAAGGGAAAAACCCGGGAGAGTTCGTGAGTAACTCGAGAAAGTGGGACAGGGCCTACATAAGTTAGTTACATAAAACAAGATTTAAAGCAAAATTGCTTACTTCCTTCTAAAAAAAAAAATAAATAAAAAAAAAAAAAAAAAAAAAAATAAAGCTAAATTTATATTTAAAACCAAAATATTCAGGCCAAGTGCATACTGCAAAGCATGCATCCATAGTATATATAGTAAAGTGCCGAAAATAGGTTGCACACGTGAACATTGATAAAGTGGTTAAACCTTTAAAACGGGATTTGTGATATTCTTCCTTAACTGTTGGCCCTTTAGGTCTTGTTAGTGGAGTGTTTCATACTCTTATTACCAGCACAACATTGTCTCTTTAATAAGCTGATTGCTTTGCAGATGCCTAAACATCAGAACAGTTCCGTGCCCTTTGAGAATTTCTTTGTGATGCTAATAACATAAATCCTTTGAGCGATTTTACTTTCCTACCTCTGAAACTGTTGGCATGGAAATAGTAAAGGTAATTGGAAAAGATTTTCAAAGTTGTGATTAAAAAAAACAACACAATAAAAACAGAAAATATCTTTAATATCAAAGGCTGCATATGATAAATATTAATGGAATACAATGTCGGTCTGGGAAATTAAAAAAATAAGCTTGGAAAAATAACAGCAATCTTTTATCATGATTTTCTGTGACAGCAGTTGGGCGTTTTCTGTTATGTAACAATTCACAGTTGACTGAAAATCTACAGGTGATCTACTGGCAATGTGGATTTAATATTAACGAGCCTCATGTGAGACAAGATATTTGAAGCACTCATTTTCCCAAAGGTACCATTATCACAACATTGCAAGAAGATAAGTCAATTTTAAGTGTGGACGAGCCTATGGTAGCTATGGTTGAACTTGACAAAGGTACTTGAAGCCTGAGGTCTGGTCAAGTAGAAATGATACTGATAAATGATACAGGTCCACCACCTATTTCCCAGCAACTGGTAGTCCGGCGTCTCCTTTAATCCGGACAAAGTTACGAAAGTCCACTTGATGCCCCGCCCCCCCCGGAAATCCCCCGAAAATGTGGCGCATAGGCCGGGTGAGACGGCCGATCTCGACCTCATCGAGACTTCGATCGTTGGGTCGAATTTGCCCCCTGCAGCCAGAGCTCTAGATCTCCGGCCCAGCCGGTGACGGCAGATCCGTTCCCATTGCCAACTTCCGAGTCCAAGTTAGATGGGCGGTTCCAATGCTCCAGTTTGATATTCAGAGAATTCAGAAAATTTACCGTTTTAGTTCTCAAGCTAAAAAGCAAATAGCTAGTTTGGAGTCAACATCTATTGAGTCAGATTATGCTTCGCCCTGCCTCTCCTCTGCCAACCCCAGGTGCCTACACCCACTTATTGCCACCTAGGGTAGCAGGGTGGCACAGTGGTAGAGTTGCAGCACCGGAGACCCGGGTTCGATCCCAACTACAGGAGCTGTCTGTATGGAGTTTGTATATTCCCCTTGTGACCACCTGTGTTTTCTCCGAGACCTTCGGTTTCCTCCCACACTCCAAAGACGTACAGGTTTGTAGGTTAATTGGCTTGGTATAAGTGTAAATTGTCCCTAGTATGTGTAGGACAGCGTTAATGTGCGGGGATTGCTGGCCGGTGTGAACTCAGTGGGCCGAAGGGCCTGTTTCCCTGCTGTATCATTAAACTGAACTAAACTATAAATAAGCAGGTCCAGCAATCATGCTGTCCTGGCTGCTGCAAATGTTCCTTAAGGTGGAGCTAATTACAAGCTGCATTTGGACTGGCGTGCTGAATATCAATGGCACAACCTTGTAACACTGCGTTTGGCAGCCTGATGGTGTCAAGGGCATTGGAAAATGGTTTTAAGTATCTGATGATGAGCTTTAAAAACAGTTCAAAAGCATATAAATAATGAACACCCATAATTATTGAAATAAATTAAAATTAATAGATTTATTAAAAAGCATTTTGCATGATATATATTAATTTAAAAAAACATTATGGTTAAAGTAAAATTAAGGAAAAGGGATTTAAATCACAGCTGAATTTTTAATCAAGTGTCTGGACCACACTCTACTTGCCAGCCATGGATGGTTTAAAAGTGAAGGACCAAAATGTGAAGTGCTTCTCGTCCCTTAGCTCAGGACAACTGGGCTCTGTCCCTGGGCTCAACCCTCAGTACAAAGTTGGATGGAGAATTCAGGTCTAATTTCTAGGTACTCACTGCCCTCTATGCCCTCCTGCAGAATGCACTTCATTAGTGGAAGCTCTTTGGATGCTTCAGTACCTGGTGAGCATGTTGTAGGCCGTTGTTACTGAAGACCTGGAATAGTTCAACACTGCAGCTGGGTGGCACGGTGGTGCAGCGGTAGAGTTGCTGATGCACAGCGCCAGAGACCCGGGTATAATCCTGACTACGGGCACTGTCTGTACAGAGTTTGTGCGTTCTCCCCGTGACTGCGTGGGTTTTCACTGGTTGCTCTGGTTCCCTCTCACACTATGAAGACATACAGGTTTGTAGGTCATTTGCCTTCGATAAAAATTGTAAATGGTCCCTGGTGTGTATAGGATAGTGTTAGTGCACGGGGATCACTGGCCGGTACATAGTCGGTGGAACGAAGGGCCTATTACTGTGCTGTATCTCTAAACTACAGCCAATAAAGGGGGTATACTTCAATGAGGATAGAACATGGAAAAATTCCTAACATTGGTCATGATGTTAACAGATACTATTCATCCCAGAAAATAACCCGAGGTCTATTGAATGAGAGGCTCCAGAATCTCCCTCCCTTTTTAAATTTTAATCAAAAATATTTATTCAAATATTAAAACAATATAAACAGTACAGTGAAAAAAAACACAGCCCACCACCATAATACATGACAAACCAATATACTAAACAAACCACTATACAACTATGTTGCAATCCTATGTTGCGGGGGGTGGGGGGAAGAGCTCAGAGAAAAGACGGGGGAAGAGCCAAGGAGGAGAGGGTGTATCACGGGGAGGGGAGCTGGAGCCAACGAGGGGGACCAGAAGGGAAGGGGTTGGTGCTGCGGGCCGTTACAATGGTGGTGCGTTTGGAACTCACAGCGGGCACTGGGCGCTCTCCTCCGCCGGGATTAGAGTCTCCGCTTCCCATTTGGCGACATTGGCGACTTTGCGCCGGGCCGGGCCACTTTTGGTCCCTCCGTAAATTGTGTCCGGTTGGAGACCTCCTCTGGCCACCCGCAGCGTCGCTCAGCTCCAGTAAAGACGCAATGACGCAGGAAGGGGCGGAATGTCCCAGGGAGTGACAGGAGAAGCGACCAATCTGCGCGACGCTGACTGGCAGCAGAGGAGATTGACCTTCCCACGGGTGGTTTTTAAGATTTTTAAACCTCGCTAACTTTTACAACATACCACTGATCAGAACGAAACTTTATGCACTTGCAGCACAGGAGAACGGTGAGTGAGCTGACGGAAATCGTTGCGTTATTGCGTACCGTTTTGGCGCAAATTCAAAGACCGCGCAAACCTGAAGAGCACGAGATCAGAGTTTTAGTTATGTTTTAGTTCTGTAGGGGGCGCTGCTCTGGCAGCAGCCATGTCAGCAGCTCGTCAGTTTTTCAACCTTTTAAAAAAATTTTTAGTATGTTTTAAAGTGTGTATTTAATGTTACTTTGTGTGTTTTATGTGGGGGGTGGTGTGGGGGGGTGAGGGGGAAACCGCTTCGGTCGCCTCCTCCATGGAGAGGCGAGTTTTTCCAGGTCGCCTCCCCCGTGGCCTAACATCAAGGATCGACGCGGCCTTTCCCGGAGACGCGCCCGGGGCTTCAGCGGCGGGCGCAGCGTGGACTCTCGGCGTGGAGCGGGTGACCCTCTCTGGGTCTCGCTAGAGGGGAGCGCTCCGTTTCGCTGGCCCGGGGCTGCCGGCAGCCTGAAGTCGCAGCCTGAAGAACTCCAGCTGGTGCGGCGTCTACAGCCCGGGATCTCACGTTGGGGACCCGGGGGAAGAAGAAGCCATCACTGCCGGCCCGCGGCCAACTTCTACCGCGGGTCCGGCATGGACTTACCATCACCCCTGGAGGGGAGCTTCGACCGCCGGCCCTGCAGTCTACGGTGCTTCTGGCTGCGGCGGGGACTTTAAATCTTGACCGCCGGCCTGCGGCCTACAACAACTTAAGGCCGCGGTCTTCGGTGAGGAAGAGCCGATCCTGGACTGACTCTGGACTCTGGTCCTGACCACGGGGGGGAAATGGAGGAGGACTGGCCAAATTTTGTGCCTTCCACCACAGTGATGAATGCTGTGGTGGATGTTTGTGTTACAGTTTTATTGTGGTTGTGTGTTCTTTATTATTGTATTGCTGCAGACAACCCAAATTTCCACCAGCCTGGCTGTGTGGCAATAAATTATATCTAATCTAATCTAATCTTTAGAAGATAGATAGATAGATAGATAGATAGATAGATAGATAGATAGATAGATAGATAGATAGATAGATAGATAGATAGATAGATAGATAGATAGATAGATAGATAGATAGATAGATAGATAGATAGATAGATAGATAGATAGATAGATAGATAGATAGATAGATAACAAATCTTTAGAAAGGCTTTAGAAATGCTTTGTGGTGCCCTGATATGATGGTCTTAGCTCAACTGCTCTCTTGACCTGCAATACATGTGTATGAAACGCTGTCTCTTTTATCTATCAAAGGAATTTGCCTCTACCATCTTGTTGGTCCACATACCACCCCACTGATATTCAGAAGGCAAACCGGCTGTGTTGCTTTCCCCTATTTATATTACAACAACCGGCACAAGAACTTGCCATGGATTTCCATCTTTCCCCGTGAGGAAACTGACTGTCACTTTGCTGACAGTCCAAGCACAGTTGGAGGGTAATGTTATCAGTCGTATATGACAGGCAGCATATAAGATGACATAATGAATTTACAATGTGTCATAACGGCAGCTTTTCTCTTGAGTTCACTGTTTGCCAGGAGACCTGCAGGCAGTAGGAGTTGTCCAGCGAAACACAGTCAGGTTAGCGGAATGGTCAAGATTGTGTCAAGTGGGATGCAAAGTGTGAAGAGGCAAGTCATCCATTTTAGATTAGAATAAGACGGCACAGTGGCAGAGTTGTTGCCTCACAGCACCAGAGACCCGGGTTCAATCCTGACTATTGTTGCTGTCTGTATGGAGTTTTCCCTGTGACTGCGCAAGTGTTCACCGGGTGCTCCCGTTTCCTCCCACAGTCAAGAGTCAAGAGAGTTTATTGTCATGTGTCCCAGATAGGACAATGAAATTCTTGCTTTGCTTCAGCACAACAGAATATAGCAGGCATGAATACAGAACTGATCAGTGTGTCCATATGCCATTATATAAATATATACACACATAATAAGTAAGCAGTTAAAGTGCAATAAACAGATAGTGGGCTATTAATGTTCAGAAATTTGTTTCAGTTAAGTTTAATAGCCTGATGGTTGTGGGGAAGCAGCTATTTCTGAAGCTGGACGTTGCAGTCTTCAGGCTCCTGTAGGTAGCGGGAAGATGAGTGTGTGGCCAGAATGGTGTGGGTCCTTGATGATGCTGCCAGCCTTTTTGAGTTAGCGACTGCGATAGATCCCTTCGATGGTAGGGAGGTCAGAGCCAATGATGGACTGGGCAGTGTTTACCACTTTTTGTTGTCTTTTCTGCTCCTGGGTGCTCAAGTTGCCGAACCAAGCAACGATGCAACCGGTCAGCATGCTCTCTACTGTACACCTGTAGAAGTTAGAGAGTGTCCTCCTTGACATACCAACTCTCCGTAATCTTCTCAGGAAGTAGAGTCGCTGATGTGCTTTCTGAATATTTGCATCAGTGTTCTCGGACCAGGAGAAATATGCACGCCCAGGAATTTGAAGCTCTTCACTCTCTCCACCATCGACCCATTGATATAAACTGGACTGTGGGTCCCCATCCTACCCCTTCCAAAGTCCACAATCAGTTCCTTGGTTTTTCTGGTGTTGAGGGCCAGGTTATTGTGCTGGCACCATTTTGTCAGTCGGTCGATCTCACTTCTATACTCTGACTCGTCCCCGTCAGTGATATGTCCCACAACAGTGGGGTTGTCAGCGAATTTGATGATGAAGTTCGCACTATGACCGGCTATGCAGTCATGAGTATAGAGTGAGTACAGCAGGAGGCTGTGCACGCAGCCTTAAGGTGTTCCCGTGCTGATTGTTATCGAGGCTGACACATTTCCACCAATACGAACAGTCTGTGGTCTTTGAATGAGGAAGTCGAGGATCCAATTGCAGAGGGATGCGCAGAGGCCCAGATCTGAGAGCTTGGCAACCAGCTTGGAGGGGATGATTGTATTAAATGCCAAGCTGTAATCAATGAATAACAGCCTGACATATGAGTTTTTGTTGTCCAAGTGGTCCAGAGCAGAGTGGAGAGCCAGCGAGATCGCATCCACTGTTGATCATGCAGTTAATTGGCTTCTGTGAATTGCCCCTGGTGTGTGGGATGCGAAACTGAGATAACATCAAACTAGTGTACATGTGATTGATGGACGGTATGGGCTTGGTGGGTCGAATGGCCTGTGTTTTGTGCTGTGTCTCTAAAACTAAAAGCAAAACAAAAACAAAAATAAGCTCAAGACAAGCCAAACTGTTTTCTTAATGGCATGAAATTAAAAACTGAGGGCGAGCCAATGTCCATACCACGAATCACCAAAGATTAGTGAACTGTAGCAAACTTCAAATAGAATATCTATCGCAAAGCTATGGAGACAGAGCTGGTGGACAGAGCTCATGTTGCTCTAGTAGAAGTCCAGCATGGACTGGATGGGCTGAATGAATGCCTCCTGTGCTGTAACCATGCTGTGACTGCATAAGAATATCATTTGTAATAGCATCTCAGACGTTCAGCTGCAGTGTTTGCTGTGATAATTTCAGCATCTTGTCAAACCTTTACCTGACATTGACATCAATTAAATCTTTAAGGATGGCACAGTGGTGCTCCTGTAGATTTGCAGCCTCACAGCACCAGACACCCAGGTTTGATCCTGACTACAGGCGCTGTCTGTATGAAGTTTGTATCTTCTCCCTGAGACCTCGTGGGTTGTCTCTGGCTGCTCCTGTTTCCTCTCTCTTTCCAAAGACGTACAGATTTGTAGGTTAATTGGCTTCTGTAAAATTGTCCCTCGTGTGTATGATTGAACGAGTATACGGGTGATCATTGGTCGGCGAGGACTTGGTGTGCCGAAGGGCCTGTTTCCACGTTGTGTCTCTAAAACTAAAACTAAAAGCAAAAAAGCTGCTCTTTTTTAATCTGTGGTTATTGTGTAATTTATTCATCAGTATGTGTTAGATTTCATACAATGTGGTGAGAGGATAATGAATCCAAGCCATGACATATTTATGGTGCATGTGCAACTGTTCTTTGGCAGCCGGGTGTTTGGGGGTGGGTATGTATCTGTTCCTCAACACTTCAGTTGGGATCGGTAGACATTTAATCCGTGGCAACCGAGTGCGGTGTGGGTGGATGTTTGTCTGATCTTTGGCAGCCCTTTACAGGTGGGTGGAGATGTAGCTGATCCCTTGTGTAGCAGAAGGAAATGGGGACATGTATGATCCGTGACAGTGCGTGTGGGTGGGTGGTTCTGCATCTGTTTGTTTGCGTTCTCCTGGGCAATGGATAAGCAAGAAAACCTTGACAATCTAGTGTCTGAATTCACTAGCTGTACACTGTGGGTGGGTGTGCACTCCTGACTGGTTGAGTGCAAAATGGTTGTATCGTCTAATCCATGACACCCTGACATGGATGAGTCAGCGATTTTACATCTAATCCCTGCAAAGCTCTTTCGTTTAGTTTAGCGATACAGTGCGGAAACAGCCCTTCGGCCCACTGTGTCCACGCTAGTTCTATCCTACTCTCTAGGGATCATTTACAGAAGCCAAGTAACCTACAAACCTGCACGCCTTTGGAAGGTGGGAGGAAACTGGAGCACCCGGGGAAAACAGGTCATAGGAATGAATGAATGAATGAATGAATGAATGATTGAATGAATGAATGAATGAATGAATGAATGAATGAATGAATGAATGAATGAATACTCAGAATGCCGACCAGCGATTACCGCTCACAGAAATCCCCGCAGGTACAAACTCCGTGTGGACAAGCACCCCAGAGTCAGGATTGAATCCGGGGCTCTGGCGTTGCCAGGCAGCAACTCTATTGCTGCACCACTGTGCCGCCCACTGTAATGGTCACTGTGAGGTCAGTGATTCTTGCCTGGTATTCAAGCATCCAATCCAATCCAACTTTATTTGTTAAGCACTTTAAAACAACCAATGTTGACCAAAGTGCTGTACAGAAGAATAAACAAGACATCGTAAACAGACAACATAACAGCAAAGTGCTTTACATAAATTAAATAATAAGTTCCATTACAAACCATAGAAAAAGGTTAAAAAAAATGAATAAAATGGACACAACACATTTTAGAGTTCAACACAAACGTCCCCCCACAGCAGAATCAAAACTTTCCACTGTGGGGAAAGGCACCAGAAAGTTAAGTCCTCTTCCTCTGTGAGACACCCGAGGTCGGGGCCCATTTGTGACCTTGCAGCCAGTCCGATGATTTTCAGAGCCCTCTTGCCGTGAAGCTGGAACTTCGGCGTCGGGTGAAACATTCCTCAGCGGCTTGGAGAGGTCTGGAGCGGCTGCCTCCTCCCTGGGGACCGGGGCACTCGTAGTCCTCAGGCCGCGCCGGTTGTAGCTCCGACCCCTGTGAACTCGAACCCTGGCTCTGCGGCGCTCCAAATCCAGCGCCGCCCGCGGCCGGACGCCCGCAGCCCCAGCTCCGCGATGTTGGGATCGACAGCCACAGCGTTCCGGAGCTTACCGCACGGCGACCCGGTAAGGCATCGCCCGCTCCCTGTTGGTATCCCAGCGCTGCGCCACCGCCGCCGAAGCTGTAGTGCCAGCCGGTCCCGACAGGAAACGCCGCTCCATTTTCGATGGTAGGCCGCGAGGACGGGGTGAAGAAGCAGCTTGGAGGAATGCTGCCTCTCCGACCAGGTAGGGGACTAAGAAATAAAGTTTCCCCCTTCCCCACCCCCACCCCCCCACATAGAAGACCTCCACTAACATTTTTTAACAGGACTTAAAATAAAATAAAATAAAAAAGGAGTAGAGACGGACTGCGGGCAGGCAGCCATACACAGACGGCGCCCACTCCCGCACATCCGCCATCCATGGGTTAGTGCGTATGATCCTCATCCAAGATGGTGGAATGATTGATCAGTGACTGATCTTATACTTTATCTGGAGCGTCTGCTTAGTTTATTTTATAATCACGCGTACCGAGATACAGAGAAAGCTTTTTTATGTTGCCTGCAAACCAGTCAGCGGAATGGCTATACATGATTACAATCAAGCCGTCCACAGTGTACAGAGGCAGAATAAAGGGAATCATGTTATTGCAAGATAAAGTCCTGTAAAGTTTGATTAAATGTAGTCCGAGGGTCTCCAATGAGGCAGATGGTAGCTCAGGACCGCTCTCATCCTGTTAGAGGCTAAGGGGAGACCTGATAAAAGTTTATGTAATATTACGAGACACTAAGATAGGGTCTTCTTCTTCTTCTTGCATATGGCGTGCACAGCCTAAAGTTGTAGGACAACTTGTTCTATTTGATCTTATTTGATCTTTATGTGCACAAATAAGGTTGATTGCATTCGTCGAAACAGAGCAGACCACATCAAGGTTGCAATCTTCCACCCCAAAGATAAGGTGGGCCATCAGAATATTTTTCCTTGGATAGAAATGTCAAAAACTAGAAGGCATAGCTTTAAGATAAGGGCAAGGTCTAAAGGAGATGTGGGGGGCAAGTTTATTTGTGCTGTGAGTCCGAGAGTCCGCTGGGTGCCTGGAATGAGCTTCCAGGGGTGGCGATTGAGCCTCAGATACGTTTGTCTTTTGGATAGGCACGTTGAAATGCAGGGAATGGAGGAATATGCATCACGGGGTCACTGGGAGAACATACAAACTTCATGTAGACAGCACCCGCAGTCAGGATTGAACCCGGGCCTCTGCATTGTAAGGCAGCAACTCTACCGCTGCGCCACTGTGGTGCCTCCTCTTCCTGTCCTGCAGAAGTCATTACTGTCCACTCTGTAATATATTTTCAAACTTCTCATCAGTTGACTATCATGCATCACTGCCTGAAGCCGAATGCACTGCCCAAAATATAAGATTGTACAACCGTTAATACAAAAGAGTTTTAATGTCTCCTTTAATTTATTACTAGCTAAGGGCTGTAAATGTAATGGGCTATTTTATGCATATTGAGGAATACAGTTTAATATGATGAATATGTGACTGCAAGCTAGGGACTGTTGTGCCATCTGGATTTTCTAACCCAGAAATATATACAAATAAGGATAACAAACATATAAATCGCAAAGTTGCTATTTCCATGCAGTAGTTTTTAATACTGAAACATTGCCTTTACAGAGAACCATGATAAGTCAGCTATTATGCAACTCCTTCTATTCTTCACTCAGCCTCCACTAACGGCATGGTGGTGCAGCAGTAGAGACCAATCCTGACTACGGGTGCTGTCTGTACTGAGTTTGTACATTCTCCCCGTGACTGCGTCGGTTTCCCACCTGTGCTCCGGTTTCCTCCCGTGCAGGTTTGTAGGTTAATTGGCTCAGGTAAAAATTGTGAATTGTTTCCTGGTTTGTAGGATAGTGCTAGCGTCGCTGGTCAACACAGACTCAGTGGGCCAATGGGACAATTTCTGTGCTGTATGTCTAAACTAAACTAAACCAAGCTAATAAGCATTTGCACTGCTGAGGCATTCCTCTGGAACTGGCATTTCTACTTTATTTTTTTTATTTGTGGCTATGTGGTAGTGATTTGTATTTTTAAAAGAAAGGGTATTTTCTTAACTATTCTCCAGCCAAGAAGTCCACAAGAAGACAGCAAACAGAATCAATACTGGGTACTCCCCAATTCTCGTCTGTAGCTCTCTGTAAAAGCAACCAGTTAATCCTCCTCCCCAATCATCTTCTCATATCACTGCTTTTTTTTTCCCTTTGAGATACTTATCCAGATCCATTTGGAATACTCAGTTGAATCCACCTCCACTGCAGACCCTGGAGGTGCAAACCAGACTCAGATTCCCTGCATGAAAGATTCATATTGCATTTATCTTTTTTTATTGGCCTTCATTCTGTCTCTTGGTTCTTGACCTTCTGCCAAAGGTAGCAGTCTCTCTCCCTCATCTATCCCTCAGTTTAAATTACATCTGTCAGATTGCCTCGCAACTTTCTCTGTTCCAAAGTAAAGTACCTCTTCCACAAAGACTACTCAGATATCTCTAATCCCTCATGCCCATAGACTTCTTCTGACAAATCTCTTGTACAGCCTTTCCAAAGCCTGCACATATCTTCTGAAGAACTGTACCCAGAAATCTACTTGAGGCCGAACCACTGTTTGATAAAGGTTCATCATGACTTCCTTGCTTTTGTCCACTCTACATCTGTTTACAAAGGCCATCAATAGCCTATCAGTTGTACTGTGGTATTACATTTTAACCTGCATGTCTTTGGAAAATGGGAAAAAACCGGAGCACCTTGAGACAACCCATGCATGTCATGGAGAGAACGTACAAACTCCGTACATACAGAACCCACAGTCTGGATTGATCCCGGGACACTGGCACTGTAAGGCAGCAACTCTACTGTTGTGCCACCATGTTCTTTTAGTCTTCTTCGTCTTCTGACCAAAAATGTAACCAGTCACTTTTTTTTGTATTAAAGTTCATCTACCTGATCCACCAGCCTGCCTATGTCTCCTTGATAGATACAAAAAAAGCTGGAGTAACTCAGCAGGACAGACAGCATCTCTAGAGAAAAGGCATAGGTGACGTTTAAGGTTGAGACCCTTCTTCAGACTGATATGCTTCCTTGATGTATGTTGGCTTCCTCATTGCACATCCAGTTGGGTCATTGGCAAATTTGGAAATTGTGCCATGTGTATCAACATCCAAATGACTCACATATTTCCTTGATAAAAGACATTGGAGCTCATACCAAACCCTGGAGAGATCTACTGTGTGCTTAACCTTTCAAGACAACTGCTTGTATTTTGTTATTCAGCCATTTTCTAATCCATGTGGCGACAGACATTTTTATTTGATAGCTTTCATTCTTGATGACTAGGATATTATGTCAAACCTTATCAATTGCTCTTTAGAAGTCTCCGTATCTCACGGGAACAGCATTACTACCATTAACTCTCTTTGACATTGAACAAACAAAAGTCACAAACAAGAGGCACCATATATAATCCTATTAGATGGATTTATCTTTAACATCAATGATTCAATGGTTCTTTATTATTACATGTACAGATATACAGTGAAATTCTTTTTTTTGCATACAATTCGGTAAAGTATTGCGATACCTAAGCATAATTTCCCGATTGGTACAAAGTGTATAAAAATAGTCCACTGAGACCGCATGCAAGAGTTGCCAGGTTTTGCCGCCCATTTCAAAGTCCAGTCTGGTCCATGAACTGGGTCTCTGGAGTGGTGCTCGATCCAGGCGAGCCCCAGGCTGCAGCAGGGCCTCCAGCCGTCGCCTCAGTGCGGATCGTCCACCGAACCGTCGTTCCGCTCCTCGCCCACCCGACCACCTTCAGCCTTTGTGCCCCGGGGGCGCCTCCAGCAGCTGACCTTGAGGACACTGTAGGTAAGACCCTGTTTTTTCTCTTGATTAGTATAGATGTCAGAGGTTATGGGGAGAGGGCAGGAGAATAGGGTTAGGAGGAAGAGATAGATCAGGCAAGTTGAATGGCAGAGTAGACTTGACGGGCCGATTCTCATGCTACCTTTCCCTAATCAATACGCATCTGTCCAGGTGACTGCTCGTCCAATCCCTGGTTATTATTGCTTAAGTTCTCCCCATCACAAAGGTTGAAATGACTGACCTGCAGTTGCTGAGTTTATCACAATAGCATAATTTAACAAGGGGATAAAATTTGCAGTTTTGTAGATCACACGACCAAAGGATTCTGGCTAACATGCAGAAATGAAAGGATAACGTATCTTTGAATTTGGCTCCACCAAATCTCTCCATCAATGTGATATTGCACTACCTGAACTAAAATATATTTTGTCTCACAATATCAAATGCAGCTTGTGTTTGATTAGATATTAAATGTTTCAGAACTTTGAGTTCTTGTGTGAACCTAGTAATAAAGTGAATGTTTTCCATGAACATTACTTGATTTGGTATTTGTGTGGTGAGGATAACTTGCATAAACAGATAGCATTGCAGTTGGGTTCTTTCTTGTGATGCTTTTGTTCTTCAGACATATTTCCATTCTGGTTTACAAAAGAGATGCTCAAGTAGAACCCTTGTGGGTCAGAAGCAAAACTATTTAACCAAATCAAATTTGTGCTGAAAATGTTATTTAAAAAGTGAGTAGAACTGCAAGTAATTTGAACAGAACTGCATATTTCGCTTGGGCAGCTCACAACCCAGCGGTATGAATTTTGATGTTTCTAACCAAGTAATCTTTGCATCCATCCCCTCTCTGTCCATCCCTCCCCCACCCAAGTCGTACTAGCTTCAAAGTCGTCTTGTTGAGTCCCATTGTCTGTAACTCGTTTTCACCTTGCACACAGCTAACAATGGCCTGCTTCCTTTATCATCATTATTTTTGTGTATATCTTTCATTCATTTGTTCTATATCTCTCAAAGTCAAAGTCAATTTTATTCGTCACATAGACCAGAAGGTGCAGTGAAATGAATTTGCCAGCAGCGATACACTTAAAAAGAACACACAATACACAATAAGATTTAATACAAACATCCACCACAGCATTCTTCACTGTGGTGGAAGGCAACAAAGTTCAGCCAGTCCTCCTCCTTGTTCACCCGTGGTCGGGGCCATAAACCCTCCGTAGTCGCCGCTACGGACAGCCCGATGTATAGGCCCTCTCGTCCGGATGATTGAAACTCGGACGTCGGGACGATCGAACACACTCCGCTGCTTGGAGGTCCCGAATCGACAAGTTCCTACCGGAGACCGCGGCTTCAGGAGCTATATCACAGTCTATATCTCTCGTTTCCCTTTCCCCTGACTCTCAGTGTGAAGAAGGGTCTCAACCCGATAAATCATCTATTCCTTTTCTCCAGAAATGCTGTCTGACCCGCTTAGTTACTCCAGATTTTTGTATCTATCTGCTGTTTGATGATTGTGATCATTGAAGAGGGTGGCACAGTGGCGCCTCACCCAGCGCTAGAGACCCAGGTTTGATCCTGACCTCAGGTAGTGTCTGTGTGGGGTTTACACGTTCTCCCTGTGCAGCATTGGTTTCCCCTGAGTGCTCCGGTATCTCACACTTCCCAAAGGCATGCGGGTGTTTACGTTAATTGGCCTCTGTAAATTGCCCCTAATTTGTAGGGATTAAATGCATAAGTGGGAAAGCAAAGAACTGGTGTGAATGGACACAGTGAGCCACAGGGCATGTTTCTATGCTGTATCTTTCAATTAAAAAAACGACCTTGTTCATTGTATACACAATGTTACAGTGTTGCATTTGTAAAATATGACTGCGAATGATTATCCTCTGATGAGTTTATGCTAGCTTTTGTTAAGAATGCTTATTTGAATTACACAAGAGCTAGTAAAAGCATGACACTATTACATATAATAAAAAGATAATACTCCTTGAATATTAACCAAAAGGACACAAAGTGCTGGGGTAAATGTGGGCCAGGCAGCATCTCTGGACATCATGGATAAGTGATGTTTCACGTCAGGACCCTTCTCCAGAATGTTAAGCATTTCTTCTTTTGTTTCGCCAACCATATTTAGAGATTAACAAGCAAATAATAAGCAAATTAACAAATAAAAAGGCCAAGCTATAGAAATAGAGGATGTAGGTGATACTACTGCATATGGGAAATAAAACATGGGTCAGCATGTTCAAAGGATTTATGCCTGGAGGAAATGTGGTAGCAAAATTATTTTTTTGCATTGTGGAATGTGATTATAACAGAGTTGAATCATGCCCTGCTGGAAATTCAATGTGGATGAAGTGTGTATGAAGGAACGGCGAATGCAGGTTTAGACCAAAGATAGACACAAAATGCTGGAGTAACTTAGCGGATCAGGCAGCATCTCTGGAGCGAAGGAATGGGTGACGTTTCGGGGTCCAGACCCTTCATCGTAGAGCTTGGCTGAGTATTGCTTTCATGTGGATGATACCTTGTTCTGTATTAGATGTCGTAACATATTTCTCATACAAAGATTATTCAGGTCATTGCCTGAAGAAAGCGGTCTCTGCGGTTCTGACGTGTACCTGTCATTAGACATTCTTAGACTCATGAGATTTTCACTACATTTCTTTGCTCTGTAATGGAATAGAATTTGAAGGGAACAAACATGTTTGATCAGACTCTGGTATCCCAGCACATGCTGGAATCGTGATTCGGTAGGACCTGCAGGCTTTGGAAAGGCTCCAGAGGAGGTTTATGAGATGAGCCCAGGAATGATTGGGTTAACATATGATGAGTGTTTGACGGCACTTGGCCTGTACTCGCTGGAGTTTAGAAGGATGAGGTGGAACCTCATTGAAACTTACTGAATAGTGAAAGGCCTGAATCGAATGGGTGTGGAGAGGATGTTTCCACCAGTTGGAGAGTCTAGAACCAGACAGCACAGCCTTAGAATAAAATAACTTACCATTAGAAGGTTGATGAGGAGGGATTTCTTTAGTCAGAGGGTGGTGAGTCTGTGGAATTGATTACCACAGATGGTAAGGCATTGGGTATTTGTTGGAGATCGACAGTTTATTGATTAATAAAGGTTATGGGTCGAAGGCAGGAGAATGGGGTTGAAAGGGAAAGACAGATCAGCCATGACTGACTGGCGGAGGAGACTCGATGGGCTGAATGGCCTAATTCTGCTCCTATGATTTATGAAGTTATGAGATGAGTTTACTTACATCATCTGCTCTGGACCCCATAATCTCAATTTGCTTCTGGCCCTTAACCACAATTCTCTCAATTTTTAAGGTTGTATTGTGACAATGCAACTCTTGACTCACCAATCGCTGCTATTCAATGATCTAACGAGGTAATCAGCAGATGCATCTTTAAATTGGTAAATACCTGTACCTGTATTCCTCAATCAATATCATTCAGCCATTTTACTGACCCCTGCCCTGATGTCATGGGTGAAGGAAAGGTCTTGCACTCATTCCTTCAGTGGCAATGGGAACCGGGGATGTTCGGCACCACTCAATTTGTCTGCCTTGGTTGCAGGTCATCATTGCTCTGAGTGTGCCAGTCAGCATGGGTGAGATGTGGCAACTCCGGTACTGAAGTGCTGATCTTGATGCAGCTGTTTGGTTCATTGTTGACCTGCAGTGCTGTCTAGTATGTGGAGTTTGCACATTCCCCCTGGGACCTTGCAAGTTTACCCTTGGTGGTCCAGTTTCCAGCGGGGCTTTATTGTATTCATGCATAGTATGATTTGACTGGATAGCAAATAAACAAAGCTTTTGATTGAATCTTGGTATGTGTGACAATAATATACCAATGCCAATATCAGTTTCTTCCAACAAGCCAAATAATATCGGTTGCTGGGTTAGTTTGATTTTCTGAATTGAGTGTTGGATGACTAGAGGGAGAATGAGGAGAGGGTTAAGAGGCATTTGTGTAAAATTTGGGGTACTTAAGTGGGGGAAAGAATTTGATGGAATTGCTCTGAAGCTGGCATAGACTAATCAGATCAAATGGGATCATACATATGCATACATATATATACATACATACACAGATACACATATATAGAAACATATATATATACATACGGGCAGCATCTCTGGAGAGTAGGTGTGTATGTATATACATATGTGTGTGTATGTATATAGGCGTATGTGAAAAGTGTGAAGAAGGGTCTCAACCCGAAAGGTCAACCATTCCTTTTCTCCAGAGATGCTACATGTTCTGCTGAGTTACTCCAGCATTCTGTGTCTATCTTATATTTATATATTTATATTTTAATTTATATTTATATATAGAACACACACTTTTGCTATAGCTGGAATCTCCATGGCCTGTAATCCTTTCCCCCAATTGTTTTCTTTAGTCCTCACATTTATCTTTCTTTTCATTAGACCTTTAACATTTTGTGCTGAATTATTATTGTGAATAGTGTTAACCCATTTTGACTGGAACTGGTGTCTATCTTGGATTAGATAACATGAGATAACATCTGGATTTACTTCTTTGGATCACAGTGGAGCAAATAATTGAAACTACAGCCCATTTTTGTTATGATCAATGTTCTCAACTTCAAGCAGTTAAAGTTGGTTGGGAGGAGATAATTTTCAAGAGGCAACAACACAACTAGAAGCCAGCCCTACATAACACCAAGTTCCAAGTGAAGGACTTGACTTGAGTCATTGCAGTATGAAGTACCCATTTCTTGTTTTCAATTATTTTTTGTGATTGTTACATTTGATGCACTAGGTTGCTTTATTCTTTAATCACAGATTGGCATTTTCCTAATTAAACCTTTTCTTAGTTTATTAGTAATGTGCAATCTCGTGCAATCAATCCCCGAAAATAAAAATAAAAGCTTTTTGTTGTATTAATATTTCAACATTGCTTGAAAGCGAATAAATGTAGCATCAATATTGATAAGCAGGAGATGTTAGGTGCGAATAATTGCAAATTTTCTAATAGTTTTCTGATGGGTCAATATGGCGAAGATTAAATTAACTTGATTTTTACATTAATCTGCAATGTAATTTATGCAGGGCAATTTTTTCACACAGGAGGTGATGAGTGCCGTGAACGGGTTGCCAGCGGTGGTGGTTGAGGCAGATACGATAGTAGCATTTAAGAGACTTTTGGATAACCACATAACTGCATTGGAGGGATTTGGATAATGTGCAGGAAGATAAAAGTTGGTTTTGGCATTTTGTTCGGCACAGACATCGTGGGACAGATGACCTGTTCTTGTGCTTCAATGTTCTATGTTCATTGAGTCAGAATAGATTAGTTTAGTTTATTGTACAGTGAAAAGCTTTTGTTGCATACTAACCAGTCAGCGGAAAGACAATACATGATTACAATCGAACCATCCACAATGGATAGATACATGATAAAGGGAATCTCCAATGAGGTAGATAGTAACTTAGGACCGCTCTCTAGTTGTTGATAGAATGGTTTAGTTGCCTGATAACAGCTGGGAAGAAATTGTCCCTGAATCTGGAGGTGTGCATTTTCCCCTCCTGCCTAATGGGAGAGGGGAGAAGAGGGAGTGACCAGGATGAGACTTATCCTTGATTATGCTGGTGTCCTTGCTGAGGCGTAAATTGAGTCAATGGAAGGGGAGGTTGGTCTGTGTTATGGTCTGGGCTGCGTCCACAATTCTCTGCAATTTATGGGGATCTTGGTTGGAACTGTTCTCAAACCATGCTGTGATGCACCACAGTAAAATGTTTTGTATGGCACTTAATAAACTACCTAATAAAGCCTACAAGGTTAGGAAAATCTGGTTTAAAATGAAGTAAAGAAAACCACATTTGATTAGAGAGTAAAAAAACATAATGGGAAAATAATTGGCATGTTTAGGGGTATATGACGACAAGTTGTGATTAAGGAATGATGAACTTATGGTCATGAAACAAATCCCCTTGCGATTAGAGAGTTAAAGCACTTACATTCTGGATGCTAATGTATAGGAAAATGTCTTTGTAAGCTCTGAATGTCGGATGTAAAATTCAGTACATGGCCATGGGCATTAATGTTAGGAGTAGCAGGAAGAATTTTTTAAATCCAGTTTATTTTATAATTAAGATGGCACTGACAATGTTTAAAATCAATCATGGTTCAAAGAAAGATACATTTGGATCAATTCCAGCTGAACCAAGCCTCCTGTAATAAAAAATGCATTATTTAGCATCCCTGGGTGACAGTGCACTTGAGGATGGAGCACAGTAAATGCTGAAGCTAATGGGATGAATGGAAAAGTCATTTACATTGGGATTTGGATTCAGATTTGAGCCCATTGCCAAGACTGCTTTTCCCCGATGGGAGGCAAACCTTAATCTTGACTTCAAGTGTTTCAAGCAAAATATCTGTCGTGGATTTCCTGTGCCTAGCGAGATAGGAGTGCCCATAATAGTTCTGTGGGCACAAAGATGATTTATCAACTAGCACGAAATAAAAGTATTGCAATGGAAACCTAATGCAATAAACCATTATTAAAACGGAACATGGGGGGGGGGGTCCGTTATTTCCGATTGTTCGATGTAACCGAGTGTAAGAGACCCAACACTAAAATTTAGGATGAGCAAGAGCTGCCTTTTTTTCAGCTCAAAGCCTTACCTACTCGAAGCTACAGAGCTCCAAGGTGTCATTACAGCAATGTGTAGTAAGGAACTACAGATGCTGGTTTACACTGAAGATAGACACAAAATGCTGGAGTAACCCAGCAAGACAGCCAGCATCTCCGAATAGAAGGAATGGATGCCATTTCAGGTCGAGACCTTTCTTCAGACTGCGTCTATCAATATAGCAATACAGGTGTTGGCAGTGGTCGCTGGCGCGTCTGAGGAAGCCATGTGGGCCGGCGGTGGACTCAGCAGGCATGGCCTGGAAGCGGCCGGGGAGGCGGTGCCGGCCGGGGGTGACGTAGGTGGTCCAGCCTTGTATTGTATTGTATTGTATTTTTTAATGACCACACAGCCAGGCTGGTGGAATTTGTTCTCAGTACAGCTCGATACAGGTTCCAACATTTCATCAAACATTCAACTCGTAACGTAGATATACATACAAACAGACACATTTCATAATACATAAGGGCCACGCTTATTCGTATTTCCTCACCGTACGGAGTTTAAAAAGTTAATTGCGGTAGGAATGAAACTGTTTTTGAAATGGGTTGTTTTGGAGGCAATTGACCTGTAACGCCTCCCAGAGGGCAGTAGCTGAAAGGCATAGTGTGCAGGGTGAGTGGGGTCAGTGATGATCTTGCGGGCTTTGTGAAGTGTCCGTTTATGGTAGAGTGATTCAAGTGATGGAAGGGGTAAGCCAATAATTTTGGAAGCTCTGTTTATAATGCGTTGTAGTTTCTTCCGGGAGAGTGAGTCGAGGCTGCCGAACCAAACTGTGATAGATGAAGTGAGGATGCTTTCAATAATGGCTGTATAGAAGCAGAGCATCAGATGAGGCCTTACTCTGAACTTCCTAAGCTGCCGAAGATGGAAAAGTCTTTGCTGGGCTTTTCCATAAATGTGGTCTGCGTTTGTCCTCCATTTGAGATTGTTGCTGATGTGGGTGCCAAGGAGTTTGAAAGTGTCAGTGATGATGATGGATTCACCGTTGATGAGCACAGGAGTTTTGGGGGGTGGCTGGCGTCTGAGGTCGATGATGAGTTCTTTTGTTTTTGATGAATTGAGTGAGAGGTCATGGTCTGTGCACCAAGTCACTGCTTGGTTGATCTGTGCACGGTATTCAGTTTCTTGGTTATTGGTGATGAAACCTATGATTGTTGAGTCGTCCGCGTATTTGTACAAGTTGACAGAGCTGTGGTGGGATGTGAGCTGGTTTGTGTAAAGAGAGAAAAGCCAGGGTGAAAGAACACAGCCTTGGGGTGTGCCTGTACTGAGGAACAGAGGGGAGGATGTATTATTGTTGATCCTCACCCTCTGTTTCCTGTTCCAGAGAAAGCTGTGAATCCAGTAACAAATGCATGGATCAATGTTCATGTCCAGTAATTTATTAAACAGTATAGCCGGGTTTATTGTATTGAATGCCGAGCTGAAATCCATGAACAGGATGCGGGCATATGTGTTTGCGGACTCCAGGTGGTTCAGGATGTGATGAGTTGCTAAGTTGACGGTGTCCTCAACTGACCTGTTGGCTCTGTAGGCGAATTGGTATGGGTCCATGAGTGGAGTGGTGACAGTTTTCAGGTGATTGAGTATGATGCGCTCAAATGATTTCATGACTGCCGATGTCAAGGCAATGGGTCTGTAGTCATTGAGGCTGGAGATGGTCTTGGTCTTGGGAACCGGGATGATAATAGATTCTTTGAAGCAGTTGGGTACTGAGCTTTGACAGAGGGAGATGTTGAAGATGTTGGTAAAAACCCCTGCCAGTTCCACAGCGCAGTGGTGGAGAACGGAGGGGCTGATGTTATCTGGGCCGGGGGCTTCATTCCTCTTAAGTCCCCTGAAGGTGCTCCTCACCTCCTCCTCGTAGATGGTAAAAGGTGGGGGAGGGAGGGGGTCTGGGGGAGATGGTGGTGGAGCCGGTGCCTGCTCAAACCTCCCATAGAAAAAGTTGAGTGTATCAGGAAGCTGATTGTCGCTGTCAGGTGTGGGGGTGGGTTGCTTTTTGTAGTTCGTCATGTTTTGGAGTTTTTTCCAGATGAAACGTGTGTCACTAGTAGTGATTTGTTCTTCTAGTTTAGTGGCATAGTTGGATTTGGCTCTTCTTATAGCAGATCTCAGTTTGTATTTGGCAGCCATATATTGCTCTTTGTTTCCTGCCAGATGAGCTGAATTTTTCTCCTTTCTTAATTTTTTAATGTCTTTGTTAAACCACGGTTTATTATTATTGTAGTGTGTAACTTTTTTGAGTGGTATGCATAGGTCCACACAGTAATTGACGTATGACGTCACTGCAACGGTAACGTCGTGGAGGTCACCTGCAGCATGGAAAACATTCCAGTCTGTGCACGCAAAACAGCCCCGGAGTTTTTCGATGGCTTCAGGGGACCAGCATCGGACAAGTTTTGTTGGTATCTTGGAGGATTTAACTTTTTGCCTGTATTTTGGAATAAGCAGCAGCATTGCGTGGTCGGACCTGCCCAGCGGAGCCCTCGGGAATGCACGGTAAGCCTCTTTGATGATAGTGTAGCAGTGGTCCAGCGTGTCGGTCCCTCTGCTGGGGCAGGTTACCTGCTGATGGTAGCAGTTGGTGAAGTTCAGTAGAACCGTCCGCTTTAACTGAAATCCATTATAAAGAGATCTGTAAACATGATCCAAAACCACTTCCCAAGTCTACACACAGTTCCCAAAAGTAGCTTCATTAACTTGAAATGCATCTTACCATTCTTGCATGTGTTGACATAGTAATATGGTTAACATATATAGCTTTTCACGTATTACTCATTAATATATAGATAAACGGTTCAAATGTTACCTGCAATATTTTAAGCCCTCAGTGTTTTTGGATGGTTTGCAATACTGTGACAATGTGACCACCATTTCCCTCCCTGTTCTTATTTATGCTGTCCCACAAGGATTGTCTTTCCATCTCTTGTCCTGGTTCCCAATTTCTCAATTGTGGGAGCTGGCTCACTGTCAGCCAGTGCCATTTGCTTGTCATTTTGGACAGGGGATTTTCAGGCAGTTTTGAAATGAGAACTGAAGGTACAATGTAATAGAGGTCAGAAGTGATAGGGTCAGGTAAGCGGTGATGAAGTACAGAGTTTAATGCTTCACCTTCATTCATTTGGACAGGGACAAGGATAGGAAACCTATCGAAGGATATGAATCAAATGAATGCAAATGGGACAAGAATCGATGGTCATCTTGATCAGCGTTGTCGAGTTGGTCTGAAAGGCCTGTTTCTGTGGTGTATAACTTCATGGCTCTAATTCGAAGCTAACTGGCAGTTAAAATCCAACTCGCACGAAAAAAGACTAGGCAAAGGAATGCTATTTCAAAGATACCAGTTCTTCATAAATTGTAATTTTCCCCAATCTAAAATCAGTCAACCATAGAACTCTGAGTGCTGAGATTGATTAAGAAGCATGACTGTTAATCAAGAGTGTGCTGTTGAGATAATTCTCGCATTTGGTTTGATGAGGTGAATCACACATACGTATATAAGTTAAATATCTAATTTCATTTGGGTGCTGATTTGATGGTTGATAAAGTGTAACTAAAGACTGTGTCAATTTGAATCTGTTGTTTGATGGTGGTTTGGAGATGTCTAGTTGTTGCTGCTTACTTTCTTTATTTGTATCGGCAGGTTATACAATATTCAAGTTCACATTTACATTTGCGCAAGCAGTTTGCTTCCACATTGGTTTAAATTGTTGCAAATTACTGCCAGGTACCTGAATCATTGAGTGTAATTTACAGGGACCGACATGATTGAACCGTGAGTGAAGTCACAAGCCACTGGCGACACAACGGTAAAAAAGTTGCTGCCTTACAGCGCCAGAGACCCGAGTACAATCCTGACTATGGGTGCTGACTGTATGGAGCTTGTGCATTCTCCCTGTGACCATGTGTGTTATGTCCGGGTGCTCTGTACCCACCCGCACTTGAAAGGTGTGCGGGTTTGTTGGTTAATTGACTTTTGTAAATTGTCTCTAGGATAGAATTAGCATATGGATGATCATTGGGCGGCGTGGACTCGATGGGTCTAAAGACCTGTTTCCACATTGTATCTCTAAACTAAATTAAATCCCAGCCCTTTTATTCCTTTCATCCCCACTGATAATACAATGAAACTGGAATTTGTTGTTGGATGTTCAAAACTGCATGAGTTGAAGTTCACTCCAACTAAATATTGGGAGACCGACTCTATCATCCCTAGTCCCAGTTATGTATAAACTTACCTCTCGATGGCAACTGTCTGAGACAGTTATATCCACGTTTTCATGAAGACCACTTCTCTGCAATATTGCCGACCACTGCTCCCATCTCAGCTCGTACATTGCAGAAACCCTCATCCATGCCTCTCCTACCTCTGGGCTTCACTGTAAGGAAGCACTTCTGGTGACTCGTTTACATTGTACTCTCCGTATGAATTTAACAGAATCAGATAAGCTATTCACTTGAACAACTGTTTTAACAGAGCTAAGACTATTTTAGTGTGCAAATGTATTCACTTACATACCTGAATGCATAAACATGTTCATATTATCTCCTCTGGGATTAATTTGCTTCCACCCATTCTGATGTCTGAAGTAGCTGCTGAGGCCAATTTTGGAACTGCAGACTTTGCCAGAGGTCTTGGCTTTGGCAGGTCTTGTCTTTGGCTTGGCAGAGCTCTGGGGAATGTTGTAGAGCAGAGGGATCAAGGAGTGCAGGCCCTGGTGTCATAAGTGGATAGGGTAGTCAAGATGGCTTTTGGCACATTGACCTTCATCAATCAGGGCATGAGTCCTAAAGTTGGGAGGTCATGTTGCAGTTTTGCAAGATATTGGTGAGGCCTCATTCAGAGTATTGTGTTCAGCTTTTCTCTCCCTGTTATAGGAAAGATGTATTGTTATGCTGGAAAGGGTACAGTGAAGATTTACAAATATGTTGCTATGGCCTGAGCTATAGGGAGAGATTGAGCAGGCTAGGACTTTATACCTCAGAACACAGTGGCTGAGGGGTGATCTTGTTGAGGTGGATAAGATCATGAGAGGCATAGATAGGGTAAATGCAGAGAGCAATCTACCCAGAGTAATAGCCCTGTCCCACGGTGCAAGTTCATTCCAAGAGCTCTCCCGAGTTTAAAAAAAATCAAACTCGTGGTAAGCACGGAGAATGAACGCAGCGGGTACGTCGGAGCTCGGGGACCTCTCTTACCGCTAACGGCAGGTACTCGGGAAGACTCGCGTGTAAGCACGGGAAGGCTCGAAAAGATTTTTCGACATGATGAAAAATGTCCATGAGAGCCCCGAGTACAGACGAGTGGCCATTACCATAAACCTCCGAGTTCGAATCAGGGCAAACTCGGGAGAACTCTTGGAATGAACTCGTACCGTGGGACAGGGGTTTAAGGGAATCGAGAACCAGAGGACATAGGTTTAAGGTGAGGGGAGAAAGATTTTCATAGGAACCTGAGGGGCAACATTTTTACACAAAGGATGGTAGCTATATGCAACAAATTCCTGGAGGAGGTAGTTGAGGCAGGTATTATTACAATATTTAAAAAACATTTGGACAGGTACATGGATAGGATAGGTTTAGGGATATGGGCCAAACACAAGCAGGTGGGAATAGTATATGGGGCATGTTGGTCGCCGTGGCCAGTTGGGCCGAAGGGCTTGTTTCCATGATGTATGACTCTTTGACTCTCTCGGTGGGGCAGGAATGAGCTGGACAGGGTAGATACGTGATTCTTGTGGGAGGTGACACACGCCTTGTGCCATCCTCTCTGTGTGTGTGAACACGTGCTTGTGAAGAAGAGACTGCACGTTCTCAGTACTATCCCATCTGTATTCCTCGTCCACTTTTACAGATCTTTCCTTTCCCCTCCATCCACCTCTTCATACAGGCCACTTCCCCAACATTCTCCAGTCAAGACTAATGTTGACTATCCATTTCCCTCCATGGATGCCGCCTGACCCACTGAGTTCCTCCAGCTATTGTCCTTCTTTTGATGCAAGTGTATTCTTGCAAACTTACATCGTGCATCTGAAGTTTAGTCTTTACAAATCTGTGTAGATGAATAAATTTCAGGATAATTCACTGCAACCCACTTCACGTGATTACTGGCTGCAACTTTGGTACAGGGGCAAATACTTTGATCTTGCAAATCTGAATTCTCCGCCTCTTCCACCGTAGCTTCCTTCATCATGTTTAATTTGCAGTTTTCATTCCAGTTTGCAATGTTCAACTGCCCTTGCAATGATGAAACCTTTCATTATGCCCTTTAATTTTGTAAAGACAAGAGGATGCATTTTGACCCAGCAGGTTAAAACAAAAGTTAACAGTTCATTTCTCCTTAATCCCTGGTTTCTTTGAATTTGCACTCTGTTGCCCCAAATATTTTTCAGGCTGTCAAAATTCTCGACCATAACTAGCAATTTTTATACAGTGCGCTTCAATCACTTTATTCGTTCTATTGCTGTTATTAATGTCATTCAGTGCAAGGTAGGAGTCATAATCTTCTCTGGACTCATTTCCATTTTGATTACATTTGCAGCTATATTCAGACAGCATAGAGATTTGTCGGACTGGAAAGAGTGTGGAAGGGTCACGGTGCTGCATTTTTCAATTTCGCTTTTGTTTTTGCAAAATCAAAAACCTGCAAGAATGTTTCATTGAATAAAATGTGGGTTTAACTTGTAATCTCCAGCCAAGAAAGTTGGATTAACAAGAAATGTCACCGTTTGGATTGAATGAATTAAATTAATAATGAATGAATTAATAAATTAATGCCTTGATTTGGAAACCTTGGGAACACATCCAATTGAAATGGGATGAGGCTAACCCACAAAAGTTGTGTGTTTTGTCAAACAGATTTTTTCTTGCTGATACCTGCCTTTTTTCTTGCTGATACCCGCAGCAGTAAATAGCGACGGTTTCATTGTAGTTCTTGGTCACCACATTTCTTTTATTTTCTTTTTTTTCTCCAAAGACTAGAGATCATACCTTTAAGTTAAAAGGGACAAAGTTTAAAAGCAATGTGCAGGGCAAGTTGTTTTATTAACACCTAAAGTAAATGGTGTGTGGAATAGCTATCAGAGATGTGGTGGAGGCAGATACAATAGTGGCATTTAAGAGGCTTTTAAATTGGCACATGGATTTGCAGGGAATGGAGAGATATGGATCATATGCAAGCAGAGGAGATTTGTTTAACCTAGATTTAAGCTAGCACTGACATTGTGGGTCGAAGGGCCTGTTCCTGTGCTGTATAGTTTTATGTAGAAAGGAGCAGTAGGCAAATACCAAAGATAGACACAAAGTGCTGAAGTAACTCAGTGAAACAAGATGCATCTCTGGATAAAAATAAAGGGTGACGTTTCAGTCGGGGCCCTTCGCCAGACCTTCTCTTAGAAAGGCCCTGTACATTTTTATGTTTGCTGATCCATGTAAAGCTCCCTTTAAGATTCAGTTCCTCCTAACTGTTGCCTACATGATTGTCATTCGCCTGGCAATTCAACTAAATTTGACATGCTATCAGTCCCAGATTTAGTAGTGATGATATTTATTGATGCTGCTGGAGTTTAAAAACTTGCAAATTGATTGAGTAAATAATCAAAATAAATTGGTTCCTCGGTAAAAGGAGGGATAGCCAGAGAAGCTGTTCAGAAAATGAGGCAAATATTGAATCATAGCCTGTGATAAGGAATCTAACATAATTATACCATAGTACATGATGCTTTTAGTCAGTGCCCTCAGACTTTCTCCATTAGTTATTTTCAAATGCTCTACCAGTGCTAGAAATAATTGATGACCCAATTATAATGAAACAGTAAAAAATGGAAAATGCGTAATTTTTTTGCACTACACCAACAAAAGCTACCTTTGAATTCTGGTTCGCTTCCAAAAATCTGTTTATCTAATTTCATATTGATTCTAAAGGGCCTGTCCCACTTGGCCGTCATTTGCGCGCCATTTACGCGACCTCCAAAAATTTGGTTGTCGTGTTGTGACGCAAGGTAGCGTGTGGGTAGCTCGGGACGGGCGCATGGAGAGGCGTGGAGGAGTGTGGAGTTGCACGCGGTATCGTGCGGCACTCCAGGATTTCGTGCTGCACGAAATCTTCACGCGCCACTAGCGTGGCGTATCGCTTACGCGTGCGGACGTACTGCGGTCGCACGCTGACGTCCTGACCTCGTACGTGCAGTGCATGGTGACTCATGATTACGTCACCACGCGTAACCATGCGCTGCCATACGCCGCCCATACGCAGTCGGCCCGCCTTTTACGCGTCATGGATATAAGCGTGTGCGATTAATAAATTTGCACAGTTTCGTAGAGAAAACTATGTGGTGAACACCAAAATATACTAAACCGGAAAGTGCAAAAGTGAAATTGATGCTTCACTTGCAATGACTGCTTGGGTGACGTTTTGAGTCGAGACCCTTCTTCAGACTGAAGAGTCTCGGCCTGAAACATCATCCATTACTTCCCTCCAGAGATGCTGCCTGTCCTGCCAAATTACCCCTGCATTTTGTGTCTATCTTCAATTTAAAGTAGCATCTGCACCAGTTCCTCCCCACAGATTAATTTGGTCTGCAGCTTGCTACTTTTCATTCACCTCTTTTTTTTGAATAGGGGCATTACATCTGCAGTTTTCCAATTGCTAGCACCACTCAAGAAACTAGAACATTTTAGAAAATCACCATAAACATAAAAAACTGGGTAAATATCATAAACTGGGTATTCAAATAACGTCACGCGCTCCAGATGGCTGTGCTGACGCATGAAGATGCGTGATGATGCGCGCGTCAGTCACTACCGGCCTGTCGCGTGAATGACGGCCAAGTGGGACAGGCCCATAAATGAAAATCTACTATATTCAACCAAAATGACAATTTATCTAATGTGAGAAGGTGGCCATTCAGCCTCGTGATCTGTTCTACCATTCTATAAAGCATGGTTGTTCTGTATCCCAATGGAATTCCAGTGGGCGGCGCGACTCACGTCGCAGCGGCCTCTGCAGTCCGTCTGTCTTTTTGTTATTTTTTGTCCCGTTTTAATGTAGTTTTTATTTTTTTTTGATGGGGGGGGGGGGGGGGGGGGGGGGGGGGGGGGGGGGGGGTGTGGGTGTGTGTGTGTGTGTGTGTGTGTGTGTGTGTGTGTGTGTGTGTGTGTGTGTGTGTGTGTGTGTGTGTGAGATCAGGGGAGAGATAATTTTTTGTGCCTTCCATCACAGCGAGGAGGAGATGCGCTGTGATGGATGTCTGTGTAAATTGTGTTGTGTCTTGGGTCTTTTTTTCTTGTGTGTATGACTGCAGAAACAACATTTCATTTGAGCCTCTATGAGGTTCAAGTGACAAATAAATTGTATTGTATTGTATTGTATTGTAAGTCTGCATACCCTCATTTATATACATCTTCATACCCTGACTCAGGAAAAGCAAATTGATATTAGTTCTTCTCAGCATGCTCAGATTTTTGGTCGATACATTTCCATCATCCTTTGAATGAGAAAATTAATTTAAAAAGGGTTCTGATACAGTTATGATAGAGACATACAGATTGGAAACAGGGCCTTTGGCCCATCGAGTCGAGACTGACCATCAACCATCCATTCTCACTAATCCTACCATTGTCTAATCCAACTTTATTCTCTCCATATTCTCATCAATTCCCCTCATATTCTACCACCCACATACTCACAAGGGGTAATTTACGGCGGCCAATTTACTTATCAACCCGCACGTCTTTGAGATTTTGGAGGGAAACCGGAGCACGAATGTGCAAACTCCACACAGACAGTCCCCAAGGTCAGGATTGAACCCAGGTCTCTTGCACTGTGCAGCAGTGGCAGTACGGACTTCACCACAGTGCCACCAAAGCTGAAATGTTACCATTATGTTTGCTTGATCAGCCATGATCACATTGAATGGCGGTGCTGGCTCGAAGGGCCGAATGGCCTACTCCTGCACCTATTGTCTATTGTCTATTGTTCTAGTATTCAAGTAAATCACATTATCCATGCCATCATTTTGTGCTTCTTAGCTGCTTGTTTAAGTCAATGGACAGTAGACATCAATGGAAAAAGAACTCGCTGAACTCGTGGGCTGTGGCAATGGTGGTATTGGTTTATTGTCGCCTCATACATAAAATACAGCGAGAAACTTTGTGTATTGTCCAGTCAGATCATATAACACATTAGTCCAATCAAGCAATCCACATGTACAGCAGGCAGTCAAAGGAGAAAAATAAACAGTGCAGAATATAGTGGACAGCTACAGGGAAAGTGCGGATGAAATAAAGTTCATGGGGCCACAGTTGAAAAGGTGGGAGATCAGGACTGCACCCTGAGCTTATGACTGGTCTATTTACTGGTTTAATAAAAGTGTGGATAAGTAGATCCTGTATCTGGTGGCACATGCTTTCAAGCTTGTGTATCTTCTGCTGAACAGGAGAGTGGAGAAGAGGGAATGGCTGGGGTGTAAGCTGTCCTTGATTATGTTGCCTGCTTTCCCAAGGCAGTGCAAAATGTAGATGAAGTTGAAGTTGGGTAGACTGCTTTGTGTGTAGGACTGGGCTACATCTGCCATTCTCCGTGATTGTGTGTGCCCTTGGGTAAAGCAGTTAGCAAACCAAATTGTGATGCACCTCAGTGGGTGCTTTCTATGATGCATCTGCATGATTTGGCGATAGTCATTGCAGACCTGCTAAACTTTCTTAGTCTTCTGAGGAAGTAGAGGCATCAGTGATGTTTCTTGGCCATTGTGTCAATTTGGTTGGATCTAATTGTTGGTGATATTTGGACCCAGGAACTTGAAGTTTTTGACTATCACTTTAACACCATTGATGCTGACTGGGACTGTACACCTCAATCTTTCCTGAGGTTGTTGACCAGCTCATTCATTTTGCTGATATTCAGGGAGAGGCTGATGTCTTGAAACATTTTTTTACTGAGCTCTGTATCTCACATCCCCTCCTGAGTAAGTACACATCTGGAATGAGTTAAATAACAGAACTCCATGTCCTTGGAACAAATATTCTTGAGAATATGGGTACTTTGGGAAATGGATGATGGTGCTTTGGAAAATAGCTGACAGTGCCTGTGAGCAAGGTCGAGCTGGCAGAGGTAACACAACACCAGGTGCAAGAGGCCCATGTTGCCATCTAGTTTGGATTTCTGGAGAAACTCTAAGTAGCATCTGCTTTTGTCACACTTTGGTGCATTCGACTTCAGGTGGTTTCTGTTCTTGTGGTTTCTCTGAAGCCATCAAGTCTAGGTTTTGTTGAACAGCTGCTGAACCTAAGCCTGTGATTGGATAGAGGATTAACTGTTTACACTCAGTTTCTAGGTACTAAAAGGATTTTGTATACATTGTTTGTGCTTTAACAGATTAAGTGCTTCTTAATGTGTTTTCGTATCTGTAAGATGTGATTGGCATGTAGGGGTGGCCTTCCCATCGTACTTCGTGTCCCCGCCTTTGTTTTGGGGTATAAAGTATGTGTAATTTGTTTCGATGTGTCGATTGTCTTCCCTCTGTTCTGTTTGCACGAGGATATTGTGCGCTTGCATGAGTGGATCGGAGACCGTCCCTGCAGTATATACAAATAAAGAAGGGTTTGGACTTCAGTGTTCTACTCAGTTTCTTTTACTGAACCAGACTAGGGGTAAGTTTAGATCCAGGCATTCACATTCTGACATTTTGATTATGGTCATTATGAACTATTACTCCCCCCTTATGATTTTGATCACCATCCATGATGTGGTGTGGCATTGAAAGACCCATTTATTTGAATGTGTGGAGAGTTAACCCATGATTGAACCGAATGGAGAAACAGATATGAAGGACAGAATGTGTATGAAGGAACTGCAGATGCTGGTTTAAATCAAAGATAGACACAAAATGCTGGAGTAACTCAGCGGGACAGGCAGTATCTCTGGGGAAACAGAATGGTTGACTTTTCGGATTGAGACAAGTCTGAAGAAGAGTCTCGACCCGAAAAGTCACCCATTCCTTCTCTCCAGAGATGCTGCCTTCTCCGTTGAGTTACTCCAGCATTTTGTGTCTATCTTTGAAGGGCGGAGTGGTTCACCGTGTTCTAGAAATAAATTCAAAGAATTTAAGCTTTGGAATATCTATATATATTTTATTCTTAAAAACATTATTTCTTATTTTGCAATTACTGCATCAGTTTACAACATCCAAATAAATTTTTCGCACATACTATATTTTTCTCTGAGCTTTTACAAAGGAGGAAACTCTGCGGGTAACCTCTACTCTTGGCATCTTAACGGGCCCCCATGCTACATCTTTGGAAGCCTGGGCTTTGCTATCACTCACTAGATGCATCCTAAATGTTTGGGTCAACTGGGGGCCTCTCTAATTGGCTCATTTTTGCCTAATCTCATATTGCAGGATAGTACACCACAGCACGGTGGCACAGCAGTAGAGTTGGTTCCTTACAATGCCAGAGACCCTGACTACAGGTGCTGTATGTATGAAATTTGTACGTTTTCCTTGTGATCTGCTTGGGTTTACTCTGGCAGCTCCGTTTTCCTCCCACACTCCAAGGGTGTGCAGGTTCGAAGGCTAATTGGCTTGGTAAAGTTGTAAATTGTCCCTAGTGTGTGCAGGATAGTGTTAGTGTGCAGGGATCGCTGGTCAGTGCAGACTTGGTGGGGCGAAGGGCCTGTTTCTGCGCTGTATCTCTAAACATACTACATTTTTGCCATTTTAAATATTTAAATTGTATTAGTCCTCAACTATGTAAACATTAGGAAATACGAAATGTCCTCCTAATTTAACCTTTTTTTTTAACCATTTGTATATAAAATTATGAGGGGCATTGATAGGGTAGACAGTCAGAACTTTTTCCCCGGTGGAAATGTCAAAGACTAGAGGGCAGCTTTTAGGTGAAAGGAACAAAGTTTAAAGCAGTTGTGTGTGCTTTTTACACAGAGGATGGTGGGTGTCTGGAATGCACTGCCAGGGGTGATGGTGGAGGCAGTTCTGGTAGCGGCATTTTAAGAGACTTTGTAGGCACATGGATATGTAGGGAATGGATTACGTTTCAGGTAGATGAGGTCAGCTAGGCTTGGCTTCATACTTGGATCAAACATTCGGAGCCGAAGGGCCTGTTCCTGTGTTGCAATTTTATAAGTTCTATCAGGTCTGCTTGAATTTCTGTGCAATGTAATCAACATTTCTCAATTATGTCTGAGATTGGGAGAAATTTCCTCACCATTAGGAGTTATCTATAGTTTGAATTTTCTGTCCTAGAAAGCAATTGATCTTCAATATTGACCTTTCCTGTAATAGGAATGAAAGGTTTAAATCAAAGGGAATTAAGAGGAATTAGTACAGTGAGCAAAACATGTTGAGAGAAGTCATCGGTAGTGTTCTCATTGATTGGCTGAACATTAAAGGGTCAATACTCCACCTGCTTCTATCTCTTAAGAATTTAACTGATTGACGACCTGTAAGATTTAAGACATTTTTATTTGGTTTTTGTAGTCATGCAATACCTTTTTACAGATTTTGGTTGACGTGGCTCTGGTTTAAATGTGCAAGGCCACTAACTAGTGTACCTTCACCATTCCAGATAAAATCAATTGATCCAATACTTTTATCCATGTGGTATGGACTTGGAGAGTCAGACAAAGATGCAGAGAGGCATTTTGAATGACTGGGGTGGCGCAGTGGTAGAACCTTACAGTGCCAGAGTCCCGGTTTCGACCCAAACTATGGGTACTGTCTGTATGGAGTTTGTATGTTCTCGCTGTGATCTGCATGGGCTTTCTCTGAGATCTTTGGTTTCTTCCCACATTCCAAAGATGTACAGGTTTGTAAGTTACCTAATTGGCTTGGTATAAATGTAAAATTATCCCTAGTGTGTGTAGGATAGTGTTAATGTGCATGATTCGCTGGTCGGTGCGGTCTCAGTGGGTCAAAGGTCATGCTTCCACACTCTATCTCCATACTAAACTAAAGACTAAGACTGACTCAAAACATACAGGCACACACAGTCAGTTGGGGGCGCTGCGAGTTGGCTGCCCTGCCAGCAGCGTGTCCGTTATTTCGACTTTTTGGGTTTTTTTTGGTGTATCTAAATGTTAGTTTAGGTGTCTCTTGGTGTGTCTTGTGTGAGGAGGAGGGGAAAGGTGGAAACCGCTTTTGGTCGCCTCCTCGATGGAGAGGCGACTTTTTCCATGTCGCCTCCCTCGTGGCCTAACAGCATGGATTGGAGCGGCCTTTCCCAGAATCGGGCCCGGAGCTTCAGCAGCGGGCGCAGCGTGGACTTTTCCATCGCAGAGTGGGCGAACTCTTGCCGGGGGTCGCCAGAGAGGAGTGCTCCGATCGCTGGTCTGGTGACTTTGGCATCGTGGGGCTGTGGTCTGCAGAGCTTCTAGCCGCAGGCGAGGCGTGGACTTACCGTCCGGAGTCTGGAATCCCTTGCCCGAGATCCCCAGAGAAGAGCTCCGACCGCCGGCCTGCAGCCGATAACATCCTGAAGCCACGGTCTCCGGTAGGAAAGTGCCGATTCGGGCACTCCAAGCCACAGAATGTGTTTCACCGCCCCGATGTCGGAGTTTGGATCATCCCAACGAGAGGGCCTGTACATCGGGCCGCCCGTAGTGACAATAAAGTGATTGACTGCACTTTATTGCCTTCCACCACAGTAAGAATGCTGTGATGGATGTTTGTGTTAAATTCTATTGTGTATTGTGTGTTCTTTTTTTAAGTGTGTCCCTGCTGGCAAATTCATTTCACTGCACCTTCGGGTGCATGTGACGAATAAAGTTGAGTTCGACTTTGACATACTTATTCAGCGATATATTACTACCTTCAAACATGGAGGAGGAGGAACCATCTTGGGGAACGGCTGCTAACCAGCAGCCGTCCGTTTAACTCACTTATTTTTGGAGTTTTTAGTAAGTCCTGTCCTTTGTCTGTTGGAGAATGGGCTCTTTAATGTGGGGGGAAGGAGGTAATTATACTTCTAGGTCCCTACCTGGTTGGTGAGGCAGCTTTTTCTCCGGGCTGCCCCGTCGACCCGTCCTCGTGGCCTACCAGCGGGCGTGGAGCGCCGTTTCCTGGCGGGGACCGCCCAGCACCTCGGCTTCGGTGGCGGCACAGCGCTGGGGCGCTATCGCGGAGCGGGCGATGCCTTGCCTGGGTCACTGCGCTGGATCGACGCGCTGAAGCTCCGGTGAGCTGTGACCGCCGAGTTCAACACCTCCGGGCTGCGGATCTGCGGAGCGGGCGGAGCCGACTCTAACATCGGGAGCCTGGGAGCTCCAAACCGGCGCGGCCTTGTCGGCTTCGGAAGCCGCGGTCCCCAGTCAGGAAGCGGCCGTTCCAGGTGGCCCAGCCGCTGAGAGGACTCTCCCGACGCCGGGGCAACACCACCCGGTGAGAACGGCCAGGAACATCGGGCCTCCGTAGAGGCAATAGCGGTGGCCTCAATAGGCCTGACTTTGGGTGAACTGGGGATGGGGACTGGACATTGTGCCTTCCCCCACAGTGGTAACCATTGTGGGGGGATGATTTTTTTTGTGTGTAAGTAAACATGTTAGTCTGTGTCCAAGATGGCTGTCGGAAGGGAGAGTGGACGCTGGCGCGCTTTAGCTGCCGCTGCTCTCTCTTCACATTGTGTTTTTGATTTTTTGTCTTTTGATTGAATTCTGTTTTTAATTTGTGTTTTGGTGATGTCTTTATTATTTATTTTATTCCGATTATATGTTTTATTATTCTTGTTAATCTCTGTAAGGTGTCCTTGAGATTTTTGAAAGGCGCCCAAAAATAAAATGTATTATTATTATTATTATTATTATTAATCCTATTCCAAGATTTAGGATACCTCTTTCTCCTATCGAATAATGGAAAAGATTGTAGACAAAGAATTCAATGCCAATCTTATGTGGCTTTAAACCAGATTGGATTATAGGAGAGAGGAGGCTGAAAAATACTCTTAGCATTCATGGTTTCCATTGTCCCAAATGAGTCATTTTTGGAAGATTTAACTGCGCCCATGATTCAGTTTTAGATCCTGTGTTCGACCTTTTTATGTTTCTTACATCTGACAAAATATAACTTTGATTTCATATGTTTCATATTTAATAACAGCAACACCGAGTCATTAATATTTAATGTTTTGTCAGCAGTAAGTAGACAAATTAGATTCTTTGCATGAGAAATAATGAGAGTGGAATTCAAAGTTATTAAAATCCCGATATCCCATAATATATTCAGCCACTCCTTGGGCAACATTTTGAGTCCTAATTAGAGTTGCAATGGTTAATTATTTAAACACTGATCATACATACTGTGAATCACTTTATTTTTAGAGGTTGTATTCTGTTTATAATAATTTTCAAATTCACATATTCCTGAAAACTTGATTGCATTGGCCAGTGCTTTGAAACAAATGTTGGCCTCGACAGTCTTGCTTAATAGTTCAATTTGAAGCACCTTTGGTTTTTTGTAAAATTACAGCAAATTGTGGATGTAGCCCAAACCATCACACAAACCAACCTCCCTTCTTTCTAATGGCTCAATGACAAGGCTAGCAGCATAATCATGGATGAGTCGTACCCTGGCCACTCCCTCTTCTCCCCTCACCCATCAGGCAAAAGGGACACGTGTGAAAACACAAACCTTCAGATTCAGGGACAGTTTCTTACCAGCTGTTATCAGGAAACTGCCAGGACTAGATGGTCTGAGCGATAGGCAGAGGTTGAGTAGGCTGGGACTCTATTACTTGGAGCGCAGGAGGATGAGGGATGATTTTATAGAGGTGAATAAGATCATGAGAGGAATAGATTGGGTAGATGCACAGAGTCTCTTGTCCAGAGTAGGTGAATTGAGGACCAGAGAAAGGTGAAGGAGAAAAGATTGAATCGGAATCTGAGGGGTAACTTTTTCACACAAAGGGTGATGGATGTATGGTACAGAGGAGGTAATTGAGGCTGGGATTCTCCAAACATTTAAGAAGCAGTTAAACAGGTACATGGATAGGACAGGTTTGGAGGTATATGGACCAAATGCTGGCAGGTGGGACTAGTGTAGCTGGGACATGTTGGACAGGTTGGGCCAAAGGGCCTGTATTCACACAGTATCACTATGACTCTAACTGAACCATCCTACCATAAACCCCGAGAGCAGTGCTGAATTACCATCAATCTCTTTGGTGACCCTCGGACTATTCTTGATCGGACTTTGCTGGCTTTACCTTGCACTAAAGGTTATTCCCTTATCGTGTATCTATATACCATAAATGGTTTGATTGTAATCATGTATTGTCTTTCTGCTGTCTGGATAGCATGCAACAATAGGTTTAGCCTTGTCCCACGGTACGAGTTCAGTCCAAGAGCTCTCCCGAGTTTAAAAACATCAAACTCATGGTAAGCACGGAGAATGAACGTAGCGGGTACGTCGGAGCTTGGGGACCTCTCTTAGCGGCTCATAACGCTAACGGCAGGTACTCAGGAAGACTCGCTAATGGCAGGTAAGCACGGGAAGACTCGTGAAGTTTTTCAACATGTTGAAAAATGTCCACGAGAGCCCCGAGTACCGACGAGTGGCCATTACCGTAAATCTCCCGAGTTAGAATCAGTGCAAACTCGGGAGAGCTCTTGGAATGAACTCGTACCGTGGGACAGGGCTTTAACTCTGTACACATGGCAATAAACTAAACTGAACTAAAACTGAACTGAACTTTTCCATCGACTACTATTTTTCATTGCTGCTTTGTGATGGTGTGCTTTGATGCGGCTAGGTCTCATTATGTTAGATGATGACATGATATGGGACTTTTGTTTTTAATAAATGGCGTTCTAATCTCAACAAAAACATAGTAGCATAATTTTTTCTCGTTTTTCTTCAAATTTATTGTCAGGACCTATATTTGGGCAGATTTATAGTGCAGTTTGCACTGCAGTCATTTTCATAACATCGCACTTCTTTCTTTAAACACTATTGTGGAGTTAATATTCAATTCAAATGGCAGCTGACAGAGAAAAGTCTTCCAACTCACAGTTAAACATTCCCAAAAAAGGAGATCCACCCAAATTCATTGCTGGTAGGTTTGATTAGGATGTTTAGTTTAATTTAGAGGCACAACATTGAAACAGGCCCTTCAGCCCACCGAGTCCATGCCGACCGACAATCGTCACATACACTAGTTCTATCCTACCTACTGGGGAGAATTTGCAGAAGGCAATTAATCTTCACACCTGTACGTCTTTGGAATGTGGGAGGAAACCGGAGCACACGAAGAAAATCCATGTGGTCACAGGCAGAACGTGCAAATTCCGTACAGACAACACCCATAGTCAGGATCGAACCCGGGTCTCTGGCGCTTTAAGGCCGCACCTCCACTGCTGCGCCACTGTGCCGCTCTAACAACTGTTACAACAAATTATGGAAAATGGGCCAGATTGAAAGGGAATTCCTGCCCTATTTTCCCCAAATAACCTAATGAATTAGGCTGATTTATTTATAATCTTTCTTGCACCAGATTTGCCATTTTGCTTTGTGGCCAGATCATTCAATTTGCATGGCATGGACACTCATACAAGAAAATCTCCATTTCAGAAAAGGGGGATTTTGTAATGCAAAACCATTCTAGATTAGAAATATTAGCTTATATTTTTCTGCAATGTCTCTGGGCAGTCGAAGATTAAAATTAAACAGGTTTTACTGCGTTGCCACTGGAGCCCTGCATATAGATTGACAGTGAACATTTAATAGAACATGGCTGCTGAATCTCACAGGAAAATGATAATTTAAGTATTGCGAAGCTTTTGACATTTGGTAAAGAATTCATAATCAACCAAAACCTACATCCCGTGACTGCCAATCCATAACCATCTGCAACTGGAGAGAGTTTAATCAACAACCGTTGGTATCGCTATGGCAGACACAAAGAACTGCAGATGCTGGATTACAACCACAAAAAAAGCAAAGTAAAGGTGCAACTCAGTGGGTCAGGATCATAAGTCAGTTATTAAAGATGGGATAGCAGCACATTTGGAAAGTGGTGAAATCATTGGACAAAGTCAGCATGGATTTACAAAAGGTAAATCATGTCTGACGAATCTTATAGAATTTTTCGAGGATGTAACTAGTAGCGTGGATAGGGGAGAACCAGTGGATGTGGTGTATCTGGACTTCCAGAAGGCTTTCGACAAGGTCCCACATAAAAGATTAGTTTACAAACTTAAAGCACACGGCATTGGGGGTTCAGCATTGATGTGGATAGAGAACTGGCTGGCAAACAGGAAGCAAAGAGTAGGAGTAAACGGGTCCTTTTCACAATGGCAGGCAGTGACTAGTGGGGTACCGCAAGGCTCAGTGCTGGGACCCCAGCTATTTACAATATATATTAATGATCTGGATGAGGGAATTGAAGGCAATATCTCCATGTTTGCGGATGACACTAAGCTGGGGGGGCAGTGTTAGCTGTGAGGAGGATGCTAGGAGACTGCAAGGTGACTTGGATAGGCTGGGTGAGTGGGCAAATGTTTGGCAGATGCAGTATAATGTGGATAAATGTGAGGTTATCCATTTTGGTGGCAAAAACAGGAAAGCAGACTATTATCTAAATGGTGGCCGACTAGGAAAAGGGGAGATGCAGCGAGACCTGGGTGTCATGGTACACCAGTCATTGAAAGTGGGCATGCAGGTGCAGCAGGCAGTGAAGAAAGCGAATGGTATGTTAGCTTTCATAGCAAAAGGATTTGAGTATAGGAGCAGGGAGGTTCTACTGCAGTTGTACAGGGTCTTGGTGAGACCACACCTGGAGTATTGCGTACAGTTTTGGTCTCCAAATCTGAGGAAGGACATTATTGACATAGAGGGAGTGCAGAGAAGGTTCACCAGACTGATTCCTGGGATGTCAGGACTGTCTTATGAAGAAAGACTGGATAGACTTGGTTTATACTCTCTAGAATTTAGGAGATTGAGAGGGGATCTTATAGAAACTTACAAAATTCTTAAGGGGTTGGACAGGCTAGATGCAGGAAGATTGCTCCCGATGTTGGGGAAGTCCAGGACAAGGGGTCACAGCTTAAGGATAAGGGGGAAATCCTTTAAAACCGAGATGAGAAGAACTTTTTTCACACAGAGAGTGGTGAATCTCTGGAACTCCCTGCCACAGAGGGTAGTCGAGGCCAGTTCATTGGCTATATTTAAGAGGGAGTTAGATGTGGCCCTTGTGGCTAAGGGGATCAGAGGGTATGGAGAGAAGGCAGGTACGGGATACTGAGTTGGATGATCAGCCATGATCATATTGAATGGCGGTGCAGGCTCGAAGGGCCCAATGGCCTACTCCTGCACCTAATTTCTATGTTTCTATAAGTGATAGGAGCAGAATTATGCCATTTGGCCCATCAAGTCTACTCCACCATTCAATCATGGCTGATCTATCTCTCCCTCCTAACCCCATTCTCCTTCCTTCTCACCACAACCTCTGACACCCGGTTAGGTGACTGGTGGGGTGAAAGGTGAGGACCAGTGGGAGCGAGAGCAGAACTTTGGGACACAGAGATGCAGGTGAGGAGACAACAGGAGGAAAGTCACTTATACTAAAGAAAGAGTACAACTCTGTTGTCCAAGAATGGAAAGCCTTATCTTGGGAGCAAATGCATTGGAGACAGAGAAATTGAGAGTAGGGTAATAGCATTTTTACAAGAACCAGGGGGGGAGAAGATGTTTTCCAGATAACTGTGGGAATCCGTAGGTTTGTAGTAGAACTTTAAAGGCAAGAACTGAATACAGCTTGTCTCTTGTATAAAGTTAACAATGATGATCAGATCGGTGGACCCCATCCGCCAGATAACCGGAGAAATAACTTAAATCATTTACATTTAACTCTAGAAATAACCATGATCTTAAAATATGGATGAAATCTCTTCAGCACTTTGACAAGAAATTATCACTCAGCTTGGATTGAGTTGGCTAAGAATAATTCCCAACATTTAATTTCACGTTAGCTGAAAATAATGAATTTGGTTACAGACTAAAATTTGTTCCCTGCCTGATGGCGTTCAGGGTGAAATCTCTGCATTACACGGGGTCTTTGAAGTTGAACTCCATGAATATCAGCATGAAATATTTGTTGCATTGATATGCCATGGTCAGTGTACTATCTTTTTAAACAGCGAGATCCATTAAACAGCGAGATCAATAAACCTCCTTTAAAAAAAGTTCCGGAGGGATAGTATTTGAACATTTGCAGCATTCACGGACCAATTTTCTTACACTGGCCAAAGAGATGACACCAGTCTACATAACATCAGGAGATTAGTTTTGACAACCCATCCTGTGTTAGCATGTGAGGAAATTGGATATGAAGAACTTTTTGAGAGGCAATATTTATAGCCACATGAACAGTGAAGTTGAAAATGAATGCTTTGCACATTTTGAAATCCCTCTGCATTGATGATGTAGACACTGGATCAGATGCTTGGTGCATTTTGTAACACTTGGCCAAGACATTTAGTAGTTTGTTGGTTGTAGGTTAAACTCTTCCATTGATCTTCATTTTGTTAAATTACTATTGTTTAAAAAAAAAGCCTTCTAGTTGATTGAATAATTGGCATGAATACATTATTTCTAACATAGTTAGCAATAAATTAAAATAGAAATTCAATGGGCATATTTGAAAGATGTAGATGTCAGGGAAGGTAAAAGTTAAATTAGGGTGGCACGGTGGTGCAGCGGTAGAGTTACAGCCTTCCAGCGCCAGAGATCTGGGTTTGACTCTGACCATGGGTCCTGTCTGTGCGGAGTTTGTACATTCTCCTGGAGTCGTTCACCTAGAGTTCGTATGTTTGCCCACCGAGTCCGTGTCAACCACCAATCACCCCGTACACTGGCACTATCCTATACACTAACAACAATTTACAATTTTTACCAAAGCCAATTAACCTAAAAACCTGTTCCTCTATGGAGTGTGGGAGGAAACTGGAGCACCCAGAGAAAACCCACGAGGTCACAGGCAGAACGTTCAGCTCTGTACAGCCAACACCCGTAGTCAGGATCGAACCCGGGTTTCTGCGCTGTAAGGCAGCAACTCTACCGCTGCGTCACTGTGCCTTCCTGTTTTGGATTTGTTTTCTAACTATGTAGTTTTGCACCAATGTCTTGTTTTTATTTGCACGTTCCTTGTCTTGTGTAAAATGTATGTGTAATTTATATATGTTTTCTGTATTTGTGTGTTGTCTATGTGCCTTTGCTGCTGCTGCAAGCAAGGGTTCCATTGTACATATCTCATTGGACGTCTGAGGATCATCTTTTCAGTCATGTGAGGCAGCAACTCTACCGCGGTGTCATTGTGCCGCTGGTTTATCTGCGGAATGACTGTCATTCTGCGGCACTGACTTTTAGGGCTCACTGTCCCACAACTGCTCCCGCCAGAAAAGGATCACTAGGATGATACAGAAACAGTTGGAATGGCAACAAGGATGCAACATTCACAACTCACCCACTTGTCCATGTCTCCCAGCTTCTTTGGTTCCCCCTATGTGGCAGCATCTGCCTGGCATGCAACAAGTTCTTCAGCCTCCTCAGGACCCACACAACTGGATTAGAAGCAATTCCTCAACCCTGAGGGACCACCTAAGACGTTAATTTCACACACGTTCTAGTAGTAGAATTAGGCCATTCGACACAGCAAGTCAACTCCACCATTCAATCATGGCCGATCGATCTTTCCCTCTCAACCCCATTCTCCTGCCATCTCCCCATTACCCCAGACACCCTTACTAAGCAAGAATCTCTCAAACCCCGCCTTAAAAATATCCATTGACTTGGCCTCCACAGCCATTTATGGAAATACAAGGAAGTAATGTAGTCAGAGAGACAAGCAACAAGTGAAATTAAGCATTCAGAAGGTGAATGTGGAGACATGCAAATGAAAGAGAGAGTGGAGGTTCAGAGATGCGGATTCTGAAAGCCTGAGTGGGCACCGTTAAAGCCATAAAATGTCAACAGCATTTTAGGTTGTATAACAAGAGAGCAGAGTAGGAAAATTAATGATAAATTTCTACATTGATTGGGCTACAGAGCACTGTCTGTGGTTTTAGTGCCTCATTACAGAAAGAGCATTAAAGCCATAGAGAACAGTCAGCATACATTCATCAAAATAATGTCAAGGATGGGGAAGGATAGTTACGAGGATATATTGTGACTTTTTACATGGAAGCAAAGAATTTGATTTATTAGACCCTATATTTTTAAACAATTAAAGCCATTATTACAGTAAATAGGGAGGGATTGTATCCTATGTTTAACAATCAGTGACCTTTATAATCAGTCAACAACAGAGTGGGAAGATGGTGAATAACATCTTTGAGGGAAAGGTTCCGCTGTGGGAACATGAAGCAGTGCACGGTTACGTTAAAGATCTCTGCATGTGTTAGGAGAAAATTAGATAAATATTTGAAGCTACCTAATATTGAGGGCTGTGGGAGGAGAGCAGAGTGATTTGATCTGTTTGCATGGCAATAAATAAATGATTTTGGTTCAACAAGTCAAGTGTCTTCTGTCTAAAAGTATAAATCTGTGGTTGGAAGGGAGATGGTTTAAAATTGATGGCAACACTGGCACATTGTGAAAAATATACATCTTCTAGATGCGCTGGGATGCATCCTCAGTGATGTGATCTGGGGTCATCGGGTGTTTCGGGCCTCACAACATCAGACACCCTCGCCCAGGCGACCCAGCCGGGGTTGATCAGGCCCCGACTTGCATCCCAGCAGCAACCGCCCACGGATCAGCCATCTTAATAACTACTCTGCAGGGGTTGGGAGATTCTAGTGCGTGGAGGGACTGGACTCTTTGGGGTGAGTCCTGGCCGGGCTCCTCCTGCGTCTCACCAGGTTCAAGGCCTGTGCGTTACACCTCTTTCTCCTTCTCCGAGCATTTCATTCTTACAAGATGGATGCACCTCACTTTATAATATCCAAAGTAAGTCTGGTTATGTCCACCATAAGATGCATCTTAAAAGACTTCAGTTTGCTGGTAAATTTATCCCTTAAAATAATACGGTTAAAGGCTAAAGTCTTACCCCATAGGAGTAACACTTCACATCTGTTATATTGACAGTAGTATTTAGAGTTTTAGAGATACATTGTGTAGGTATGTTGCAAAGCGTACCTGAAGCGTCGCTGAAAATCTGTCGCTGCGGGTGTGCGCGATTTTGGCGCCGTTTAGAGGGGGCGGGTTTAAAACGCGATTTTCTCTAAGCTGTTCCAATCGAAAATGTTCAGCCTAGTTAATTATTAACGAAAAATCGCTGAAAGACCCCGTCGCAAAAGCTATTATTAGGTTTAAAGGCCTTGAATAATAGTTATAGTAGTTTAAAAATCAATCTCTAAACCCGCGACCGCCAGCAACCGCAGGGTCTCATAAAGCAAACAACTGAAGGTAGGTTGTATATTTTTACATTAAAAAGGGCTTCTAAAGATCCCTTTATACAAAGTTTAATATTGCGAGTAGCTCATTTTGGGCCCATTATATCCCGCAGTATTTTTCTCGGCATTTGGGGCACAAATCTACCGCAATGTGAACGTTCTAAACCAGCACGTTCCACAGGGACCCACTGGAAAGCTGATTTAAATGGGCATTTATTTACAGCAATTAAACACTAAATTCCTTCCATTTGGCCTATAAATTAATGTAAATGAGATTTAAAAATCATGTTTTATTGTGAATTATTTGTGAATATTATTTGGACATTTAGGCTATTTAAAAATGTTAATCATTTATTAAGAAATGGATAGATGTTTAGATCTAGTAATTGAAGTCTGAAATTAGCTACAATTAGGTAACTAACTAATTATATGCTTTGATTTCAGGTCATCCAAGTAATATTATTTTATATTTGTTTCAGAATGCTTCAATCTATGATAACTGAAAATTTCATTCAGTTCTCTTAATTTTTAAGAAAGTTATGGGCTTTTGACTGTTCACGATCACAGCTTTTTTGTTATGTCCATAGAAAATCAATAGGAAACAAGATGCTCATTTCCCAGTATGAAAATGGCCATAACTTTTTAAATACTTGAGATATGAAAGTGAATTAGGTGTTAAATTAAACTTATTTTTATGCTTTATCTGATGGGATAAATTACAGACTTGATTTTTAAAATCTCAAAATTTTGTAACATTGCTACATTGTGGAAACAGGCCCTTTGGCCCACTGACTCCGTGCCGCCCAGCGATCACCTGTACACTAGTTTAAACTTTAGACTTTAAAGACACAATGTGGAAACAGGTCCTTGGGCGCATCGAGTCCGCGCAGACCAGCAATCGCCCCGTACGCTAACCAACATAAATGAGGGAGACTTACCTACTTTACTACTTACCGGAGCCAATTGACTTACAAACCTGTACGTCTGTGGAATGTGGGAGGAAACCGAAGCACCTGGGGGAAATCCATGCAGTAACAGGGAGAACATACGAACTTGGTACAGACAGCATCTGTAGTCGGGATGAATCCTGGCTCTCTGGTGCTGTAAGGCAGCAACACCACTGCTGCACCACTGTGCCGCCCAGTAATGCTGTGCTGAGTGAGTTTTTTAAGGAATACATTCAGGTAACTCCCAGGGTGTCCTTAAATAAAGCTTTGGAGCTCTTGCATCCGGTTTAGCTTTGAAGCAGATGCCAACCTGCTTCAGTGCATCATTTAAAAGATGTTGTCTCCAATAATACAGCACTTTGAGTACTCCACTGCCAGCCTGCAATGATGTGCTCAAGTCTCTGAAGTGGAACTCGCACAACTTGCTGTCTCTGAGGCATGTGCCACAGCTGATATTTCACTGCACTCTCACAGTGTTATTCTCATTGTGTTACATCCTGTGCAATACTGGAGACAGGAGTGTCCCACTAAAGTGTCATGGTCGAGCATCTCTGTAAATGACTTTTGAAAGGAAATCCCCTGGATATTTGTTCATTTAAATGTTTTGAGAGAAACCTCTTTCATGGCTGTTTCACTGACACAAGAGAAAACGAACAAGGAAGGCCTTGACTCAAATTGTTTTTTGCAGTCGCACAGGTTAGAAGGTTAATTGGTTACTGTAAATAGCCCCAAGTGTAGAGTTGAATGGTAGAATTTGAGAGAAATATGTGGAGAACAGAATGAGATTATGCTAATTGATGATTAATGGCCTATGTAAATATGATTGCCCAAAGCCATGTTTCCATTCTTTTTTACTGTAACTCCATTGAATCTATTACCAGAATCAACAGGAAACCACTCAAGCGAGGGTGAAGGGAATCCACCAGCACTCGTTTTCTAATTGTCCAACATGGTTGAGTTTTACTTTTTTATTTTTTTTTAGTTTCCAAGAAACAACATGGAAACAGGCCTTTCGGCCCACCGGATCCATGCCGTTCATTGATCACTCATACAATAGTTTATCCTGCACAATAGGTACAATTTACAGAAGCCAATTAACCTACAAACCTAAAGACTAGAGTCTAAAGCTAGAGTCTGAATAAGGGTTCTGACCAGAAACATTGCCTATTCCTTTTCTCCAGAGATGCAGCCTGACCAGCTGAGTTACTCCAGCAGTTTATGTCTATCTTTGGCATAAAACAGCATCTGCAGTTCCTTCCTACACATTTAACCTACAAACTTGCACGTCTTTGGAATGTGGGAGGAAACCGGAGCACCCGGATGAAACCCGAGCGGTCACAGGGAGAACGTACTAGTTCTGTACAGTTAGCACCCTTCGTCAGGATCAAACCCAGGTCTCTGGAAGGCAGCAACTCTGCTGCTGTGCCGCCCTGATGACAAAAATGGACACAAAGTGCTGGAGTAATTCAGCAGGTCAGGCAGCATCTCCGGAGAACATGGATAGGTAACATTTTGAGTCTGGATCGTTCTCCAGGATAATTGTGGGTGGTTGGGGGGGATGAAAGCTGGGAGACAGGTGAGGCAGGAGAAGGCGTGCCATCCAATATCAAAAGTCTACCAAACTGGGAACCCCCCCATCACCTATTGTCCACCTATTACCGGCCACGCTTTTATTATTTATAAACCAGCACCTGCAAGACCTTGTATCTACAAGTATGATGACCAGTTGTTTGAGGAAACTATCCTGGTGCAGAAACACATCTATTTCTATTGAGTGGAAATAGTAGAAAGGGTTGGAAACTGGAAGAGAGGAGGGACAAAGCTGACAATTTGCTATTTTTTCAACAATGGAAGAATAACATTGTAGTTCATTCCAGTCAGAATTTTCTACTTTAGAATTTATTTACTTATAGCGACAATTATGGAAGACTAGAATCACTTGCTGCAGCTTTCAAATGGGTGGGCTGCTGGTGTCTTGAAATTGGAGAATGCCAGAAAAGACTGGCATTAACTTACAACAAATATGATGCAAAAACACATCATCATGCATTCAGACGTCCAATGCATCAGCGTTAGTTCAGTTCCCAAATGCAGTTGCCAAGCATTTTAACTCCCCTTCCCATACTGACCTTTCTGTCCTGGGCCTCCTCCACTGTCAGAGTGAGGCCACATGCAAAATGGAGGAACATCACCTCATATTTTTCTTGGGCAGCTTACAACCCAGCGGTATCAATTTGATTTCTCTAATTGCAAGTAACTCCTGAATTCTCTCTCCCCCTCCCTCTCCACCCTAATTGTACTACTAGGTCCACAGTTCGCATCCTTGTATCTCTCTCACCAGCATATCTTCCCCAGCCAACACTGGGTCATTATGGACTCCATCCTTCCCAAAGTCATCTTTTGCCAGCACTAATTTGTTCTGGCGTTTTCTCATCTCCAGCCCCCTCTCCCCCACCACATCTTTCAGTCTGAATAAGGGTTCCGAACCGAAATGTCACCTATTCCTTTTCTCTCGGGATGCTGCCTGACCCGCTGTATTACTCCAGCATTTTCTGTCCAACTACAATATATACCAGCATCTGCATTTCCTTCCTACACTAGTTTACAGCTTGTTAACAAAACCTCCCAAGCCCTTCCATTATTTTAATCCCATCTAGTTTCAAAGCTATTTGATATATTGTAAGTGGATGCACAACATTCCTGTAATTCGAGTAATTGCTATAGATTTGATTTATTTGTTCTGTCTAAAAGAAATAATTCCTACAAATTCAGTTTGCTGTAAATATAATTTGTTTTATATTAAGCTATAGAGACATCTGCTGCTTTGTGAATGCAATGCACCTGTTTGTCATTAGTTTTCCGTGGTATTGAAGCATTAATATCAAAATCACCTCAAAGATTTATTTTCACAACTCTTTGTCCTCTTCCGTGTGTTCTGCCTCCCAATACTGTAAAGGCTCTGATAGCAGTGATTGAAATGCTGGGCTAACATGTGCATTCCCTGACTATTAATCCAGAGAAAATAGGTCAAGTCCCAGCAAGGAGGTTGGAAGGGTTCACAATCACGTCGTTAAATCAAAGCCAGTGTCAATAATGGTAACCAAGACACCACCAGGCTATTGTAAAAAAGGCATTTGGAGTTTCATTAATTTCCTTCAAGCAACAAAACCTGCCATTTGCTCTGGTCAATATGTAACTGCAGATCAACCACCATGGTCAAATTGTAACTGACCCCTCGTTTCATGGGAAATTGGGAAGGAAAATAAACATTTCAACTGGCCCAGTGTCCACTTCTGATGTTCTTTTACCAGCACTGATGTCTCGCCAACATCCATTTACCCCCAGTCATTTTTTAAAATAGAAACTCCCCATGCTCTGTATCTCCACCCCCCTCCACCACTCCCACCTCTCAACAACTTTTTCCTCTCAAGGGGTAAATTCACCCCTTGAACTTACCCCATGATTTCCTTGTCAAGTGGTAAATTCAATCAGATAAAAATAATAACAGAAAAATCAGATGGAACCCGTTGGGAATTATAACACCACAGAATAATCGACAAAAACACATTGTGTGATTATGATGTGGCAGCACCTTTAATGAACACAATTTCCTAAGGTCTTCGGCAGAAAAGTAGGCAAAATATGCACGTCGATTCAAAGGTGGTTTTACTGGGAGTGAACAGAATGCAAAACAGAAATTGCTGGAGGAGCTCAGTGCGTCAGGCAGCTTCTGCGGAGGGAAATAGACAGTCAATGATATGAGTCGGGATCCTTCTTCAGACTAAACAGAATGAAAGATTGGTTGATTTTAATGGGCAGCATGGATTATTAACCTCTCCTCAGTGGCATTTGTCATCATAATATGGAATGGCCTGGGACTAATTGTGAACTTTCGGCAGATTTTATCTCCAAACATAGTTGTTTAGCATTCCCAGGCAACTTCTTGGCAAGTCTGAAAAAGGGTCCCGACCTAAAGCGTCACCCATCCTGTTTTTCCAGAGATGCTGCCTGACCCATTGAGTTACTCCAGCACATCATGTCAAACATCTTGGCAAATCTCCTTTGTATTCATTTAAATGCCATAACATCCTTCCTCCTCATGCTGTGATCGGAATTGCACTTGATATTCCAACAGTGACCTATCCGCATTTTTTTTAAAGTTGTGCCATGATCTTACACGACCTCTGTGATCTTACATTCTTTGTCCAGACCAATGAGGGCCAACATCCCGTAAAATACCTGGGGCGGTGCGAATAGGAGGATATTAAATGAGACAGATGGAGAGAAAATATCTCCGCTCAATCCCAGGCATTCGCTTTTGTTCTCTGTGTCCTTCCCCTTTCCTAGCATTTAAAATTATATCTACATTTTCAACATTTGACTGAAGATCATCAATTTTTCACATTGTTTCTCTTTTCACAAATACAAGACCAGGTAATTTTCATCTTTATTTCCAGCAACTATTGTATTTTCAGATGTAAGAGAATTCATACTTTACATTCAAAATCACAAAGTCTGCGAGCGTTTTAAAGCACGATTCCTTGTACACAAACAATGTCAGAGACAAGTAGACAGGTTCAACTTGCCATTTGCACTTGTTCTTGACATGTTTGCAATGCACATTGGGCCTAATAATTCAATGCAGAACCCTCAGACAGGAGAACCCAGAATTGGTCCTTTTGAAAATGCTTGATATCCAATTTATTAATGTGTTTTAGCTAAAGGCATAGAGTATCTGATTTAGCTGACTCCCAACTGCTCATTAATTGGAAATATTCTCAACAGTGTACAGTCATTTCTGAGGGCTGTTTCAATTAAGTTTGACTCTTGCCCAATATTTGTTTGAATATAAAAAAGACTTGAGAGTTAAAATGTAGATACACTCAACTACATAACATAACCTCAGGCAATTTATTATTGCATTCATGGTTTAGTATTGCCATCAAATTATGGGCATGCTTCAACATCTGCTGCAGTTATTGCCAGAAACAGAAATAATGGTAGATCCTAAAATGCTCCCGTTTTGCCATCTTAACTGCTCGCTCAAGGCATTTTCCATATTCAGAAAAGATAATTGGGAATAAAATAATCTTATAGTTTTATGATGTCCTGAAAATCATTTTAATGAAGAATTAAAGCTTTGCACCCATGACCTTGATAGCACAAATAATCTCCAGTCTTGCAAACATTTATGTGTTTTCTTCAGACATCCTGCTGATTTCTGATAACATTTAATGCAAGGATATCAACACAGAAATTCAGTTGTTACATTGTGAAACTGAGAAAAGAAAAAGAAAGGAGAATAGACCAGGTGCAGGGCTGTTTTTTTCCCTTACTGAACCTTCTGCACATGCACCATAGAAAGCAAACTGTTGAGTTCCATCACTGGTACACAAAATTGCTGGAGAAACTCAGCGGGTGCAGCAGCATCTATGGAGCGAAGGAAATAGGCAAAGTTTCGGTCCGAAACCCTTCTTCAGACTCCAGACTTCAGACTCACTGCTTGGTTTTGGAACGGTTATGCGTAAGACCACAAGAAATTGTAGAGTTATGAATGTAGCCCAAGCCATCACACAGAGCCGACTTCCCAGATACACACAAAATGCTGGAATGACTCAGCAGATCCAGCAGCATCTCTGGAGAACATGGATAGATGACGTTTTGGGTTGGGACCCTTTTCCAGGCGTCCCACCATTGACTTCATCTACACTTCATGTTGCCTTGGGAAAGCAGCAAACATAATCAAAGACCTTTCCCATTTTGGTCATTCCTTCTTCTCCCCACCCCCTTTTGGCAGAAGATACAGAACCTTGGAAGCATGCACCATCAGACTCAGAAACAGCTTCTTCCCCTATGTTATTGGGCTTCTCAACTGTCCTTCCGTAATCTAGGCACAGTCCGATTCTCCTCTACCTCATTGTGGACTTTGTCTCTGGAACTGTTCGGATTTAACGCTGAGAGCTACATCTTCACTCTGTATCTTTCCCTTTGCTCTACCTATTGCATGTGAGTTTGCCCTAGTTGTATTTATGGATAGTATTATCTGAATTGATTTTAGCATACAAAACAAAGAGGGAGGAAACCCACACAGTCACAGTGACAGCATGCAAACTCCACACTGACAGCCCGAGGTCAGGATGGAACATGGGCGTCTGGTGCTCTGAAGCAGCAGGTCTACCAGCGGCGCCATGGTGCCACTCATACTGTTGAATAGCTGAGGATAAATGTATCAACACACTGATACTATCAAATCCCTTTAAAATTCACATGAATATTTGGCACTCAAAACAAAAAGCCGCTTCACCTCATCCAAATAAGTATTTTGTGATTTGGTAACACCGGACATTAAAAATATACTTGGTCCATAAGAATTAGCAGGTCTTCAAACTGCCATCCACACTGCACATTATTTAAAGTTTCAGTAAATTACCTCAATATTTTACCTCAAGTATTTGGCAGAGTTGTTATAGGCAATTCCCATCTTTCTATAATTGAAACCCTATTGGGACCTTGATGAAAGATAGAATAGGGGAATGATTTGCAAAATACTCATCAACGAAAAATGTGGTCTTAAATATAAGTACCTGAAGTACATTTTTAATTCCTTTTCTGAAATTAGCTGTCAGGAACTCATAAATCACTGATAATTGCATGTCCCACAGCTCATCTACAATACCCCTTAATTGTTTTGAGGACTGAAGGACTCCTTTGGTCTCTTGGAAGCTGCATGCTTCAGCAGTTAGTACTCAAAAATCATAATTAGCATAAGCCCAGTTCCATAGTAATGGGCAGCAATATTGATGGTGAGAGGTGGCAGTTTTAATTATTGGAATAAAATGCAAGTTTCTCTTTTTTTTAATTACTGTCAACTCAATAATTTTCCACTTCTTTGTATGATCTTCACTCTGAAGCCAGTAACTCCATTTGGTTCTTTGAGACACTGTGAGTGGCTCGATTGTAATCGTGTATTGTCTTTCCGTTGACTGGTTGCACGCAACAAAAGCTTTTCACTGTACCTCGGTAGACGTGACAATAAACTGAACTGACCTAAAGTGAGATTTTCCTTGCAGCCAACCTCCCATTCAGCAACTGTGCTTTTAAACTTTTGCAAAACCTTTATTGCAGACAAAGCCAATTATAAGATTCAGTCCAAAGACAGGAAAGCTATCGGATTGCAAAATCGTTCAATGAGGGGTCCTCTCATCCTTCTAAACTCCAGTGAGTACAGGCCAGTGCCATCAAAGGCTCATCATACGTTAATCCAATCATCCCTTGGTCACTTAGAGATTCTGTAATCTTTGGGCCCCATACCTTAGCAGGGATATGCTGGAGAGGGTTCAGATGAGGTTCACAAGAATGATCCCGGGGGTGATTGGGTTAATGTATGATGAGGGTTCGATGGCACTGGGCCTATACTCGCTGGAGTTTAGAAGGATGGGGAGGGATCTCATTGAAACTTAGCGAATAGTGAAAGGCCTGGATAGAATGGATGTGGAGAGAATGTTTCCACCATTGTGAGAGTCTAGAACCAAAGGGCACAGCCTCAGAATTAAAGGACGTACATTTAGAAAGGAGTTGAGGAGGAATTTATTTAGTTAATGTATGGTGAATCTGTGGAAGCCAAGTCACCTGGTACTTTTAAATTAGATTCTAGAAACAGGTTCTAGATTGGTAAAGTTGTCAAAGATCAGAAGGCAGGATAAAGGTGTTGAAAGGGAAAGATAGATCTGTCATGATTGAATGGTGGAGTAGACTCAGTGGGCCGAATGGCCTAATTCTGCTACTATGACATGAATTTATAAACCATCAATCAAGGCTTTCCAGACGTTGGACCCAAGGATCCACTCTGTGAAGCCTATTGGCCATCCCTGCCTTCTTCACAAGAAAGGATGGCTGTGGCAGCCAGGGTTTGAGATGAGGTGGGAGCGCTGATGGGAAGTGTAAATGCAGGAAAGCAGAGGGGCCAAGCAGAGGTGCATGACCAATATGTTCAACGTTGTTTACCGAGAGTGTAAGAGCATCAATAATTCCATGAAAAGAAAAATATGCCTGGTGTCGCTTGCTTTAATAACTGGTCACCCGATACCTTAAGTATAAAAATCCTGTCCTTGTATTTACATGCCTCTATAATATCATCCTATCTCTGTAACTATCTCCAATGTTGAAAGATCATCACTCCCCTGATTCTGGAATGGTTGATTAAACATCCCCCTTATTTAGCTCCAGCACTTGGCGGCCCGGGTTCGTTCTTGACCTTTAGTAATAATAATAATACATTTTATTTATGGGCGCCTTTCAAGAATCTCAAGGACACCTTACAAAAATTTAGCAGGTAGAGGAAAAACATGTAAGGGGAATGAAATAAATAGTAGAGACATGACTAGTACACAAAGTAAAGACAGAATTCAATACAAAACACAATTTGAGGCAATTTATGCACAGATGAAAAGGGAGGGGGACGTGGGGCTAAGGATAGGCAGTGGTGAAGAGATGGGTCTTGAGGCGGGACTGGAAGATGGTGAGGGACACAGAATTGCGGATCAGTTGGGGGAGGGAGTTCCAGAGCCTGGGAGCTGCCCTGGAGAAGGCTCTGTCCCCAAAACTGCGGAGGTTGGACTTGTGGATGGAGAGGAGACCGGCTGATGTGGATCTGAGGGACCGTGAGGGTTGGTAGGGGGAGAGGAGGTCAGTGAGATATGGGGGGGCCAGATGGTGGAGGGCTTTGTAGGTGAGGATCAGGATTTTGTAGTTGATCCGGTGGGAGATGGGAAGCCAGTGAAGTTGTTTGAGGACTGGAGTGATGTGATGCCAGGATTTGGTGTGGGTGATGAGTCGGGCGGCTGCGTTCTGGACCAGTTGGAGTCGGTTGATGTAGGTGGAGCTGATGCCAAGGAGAAGTGAGTTGCAGTAGTCCAGTCGGGAGGAGATGAAGGCATGGATGAGTCTTTCAGCAGCGGGAGGTGTGAGAGAGGGTCTGAGTTTGGCGATGTTGCGGAGATGAAAGAAGGAGGTTTTAATGACATGGCGGATGTGAGGCTCAAGGGAGAGGGTGGAATCAAAGATCACGCCAAGGTTGCGGGCCTGGGGAGATGGGGAGACAGTGGTGCCGTCGATGGTGAGAGTGGGGTTATTGATTTTGCTGAGTGTGGCTTTGGAGCCTATGAGGAGGAATTCTGTCATCGCTGTTGAGTTTGAGGAAATTATGTTGCATCCAGGTTTTTATAGCTGACAAACATGAGTTGATATGGGAGAGGGGGGGGGTTGTGGGGGGATTTGGTGCCGAGGTAGATCTGGGTGTCATCAGCGTAACAGTGGAAGTCCAGGTTGAAGTGGCGGAGTATCTGACCAAGGGGGAGGATGTAGATGATGAAGAGGAGACCTTTGGCGCTGTCTATGTGAAGTTTGTACGTTCTCCCTGCGACTGCATGCATTTCATCCGGGCACTCTGTTTTCCTCCCACATACCAAAGACGTGCAGGTTCATAGGTTAATTGGCCACTGTAAATTGCCCCTTGTGTGTGTTGTGTTAGAAGGCAGGATAACATAGAACTAGTGTCAAAGAGTAATCGATGGTTAGCATACATTTGGTGGGCCGAAGGGCCTGTTTCCATGATGTATCTCTAAACGCTGGGAGTTATACCTTCAGTGTCAATAATATTCTGGAATTTCCTCCATGATTCCATCTGTTTTCCTCAGTTTCACTACTACTTAATATCTCTGCTCTTCATTGCTCTTGATATTATTCCTACCAATATCACCAAATTAATTTTATATTTACCTCAATGGTATATATTGGGATATTTCTCTGCATTAAATATCTGTTATCATTGTACTTTGTGCCTCCATTCTTCTATCTTTATCAATCTACTTTGTGATAGTAAAGGCAAACTTGAGCCATTGAATCACACTGAGGAATTGTTTTGTTATAGAGAGTCATAGAGTCATATGGCATGGAAACAGGTCCATCGGCCCAACTTGCCCACACCGACCAACAAGTCTTGTCTACACTAGACTCAACTGCCTGCATTTGGCCCATATCCACATAAACATATCCTATCCATGTACCTGTCTAAATGTTTCTTTACCAGTACCAGTACCAGCCTCAACTACCTTCTCTGGCAGCTTGTTCCATACACCCACAACCCTTTGTGTAAATATATTTTAAATATTAAATCTTTAATCTTAAATCTACTAAATCTTTCTCCCCTTATCATAAATCTATGTCGTCTGGTCCTTGATTCCCCTACTCTGGGCAAAATACTGTGTGTTTACCTAATCTATTCCTCTTAAGATTGTGTATACTTCTATAAGATATCCCCTCATCCTCCTGCACTCCATGGAATAGAAAGCCTGCTCAATCGCTCCCTGTAGAAATATCCTCGTAAATCTTCTCTGCACACTTTCCAGTGAAAGGGTTCTCAGACCATTTTCCGAGGCTGCTTTTGCCAGTACACCACATTTGTTCAGAGATGTCAACTTGTGGCTGCTGTTGGTCACCTCTTCTGAGAGTTGTACTTCTTCAGTCTGGAGAGGGACAACGCCACAATGAGTCTCGAACAAAAGCACCATTGAAAAAAAATTACATTCCCAAGATCCCTTCGCTAACTAATATATACAATGAAGAGAAAATAAATTTCTATCATTAACCGCATGTCGCTTTGAATGTTAATAATATTGGCCCTCTCCACTATCTGAGGGTTAACATGGATTTTACTTGGCTCAAAATAGAATTGAAATTGTTTCTACATCCAAATACTTAACTTAATGAATCACTGCTTGGCACACCATGACAATGGGTAAATCAGAGCTTTAAGGGGACTCCTGCAAGATCACAATCCTAGATCGTACAATGCCTGGGACATGTAGTCAAGAGAGGCTGTGGAGTGAGATAACCAGGTATGATTTCCATTTTCAGAACTCTTTAAAATATTTATTTCCAGTAATGGAACTGTTGGAGACTGATAAAGAATGCTGGAATATTTTAGACCGAAGAGTGCAAAAAAATTCTGAAAAAAACCAAGAGAAGGAAGCTAGCTTAAAATTACTGCACATGAGATAACTATGTATGGAGACTGCAAAATATGATTTGCATTGTTTGAAAGGTAATGTAGGGCAGCACAGTGGGGCAGTGTTAGAGTTGCAGCCTTTCATTGCCAGAGACCCGGGTTCGATTTCTGACTGCGAATGCTGGCTGTATGGAGATTGTACGTTCTCCCTAAGGCTGTGTCGGTTTTCTTTGGGTGCTTAGGTTTCCTCCCACACTCCAAAGACGTCCAGGTTTGTAGGTTAATTGGCTTCTGTAAATTGTAAATTGTACCCAGTGTTTCGGATGGTGCTAGTGTATGGGGTGATCACTGGTCGGCACTGACTCGGTGGGCCGAAGGGCTTGTTTCCTCTCTGTATCACTAAAGTCCAAAGTCTAGTGATGAACGGGTGCACATTACACATATGTACTAATTATGCAGAAAAAAAATTAAAACAGTTACTATTGACAGCATTTCTTCAGAAAATTGTTGCACCAAAAATAATAAAATGCAATTTTAACAAGCATGGTGCAGAAAGTATTGGCATTCCAAGTGATGCCTGATGAAAGATTACGGCACAGCAGTAAAGATGCTGCCTCACAGTTTAAGAGACCCAGGTTCATTCCTGACCATTCCTACCTCTTTGGACTTTGTACATTCCTCCAGTTTCCTCCCACATTCCAATCAAGTGCAGTATTGTAGGTTGTGTAGCAAGGAACTGCAAATCCTGGTTTACACTAATAATAGGCAGAGAATGCAGGAGTAACTCAGCAGATCTGGCAGCGTCTTCGGAGAAAAGGATTAGGTGACGTTTCAGGCCAAGACCCTTCTCAGACTCTCAGTGTGAAGAAGGGTCTTATAAGTGATAGGAGCAGAATTAGGCCATTCGGCCCATCAAGTCTACTCTGCCATTCAATAATGGCTGACCTATCTTTGGAACCGAAACAACACCTATTCCTTTTCTCCAGAAATGCTGCCTGACCCCCTGAGCTACTCCAGTATTTCGTGTCTATTTTCAGTTTTGTAGGTTGACTGACTTCTGTAAATTGCCCCGAGTGTTCGGGATGATAGAACTATGTTCTTTGGGCGGCATGGTGGCACAGTGGTAGAGTTGCTGCCTTACAACGCCAGAGACCCGGGTTCGATCGTGACTACGGGTGCTTTCTGTACGGATTTTGTACGTCCTCCCCGTGACCGGCATGGGTTTTACGCGGGTGCTCTGGTTTCCACCCACACTCCAAAGAAATACAGGTTTGGAAGTTAATTGGTTGGCAAAATTGTAAATTGTCCTTTGTCTATAGGATGGTGTTAATGTACTGGGATCGCTGGTCAGCGTGGACTCGGTGGGCCCAAGGGCCTGTTTCCACGCTGTATCTCTAACTAAACTATATCAGTGTACGAGTGATCGATGGTCGGCATGGACTCAGTGGGCCGACCGGCCTGTTCCCACACTGCATCTCAAAACTAAAAATGACTCAGATTGTTGTGTATCATGATAGATGATTTGACAGATGAAGCTGTGACCTCTCTCTACCAAAATATAACTGACATTTTTGCCCTTCGAGCAACAAGTGTTGGTTCTAAGTTTTTGCTGGGGGACTCTTTGAGTACTAATGTTTGGAATACCACAAGGCTTTACTGAACATTGTACAAGTAAGGAATCAATTCATCCTGTACTTCAAAATAACTCACTGTCAAAAAATAATTCCTCCGGGTATTCTTGTAACATCTGGTACCACAATCTTTGTGTGGAGACAGGTAATAATATGCAATGTCATACATTTAAATTTTCCTTTGGAAAGAATTTATCAAAATGAATTGCATTGAAGTCTTGATTTATGAGGCCAAATGTCATTTAAAAAATAAAATATGGAAAAGAAAGGTTATTGAAATACAAATAATCTTGTTTCTACGAAGACAAAAACCAATAAATAATTCCTGTGGAATCATTCTCATCAGGTCTGAGGAAGGGTCTCAACCTGAAACGTCACCCATTCCTTCTCTCCAGAGATGCTGCCTGTCCTGCTGAGTTACTCCAGATTTTTGTGCCTATCTTCGGTTTAAACCAACAACTGCAGTTCCTTTCTACACAATAAATGATTCCCTCCTCTGTTTTGTAGTTAATAAATAACAAATGTTAGTATTCTGTGAAGGGCTTCCTCTTGGACAGAGGTTGTTTGTCATATCGACTGCCCTATGATTGAGAACTTAGGGAGTTATGGCAGGAACTGAAAGACAACCTAACAGAGAGGTTGGTCTTTCAGCAGGGATCTCACAGCAGAAAGATCAGGAGAGAAATAATATTGAGGAGATTCTGGAGTATTAGGCAAACAAGATGACTGATATATTGAGCACAACTTGTTCATTATAAAGAGCACTTGCTCACCAATGAATGGCTCACAGATGCTCGATTTGAATTTTGTCAGGACCATTCAGTTCCTGATCTCAACGCACCTTTTGTGACAGAGACCCGGGTTTGATACTGACTATGGGTACTATCAGTACTGAGTTTGTACGTTCTCACTGTGACTGTGTGGGGTTTTTCAGGGTGCTTCGGTAAAATTGCCCCTATTATATAGAGTGTGAATCTGAAAGTGTGATAACGTAGAATTTGTGTAAACCGGTGATCGATGATCTGTATGTGGACTCAATGCCTGTTTCCAAGTTTCATCTCTAAAATTAAAACTAATCCCAATGTGTTTCTCAGCACTTTGTGTTTTGTTCAAGATTCCAACATCTGCACTTTGTTGCCCAGTATCCACCTCTGTCCTTGGATTGCACACATCATTATCCATGACAACAGAGTAGCATTGGCACTGTATTTAAATCAGGGCAGATAAATAAGGCAGATTTCTTTTTTTCAATGGATATTATTGCTGTAGTTGCACAAAGAGACAAGCCACTCACCCACCTGCATGTTTCCAGTGTGGCTATTGGACACAAATGCCAATTTGTCCAGTTATGGTGCCTGCTTTAAGGACTGCAAGAACAACTTAAAGAAAAAGGTTGTTTGAAATCACCAATATTTAGAATAATGAGACAGAAACATACTGTTTAAGGTAAAAAAAATCACAAAGTGCTGGATAACTCAGCAGGTCAGGCAGCATCTCTGGAGAAGGGTCCTGACTCCATGTCTTCCAGAAATGCTGCCTGACCTGATGAGTTACTCCAGCACTTTGTCTTTATCTTTTGTATACAGCATCTACAGTTCCTTGTGTCGATATTGTTTAAGACACTGGACCATCCACAGGTATGTATTTGAATCCCACCATGCTACAGAAAATCTGAATCCACGTAGTAAAATAAATCTAGCAATTTGAGAAAACAAAATGGCAGCCTCAGTGAAGGAGGTCTCGTTCTTATCCAGACCGACTGACAAGTGACTTTAGACACACATAAGCTTGACTATTTTTTGCCTCCTCATTTTGGGGCCTGTTCAAGATCGTTAATGTTACCAGCACTGTCCATATCTCGTGAACAAAGAAAACGGATTGTGCTTCAATTGGTGCCTGTATATTTTGCTCATTATGCCAGGTACAGGTTGAACGTAAAGAACACGCTGTCCTAAGGCTACAAGGCAGAGCTGTGAAAAGTGCCTCAGCTGATCTGATAAAAACTGACAGACATAATTTCAAGCTGAAAGTCTCTGCAGGATTCAAACCTGCGGCTGTCGGCAGGTTACTGCAAACCTTTGAAAACAATAATTGGAATTAAATGTTTAAACTGGACAACATTATGCCGTGCAATTTAAAATTAAGTTGAAAGGCTTTTCAGGTTGTTGTTGGGCCTTTTGCTCTTCTGTTTCTCAGGGAAACAAAAATAATCATTAGAAACATTTGAGAAATGGCACATTTTTAATGAGGCATGATATCTTACACAACAACCCTTTTAAGTGTGTGTATTGCTCCAGGACTGCTCAAGAAATGAAATGCAATGAAATTTATACTGTGTGATAGCGTAGAAACAAAGAATTGCAGATGCTGGTTAATACACGAAAAGGACACACATGAGTCTGAAGAAGGGTCCCAGACATGAAATGTCACCTATCCCTTATCTCCATGGATGCTGCCTGACCCGCTGAGGTACTCCAGCTATTTGTAACTATCGCCGTAGTTACTCAGTGAGTCAGGCAGCATTTGTGGACAACATGGATCAGTGACGTTTCAGGTCGGGACCCATCTCAGACTGTCCTTTTGTGTGACGGTGTAATGTGAGTGATAGCAAAGTCTCTTTGCATCTCACGCATTTTCTGATATGTTTGAGTTGCCAGTGCATGACAATTTGCAGGAACATCTATAAGATTGATAATCTGAAACACTTCTGAGGACCACTCGTGCCCACAGAAGCATTGAACTTGTAGAGAACTCCTCACACTGCCATCATTCATTGTGCCTGTGTGGCAACATTGTGCATCTCATGGACTCCAGCATGGATCACCAACCCACTGCAGTTTCCCAGCAGAGCTGCTGGGAATCTGAGTGCTGAACCTGTGGCAGGTAGGACCATTGGTGATTCCATTCATTTCAGCGGGATTGCTGGTGTTTCAAAGGTCACTGGGTGACCCTGCGATAATTTGTATTATTTTTTAATCACTGAGTTATTATACTAAGTGTTCCACTGTTAGTGAAGTGTTCCATTGTTATAAGTTGTACTAATTTTTTTAAAGGTATTTGATTGTTTCCCACTGTTTATATTTGTTTAAAAAGACTGATTAATTTTGAAGAGCTTTGTTTATTTTTTTGAATGTTTCTGAATGCCAGACCCTTCAAATAAAAATAATGTACTTGACCATCCACACATTAATATGTGTAAAGTCTAGTTTTGTTTAGAGATACAGTGCGGAAACAGGCCCTTTGGCCTACCGAGTCTGCACCAACCAGCGATCCCCGCACACTAGCACAATTCTACACAGATTAGGGAAAATTTACTATTTTACCAAGCCAATTAACCTACAAACCTGCATGCTTTTGGAGTGTGGGAGGAAACCGGAGCTCCCGGAGAAAACCCACTCAGGTCATGGGGAGAACACACGAACTCCGTACAGACAGCACCCGTAGTCAGGATTGAACCTGGTTCTCTGGCGCTGTGAGGCAACACATCTGCCACTACACCACTGTGTTGTCTGTCGTTTGAGATCACTGCACGAGCTGCAAATGAGAGTCAGAGGTAAGGATTCTGGGAAGGACGTGTGGATGAGCATTGTCTTGATATGGGCTGGGCCTGGAGGCTACTTGTTCTCTTCTTGTCCATCATTGACATATGTATATTTTTATTATTATAGTGTTGAACAAACCATCTGTCATGTTCAACTCTAAGCAGTTGTGCTGTCTCTAAGAAAAAAACCCACCTCCAGCATCAAACTATTTCTGAGAGATGTTACCATGAAAAGATGCATTAGAGATTATAGCTGTATCCAATGATGGATCACTTTCACACCTTAAATCACCCACAGAGAATATGCATTCCCTCTCTCTCCATTCCTCCCCCACCCTAGTCGTCTTGCAAGTGTCACTGTTTGTATCCCTTCATTATCACGTCTTCCACAGCCAACAATGGACCATTGTGGACTCCACTTTTCTTGAGTCATCAGGGCTGGCACTGATTTGTTCTGTACCTTTTCATATCTCAAGTTTCCCTCTGCCCTGACTCTCAGTCTGAAGAAGGGTCTCGAACCGAAACGTCACCTATTCCTTTTTTCCAGAAATGCTGTCTGACCCGCTGAGTTACTCCAGCATTTTACGTCTATCTTCAGAAGAATATAGAATAAGACATTTAATATAGAAATAGAAATAAATGGAGGAAACAATAGAAAAGGTGAGAATATTATGTGGTTGGTGAGCGCTGTAAGAGGTTGTTATTCAACAACAGTATGAAGAATTCAACAGAAAATAATGCCCCTTTCAAAAGAAATAGAAACCAAACAAGTTCACCAGCATCAGTGAGTAGAGAGACAGAGTTGTCCATTTGGGTCAATGACTCTTCCCCAGAATTGGAAAAATAAGAAAACAAGTCTGTTAAGTTGCAGAGAGGGAACGGGTGCAAAGAGCAGAGGGAAGGTCTGTGATAGAGCACTGACTAAAGTAGCCAGGGTAACAACTACTTTTCGAGTCAGTGGTTAGAGCCAGAAAATTAAAAACTAATTGAAGCCAAGAGGTATAGCCATATCTGGGAAGTATAAAAGAGAAACGTGTGGTTCAAAACTTTAAAATCAATGAAAATCCAAAAATAAATGCAGATTAGTTTTGTTTGGTTCAGTGATACAGCATGGAAACAGGCCCTTAGGCCCGAGTCCACACCAACCAACAATCACCCCGTAAACTAGCACTATCCTACACTTTAGGGACAATTTACAGAAGCCCAATTGATCTACAAACCTGCACGCCTTAAGAAAGTGGGAGGAAACCAGAACACATGGAGAAATGGAGAAAAGGAACAGGTGACATTTTGGGTCGGTCTCGACCCAAAATGTCACCTGTTCCTTTTCTCCATTTCTCCTTCTTCCCCCGCTCAAACACCTCTGTTTCTTCCTCAACCGCAGTCCCAGAAAATTTCCCTCCATAAACACTATACTGGTCCTCACTCCCAACTGAGTCTGAGGAAGGGTCTTGACCTGAAACGTCACCTATTCCTTTTCTCCAGAGATGCTGCTTGAACCCACTGAGTTACTCCAGCATTTTGAGTCTAAATATAGTATTGGAGGAACTCAGTGAGTCAGGCAACATCTACGGGGGAATGGATAGGCAATGTTTCAGGTTGGGACCCTTCATCAAATTCATGAGTAGGGTTGCATACGTCCTCACTTTTCACCTTGCTGGACTCCACAATGAAAGGATAATCACTTTAGAGGTTGTGGAGATTCATGCCAGATGCAACTTCCTCTACCCCGCCCTTTCCACAATCTGAGGACACTAGTCACACTGTAATTCTCTGATCCAATGTTCTATCTCCATCCCTCTTCCTTGGCACTTGTAGGAAATGCAACATATATCCATTCACCTCCCCCCTTCCCCCTATCTAAGTATCCAAACATAATTTCAAAGTAAGCTTTATATTACATTCTGTGCCCTCAATGTAGTCTCCTTGTAGATTGAGAAATGTAACAAAAATTAAGTGACCACTCTGGAAAACACTTCCATTAGACTTTTGTCTTTAGAGGTACAGCGTGGAAACAGGCCCTTCAGCCCACCGAGTCTGTACTGTGCAGCAATCACCCTGTACACTAGCACTATCCGATACACCAGGGACAATTTACAACTTTACCGAAGCCAATTAACCTACAAACCTGTAGAACTTTGGCGTGTGGGAGGAAACCAGAGCACCCGGGGAAAACCCACACGGTCACAGGGAGAACGTACAAACTCCATGCAGACAGCACCCATTATCAAGATCGAACACGGGTCTCTGGCGCCTTAAAGCAGCAAATCTACCGCCGCGCTACAGTGATTTTAACTCTCCATCCACTTGCAATCCCACATCATTGCCTTTGGCTTCTTACGTCTTTCCAATTTCAGGAAGCACCCTCTTATTTAAATAACTGCATCAACCTTCACTGGTGCACTTCTACACCTGTTCTACACAGTTAAACCTAAAGTCTGTTTTTCCCCTTCTAATCCCATGCCTGCAGCCCCTACTTTGTGATTGCTTGGAATGACTGAAGATGCAATATATATACCTGAAAGAAATGAATACTGAAGCATATCCCCTGAGCAACCACTTCTCTAGAGTAAACATTTTCAAATGTTTCAGTGTTACTGTCTTACAGCCTGTTGCCTTAAAATATATTTTCACTTCCTCCAGTGCCTGCATATCCTTATTCGATCTGATATAGACACAAGGCGATCATGACAGCGCCTTCCATAGCCTCATTAGCACCTTCTGTGATTTGTGTTCTGTTCCTCTGCATATACAGTTAACTTCCCTTCCTCCGCCTGCAATACTCTGCTGCTACTTTCTCTGAGCTTTCCAGTAATATCCACACAGATACCCGTCCTCTGTATATTGTGAGAAATAGTGAGTGTTAGTAAATTGATCTCTGTCCCATATGTATCATGAGAAACTGAGTGTTAGTGAATGGGGATTGCAAGGCAAAGCCTCACGTTGTATTTTGCTGCTGGTTTTATGCTACCTAATCGTATTTAGCAATGATAGATAGCAAATGCTTGCTTGAAATAGGATAAGTATGTAAATTGTTACATTAATCTTGCTCGACTTCAGATTTCCCAATATCATAACTCTCGGCCACTTACCATGGCAACTGACTCATCTACCTGAATTTTTGCAGATTCCAATCTTGCAAAATCTCAATTAAAACAATTTTTTATCTGTGGCATTGCAGTAATTGGCATTTCTATCCCAGGAGACATTAAGTTAACAAAGTGAGGCGAGGTCTGCAAGTTAAAATGACGAAATATAAAAATCTGGAGATACATATTCAAAAAATTAAAATAGTGTCCACAGTAAAGTCTACATTGTATTGGCCCAGTGTGCAGTCCATATCTCCAGTAACCTGGGTTCAATCCTGTCCTCCGGTGCTGACCGTGTGTGGAATTTTCCTGTACTCTCTGCAATAACGTGAATTTTCATTTCCACCCACGTCTCAAAGACATGGGTTGGTCAGTTAATTGTCCACAACAAATTGCCTGCAATACGTGGGTGAGTGACAGGATTGAGGGATAGTGGAAGGGGAACGTGGGCAGGAGAAAATGGGATTAGTGTAGGATTAGTGCAAATAGGTGTTTGGTGGTTGGCGTGGAATCAGAGGGCTACATGGCATGTTTTCATTCTGCTGAATCTCTGTATCAGGACTTAGCATCATGCTCAGCCAGCTCTCGGCTTTATTTGATGACAGCTCTTTTGAAAAGAGTTCTTTTTATTCTTCTCTCACATGAAGGCCATTTCTTGCCTTGTGCTTGACCTTGCAGATATGATGGGATATGACATGCTTGTATTTATCTTTTATATGAAGGAAAAGACCCATGTGTAGCTGACACGTGAGCACATCAGTCACTTCTAGTGTCTATCGATGTGTTACATTTGCTATGCGTTCCATTTACAGGCCAGACATTAATTTCTGAGCAATAGGTTTAGTTTTGCAAAAGGTATTGACAGAAAATAAATACATTTTGACCTACAAGGAGATTTATCTGATGTATAAATAACAGTCGCTCAAATATAAAAGTCAGTAAAGATCTTCTAATTATTCAGAATGGACTATAAAAATGAATTTTATTTGGGGCTTTTCACAAGCACGTTACTGTGAAAACATTAGGTGCCTTGTCTGACAATTTCTTCATTGGCATTTATTGTTTCAACTCCTAGATTAACTGCAGTGGTTCAGTTCTCTATATTTTTAGTTTAGATTATTGTCACATGTACCGAGGTACAGAGGAAATGTTTTTTGGTGCACTGCAAACCAGTCAGCGGAAAGACTCTACATGATTAAAATAAATAGCCATCCATAGTGTACAGATACAGGATAAAGGGAATTGCATTTAGTGCAAGATGAAGTCCAGTAAAGTCAGATTAATGATTGTCCAAAAGTCTCACATGAGGTAGATGGTCGATCAGGACCACTCCCTAGTTGTGGATAGCATGGTTTGGTTGCCTGATAACATTTACAATTAACAGAAGCCAATTAACCTACAAACCTGTACATCTTTGGAATGTGGGAGGATAAGGAAGCACCCGTAAAAAGACCCATGCTGTCACAGGGAGAACATACAGACTCTGTACAGGCAGCACCCACAGTCAGGATCGATCTCGGGTCTCTGGCGCTGTGAGGCAGTAACTACCGCTGTGCCACTGTGCCACCCCATTATTGATAGATTGCCAGTCAAGTTTGAGTCTTTGTCCCGTATAATAATATAATAGTAATAATAATAATAATAATATCTTTTATTGTCATTGCACGTCAGTGCAACGAGATTTAGTATGCAGCTCCACTGATGTACAAGAAAGGTAAAATACAATACATAAATAAACAAGCTGAATTGATTGACGTGACCATCTGAGGGAGACTGTCCAAAGGGGGTGGGTGGGGGGGCACTCATTAGGGCCGGTTCAGAGCCGCTATAGCTCTTGGGATAAAACTGTTCCTGAGTCTAGAGGTTCGGGCGTAGAAGGCCTTGTAACGTCTGCCGGAGGGAAGTAGTTGAAACAGACCGTGGCAGGGGTGTGATGAGTCCTTATGGATGCTGAGGGCCTTCCTGAGGCACTGTGTGTGGTAGATACCCTCCAAGGCTGGTAGCTCTGTCCCAATGATCCGCTGCGCTCTGTTGACGACGCGCTGAAGAGCTCTCCTCTCCGCCTCCGTGCAGCTGAGATACCACACAGAGATGCCATACTAACGTTCTGAGTCTGGAGTATTCCTATAGTTTTGCCCAGCCACGCAGGTGGACAATATTCCATCACTCTTCTGATTTCTGCCTTGTAGACGGTAGAAAGTTGTCATAGCGGAATCAGGATGTGAATCAGTTGACACAGGATACACAGTCTGATCTGACATTTTAAAAAATGCCAACGAATGTCAGGCTCGCTTTCGTTGGTGACAGTTATTGTCTGACACATGTTTGGTGAAAATGTTACCTGTCACTTTCCAGCCCACATCTGCATATATTGTCAAGATCTTTCTGAATGTGGGCGTCATCCACTTTATTATGTGAAGAGTGGCAAATGGAACTGAACATTGAGCAATCTTTGAGCGAAGGCTTTCTCTCTGCCCTTGTCAGCGAGTCATTCGGCACGGAAATAGGCCTGTTGGTCGTCCATGCAGACCATAAAACACTGATTTAGACTATGTCTATCCTCCTGCACACCCCCTCCCCCCCCACCATCCGTCCGTCCCCGCCCCCCCCCCCCCCCCCCCCCCGTCCCTTTCCCACATGTACATATTCCATCACTCACTTTCTATTTACAGTGGGCAGTTGATTTACCGATTTATTTGTCCTTCAAACAAATCTTTCAAACTGCACGGTGGCGCAGCGGTAGAGTTGCTGCCTTACAGCGCTTGCAATGCCGGAGACCTGGGTTTGATCCTGACTACGGGTCCTGTCTGTATGGAGTTTGTACTTTCTCCCCAAGACCGCGTGGGTTTTCTCTGAGATCTTCGGTATCATCCCACACTCCAAAGACGTACAAGCAGGTAGGCTAATTGGCTTGGTGTATGTGTAAATTGTCTCCAGTGTGTGTAGGATAGTGTTAGAGTGCGGGGATCGCTGGTCGGCATGGACTCAGTGGGCCGAAGGGCCTGTTTCTCTCTATATCTCTAAACTAAATGTGGAAGGCAACAAAAAACACTTGAAGAGCTACTCTACCTATGTATCTACTAGTTACTGAGTGAACCTCACTGATGTAGCATGTCATGTGTTGGACAATGATCTGAATAGGTTATTTAGTGTTTTACTGAGGCTGGTTGATTAAAGTAAGCAGTTTTGTGCTTGCAACTGTATGTCTCCATCTGATTTCAATTGTTTTGTTTTACAAGGGCTCTTTGATGCCAGATGAAATAAAATGTTGTTTTGATTTCAAGAGAAATTATACTATACTTATACTTTGGTCAGAAGGCGAACCCTAGAGTGAGATTCATTGCGAAAGTTATGGAAAGTCCTAATTACCAGCCCTTGATGACAAGATCCATCAGTCTGTTGATGAGTGAGTCGATAAACAGTACAGGTCCACCACCGAATTTCCGGCAACTAGTAGTCTGGCACCTTTGATCCGCACAATATTGCGAGAGCCCTCTTGAATTCACACCCGGAAGCCCCCCTGAAAATGTGGGCCTAGCCTGGGTGAGGATGATGATCCTGACCTTATTGCGACTTCTGTGGCCGATCAGCGGGTCGAATTTGTCCCCTGCAGCCGGAGCCGGCAGATCCATCCCATAGCCGGCTTCCAGGGACAATCGGTGGGTCAAATTTGACACCTGCGGCCGTGCCTCTGGAACTCCAGTCCAGCCCGAGCTGGCAGATCAGTTCCCATAGCCGACTACTAAGGGCAACTTTGCGAGCCGGTATCTCGGCCCCCCCTCAAGGCCGTGACCTCTGTTGGGCCGGCAAAACGGATAATACGGCAAGGCTCTGGAACTGAGAGTGGTGGAAATCGATGGTGAACCTGCGTGATGAGTAACAGGTTTGAATCTGTCCTTTTTTAGATCAAAGATCTAGACTGAAGAAGGGTCTCGACCCGAAACGTCACCCATTTCTTCTATCCAGAGATGCTGCCTGTCCCGTTGAGTTACTCCAGCTTGTTGTGTCTATCTTCATTTTAAACCAGCATTTGCAGTTCCTTCCTACACTTTTTTAGATCAAAGTACATTGGTCTGTAAAATGAACTGATGCCAACTATAAATACCAGGATGTGACCAACATTATCTTAGATAGTCCTCCTGTGTATATTTTGCACTACCATCAAGTATTTATGTTGTCGTTAATAATTACGTTGAAATACCATGGAAGACTACTTTCAAAAATTGTTCTATTTTCCTCTCCACAGTCTGGACTAATCTGCCAATGTGTATAAATTGAGACAACAGAAGAGGCATCCCATCTAATTTTGTATTCCAATAAGCTCATCTACCAAAGTGCACTGATTCCAGATTATCAAAACTCCTTTGTCCAGCAACTGACATTTAGATTCTTCAGCAAGATTTGTTGAGTACACTATATCAAAAACTGCCAATCTGTCTCTGTTCTAATCTTTGAAATAAATGTCTTATTTCCTACTGTCAAGATGTTATCAACTTCTTCACACACCGTTAATTTGTCAGCATCCTCGTGTTTTTTTAGTCTAAATTTAAGGTTCGCTGAGTTACTCCAGCATTTTGTATCTCTCTAAAATGTTGGATTCCTAGCTCCCAGACCTGGGCAATCCCAGCCATTTACTTCAGCTATCTGACTGGTTATCAGCGCCGAATGCAGCAACATTGGCAACATCGCAATTTGAGCTGCCAGTCAGAGCCGACCTGACCCGTTTTGTATCCAATTTCTGAGTTCCAGGAATTAGGTTGTGACATTGAAATTACTTGCTGTTATCTGCTTGATTTTTATTTTAATAATTTGCAATTACACTTCTCCATTTTGCACATTGGCCATGCTCCGAAGTAGACGGTGTTGGTCCTTATGCACCTATTGCCTTCGCTACAAGATAGCATTTGCGCAAGTGGATTAACAGCCGTGACGCCATTACAGCAAGCTTATCAAAAATGGGATCTACAGCTGATTACCAGTAAATTCGCTGTCCTGCCCATGTTATAACACAATGATTTCTCATCAAGGAAAAAGATATTAATAATTGCGGTGGAATTTTTTTCATTAATCATGCCCTATCAAATACCATAATTACTTTATCTAAGTAATAAAAGTCAGCATTTAAAGAAATTGCCATGTCAATCAGTTACTGTGGGAATTAATTTGAAACCTTGCTGTGGATCTTTCCATTTAATGTTATACTGCACCGATCTGACTATAGACAATAGACAATGGACAATAGACAATAGGTGCAAGAGTCAATGTGATCATGGCTGATCATCCCCAATCAGTACCCCGTTCCTGCCTTCTCCCCATATCCCCTGACTTTGCTATCTTTAAGAGCCCTATCTAGCTCTCTCTTGAAAGAATCCAGAGAACCTGCCTCCACCGCCCTCTGAGGCAGAGAATTCCATAGACTCACAACTCTCTGTGAGAAAAAGTGTTTCCTCGTCTCTGTTCTAAATGGCTTACCCCTTATTCTTAAACTGTGGCCCCTGGTTCTGGACTCCCCCAACATCGGGAACATGTTTCCTGCCTCTAACACGTCCAAACCCTTAATAATCTTATATGTTTCAATAAGATCCCCTCGCATCCTTCTAAATTCCAGAGTATACAAGCCCAGCCGCTCCATTCTCTCAACTTAAGACAGTCTTGCCATCCCGGGAATTAACCTTGTTCTGGTTTCCTCCCATATCCTAAAGAGGAGTGGGTTTGTAGGTTAATTGGCTTCTGTAAATTACTGTGTGGGTGATCATTGGTCGGCATGGGCCGAAGGGCCTGTTTGCACCCTGTATGTCTAAACTAAACTAAACCAATCTCCATCAACCACCCGTGCCAATAAAAACCGTGTGTCATGAAATACACCACAGAGTGGGCCTGCCAAAGCTCGTAGAGGGATTCAGCAGGGGTTAGGCGCTGAGCTGTGAATGTTGCAGTGCTAACACAATGCTTCGTTATATTGTTGCATAGCATGGGAGCCTAACATATGTATCAGTGACCTCCAGTTCATTGTTTTGTGCGTCCTGGAAGGAACACTTTATTTTGTATTTAATCCACATTTGGAATGACTCAACTTGTATTAAACAGTCCTCATATAACTAAGTTGCAGTGAATGGACCCATACATCAACAAATTAGTCATTATTCATGTGCAAACCAGGATAACATGCCACCAAACTAGTTCGCTATTTAGGGCATCACAGTTGAACCAGTCTCCATTTTCATCTCAGTAAAATCTACTTCCAACATAACCGCAAACATTTAAACATTGACTACAGCAGAATATGTTTAACAAATATGAATATTTCAGCATATGTGCCACAGCCATATATGCTTAGTGCATTTACAGAAAAATCTTATGGAGTGTTATCTGAAATTAAATGTGAGGAGAGTGCTTCATAGAGTGGCTTTTTGTAATTTCGTGTTGTCATCTTTGACATCCACATTGCTGCTTACTTATAGTCACTGACCTCTGGCCTTTTTATGTTGCATCAATAATACTCCAATTCCAATCTGCCAGTTGAGTGAAAAGGCAGATAACAAATAAGGATACTCTTTATTTACATTAAGCACAATTTTCACTCTCCTGTGTCAGTCATTTAAAATAACAGTGGCAGCTTTTTATAGGAATACTTTATCTGTGCTGTGTGAATGAACGAGAATTATACATCTGCAAGCTTCAACCGCACTGATCTCAATGTCTGCCTCATCAGTGGCATGCAATGAAAAGCATAAAGCTTTTGCAATTTGTACATAAAAACAAGCTTGCTGTATCACGTCCAATCTTGTCTATGTCAAAGTGGGCTTTAAACACCATTAACAGCCATCAGACCAATCCCTCTGACTTTGAAAAGCTACTACAATACAACTGGTGGCACAGTGGTGCATCGGTAGAGTTACTGCCTTACAGTGCCAGAGACCCAGGTTCAATCCTGACAATGTGTGCTGTTGGTGTGGAGTTTTTTTACTGTGTGGGTGTTCTCCGGGTGCTCTGGTTTCCATCCATCCAAAAACGTACACTAAAGGTTTGTAGGCTAATTCGCTTGCTAAAATTGTAAATTATCTCTAGTATGTGTGGGACTCTAGTGTGTGTAGAATAGCTTTAGTGTGCGTGGATCGCTGGTTGGCAAGGACTCAGTGGGCCAAAGGGCCTGTTTCCGTACTGTACCTATAAACTGAACTAAACTGAACTGAAATAAACTAAACTAAACTGCACATTAAAAAACAAATAGCTAGAATATGGTCTCCATTTATTCATTTTTTAAAAGGGTAAATTGGTCCGGCACAGAAGCCTGACTGAAGCTCGAACCCAGGATTAGATGAATAGTTATGTTTTATAATCTACGTACCTATCTCCAACGTTGTATTATTGGTAATTTATTCTATTCTTTTTTATCATTTTTTCCCTTCTTATCTATAAAAAAAATAAACAAATAGAAGCAGAGTTAATATGCAATTGATAAATGAGGACCCTATTACTTTGATAGCTGGAATCCCATCTATTAACAATATGTAATTGATAAACAAAATGTGTTTTAATTATGATATGTATATGGTTCTAATAAAAAGTATTATTAAAAAAACAAAAAAAAAACAAATAGCAGATGCTAGAATTCTGAAATAAAAACAGAAAGTACTGTCTGGCCTGCAAGGTTTTTCCATGGAAAGGCATAAAATGCTGGAGTAACTCAGGGGGCCAGGCAGCATCTGTGGAGAACATGGTTTGGTGACTTTTCAGGCCAGGATCCTTCTTCAGACTTAATCTTTCCAGCATTTTCTGTTATTATTTTATTGCATATGTAGGTTCTATCCCTTCAAGCTTTGGTTTAGTTTAGTTTAGAGATACAGCGTAAAAACAGGCCCTTTGGCCCACCCAGTTTGGTTGGCACATACTAGGTGGGCCGAAGGGCCTGTTTCTAAACTGTATCTCTAAACTGGACAAAAACCTGAAGGAATAGATTCCCGTTCACTAGCATTAACACTCGGGAAAATTTACAATCTTCATCAAACTAATTAGCCTACAACCCTGTACATCTTTTGAGCGTGGGAAGAAACTGGAGCACCCAGGAAAACCCACACAGGTCATGGGGAGAACGCACAAGCTCTGTACAGACAGCACCTGTAGTAAAAACTGAACCTGGTTCTTTGGCGCGGTAAGGCAGCAACTCTAATGCCACCATGTTGCCTCTTTGCATTGTTGAAAATTATAAACATGCAAAATGTGAATTGTATTAGTTATTTTTTGCTCATGTACTTTTTCTCCTTTTGACCTTTCTTTTCTGTATCAGATTAGACACTGAATTTGATATTTACTCGTTTCTAAGCTTCCCCCAATCTAGTTTCAGTAAAAATACTGAATCAAGCACTTGAAACAACTACATTTTATTTTACCAAAAGTGCGTTACAGATCAGCTACTGTACCTATCCCACCGCGGATTCGATCCTCGTATCTGCCTGTTCAAGCCCTCTAGGCCTCGCTCAGACAGAGACACTCCAGAAAGTCATGCAGTCCCAAGCGCTCTCCCAGAAGATCGACGCTGAGCCTCGTGATCGCGGACTTTTGTATGTCCCGGGATCTCAAGGGGCCGAACCACATGGGGGTAGTCTCTTAATAACCCAATTACAGATATCGATTAAGCCCATACATAACAGGCATTCCCCTAACCCAATGATACAACAGTTCAATACATTATATTCAAAACGGACTTCGAGAGGAAGCCAACTTAGAAACATTTACCCTGATTAACAGAAAACCCAGACAAGGCTCAACACCTCAACACTCGGCAAAGTCAAACTCTGCAACATATTTACAATTATTTACAAGGTGTATGTCTGGTTTGCAACCATCCAATCCATTCTATGCATTTTGCACTAAATTGACAGGGTTTGCAGATATTCCAATTCTTTGCTTGCAAATTGTATCTAAGCTCCAGACACTCTGGCACCTCTTCGCAGCTTGTCCCAGCTCTGCAGAGAACAATTCCAAATTGACCAAAACTTTGCAAAACCTTGCAACCCTGAAACTTTACCCCACTTTGAAGTCCTAGCCTCTCCAATTTAGCCAGGATTAACAAATTCACCAACTCTAAAATGCACCTCCTGCTTAATCCTAGCATTGTTTGTCTCTCAATCCTACTATTTTACTGCTTTACTCCAATCCCAGATATTTGTTTTCCTTCATCATAACATTATCCTTAAGACTTCCTGTAATTAGGTGACAAAAAATGTTTAAAGACTTAAACATGTCATTGGTTCCCTTCTATGATACGTTAAAGATGAATGGGTTAGGCTTTGTTGTCAGAAGGGAGGTTAATGAAGCTTGTCATTATTTATACATAGATAGCAATGCAGCTGCAGGCATGGAACGGATGCATGATTAAATGCAAATTGAAGTAATGACGCATGCTATTTGAAGCCTTGCAACAGCACATTCTGACCCACTTTCTTTAAAAATACTTCCCAACCACATGGTTTTTGATTATTTACACCATGCATCAAGCTGGCAGAGTTTATAACAAAATACAAAGTACTGGAGTGAACTCAGCAGGCCAGACAACAATTGGGAGGGAATGGACAGGCGGCCTTTCAGGTTAGGACCTTTCTTCAGACTCATTTCAATTTAGTTTAGTTTAATTTTGTTTATCTTATTGTCACGTGTATTGAGGTACAGCAAAAAGCTTTTGTTGCATACTAACCAGTCAGCGGAAAGACAATACATGATTACAACCGAGCCATCCACAGTGTACAGATACATGATAAAGGGAATAATGTTTAGTGCAAGGTAAAGTCCGATTAAAGATAGTCCGAGGGTCCCCAATTAGGTAGACTGTAGCTTAGAACTGGTCTCTAATTGTTGGTAAGATGACTCGGTTGCCTGATAATTGCCAATTTACAGTTCACCCACCATTAACCAAAATAAAATTTGAGTTTGAATTTGATACCCCAGTATAACACTAAAGACACCTTTCATAGTCAGAAGTGTTTCAAATTAAACTTAAGTGATTTAGTTTCCCTGTTCAAGTAGGCATTAAAGACAGGAATGCAGACAATGAATTGGTGATCTCAAATGACAAAGCAAAATAGGCCAAATTAATTATTCACTTTAATTTTAATTCTTAGGCCATAGAAATATATTCTTTTTTTCAAATATTTGAACCTTACAGAATGAACCTTAATTACTTGGGAAGAGAATATACGCTATTTTGTACTTTAATTAACTGAATAGATTCTTCATTCTTCAAACTTTTTTGAATAAGAATATTGGAATGCAGGAACTGATAAAGTCGGCAGTCAAACAGATTGATTCTACTCCCTCTTTTTTTCACTTTAATTGCCTCTTTTGTCAAAAAAAGTTATCTTCAACTTGAAGAAAGCCGATCTAATTCTACTTCCGTCAAATCTATTCAAAGTATTAGCAACTGAAACAATTAAGCCCAAACCCTTCTGCTCATCTCTTTAAGTTTGAGATGTCTGGTTGAGGTTAACTGTTTCACTGTGTCACTTCATGCTGCTCTCTTGTGAAACAAGGTCATATATAATCTGCAATTCATACAAAATATTGCCATCCCCATCCTGAAAGCCATTGGTATGTTAGCTAAGAAAACAAAAAAACGTCAGCTAATGTCACCTTTTTAATGAAGGTGTGACATTGAATTACAGAAAAACAGATCACATTGCATGTTAGGATAGTGAATATGGATTCTCCAGAAGCTTTAAAAAGAAATTTAGATAAATAATTCAATGATACTTTATTCTCACATGTACCTAGGTACAGTAAAATGCTTTGCTGTGCATCCAACTTGGTAAAATCGTACAGCAGACTTCACCAAGGCAGTACACGAGAGTCGCCACGTTTCTGGCATCAACAGTTATATAAAGTTCATCGAACAGTCTTATCTTCTGCTCGCAGCTTAAACTTGGCCTGCCGCTGCACGTGGCCACAGGTGCAACCCCCCCCCCCCCACGCTGGGTCCCCCCCTTCAACTCGGTGGCCCCTTGCCGGGTCCCCTCTTCGATGACTGGGTACATGTAAGTTAAAAGGATGGAGGTATAGAGGTAGAGAATGTGACTAATGAACTCCTTTTTGATTGATTGAAAAACACCACGTCCATGCTGACCATCGCTCACCCGTTCACACTAGTTTTATGTAATCTCACTTTTACATCCATTCCCTACACAATAGGGGAAATTCATAGAGGCCATTTCACCTGCAAACCAGGAAGCTGGAGCACCCGGAGTAAACACGCATGTTCACAGGAAGAACAAGCAAACTTCACGCAGGTCACACGTGTTACAGGTCACGCGTGTTCACAGGACGTGCAAAGATCAGGATCGAACCAGGGACTCTCCAAACTGCACCACTGTGCCACCCCTTAAGACCCTTTTTTTAATTAGGACCCATGACTAAATGAATGGGCTGAAGGGTATCCATCACTGATCTACCATGACATGGTTTAATAATGAAAATGCACATTGATCAGCATCAAATATCCAGCGCATTTTAGTTTACCACCGCGTTTTTACTCATGTATTTCGTCGTGTCAATGCAGAAGTCAAAGAAGTGCTTGAACAATGGAGAGCAGAGAGAACACAATCTAATTCACTAATGAGCAAAATAAGAAATCAAAATGAAAGTGCAAGGCTTAGAGAAGTAAACATTGGAGACACAATGATAAACCCACAAACATTTTGTAAAGGTTAATGTAATTAATTAAGAAATACAAGTCCTGGGAGGTTGATGATGATAAGAACGAAGGAAGATGCAGTGCTTGTATAGGTCAAAGATAACTTGAATGCAAAGAAGAATAATTTAAAAAAGATACAAATGTACATAGCATAGAAAGGATTGAGAATCATTCAGAATCCCTTTCAATTGTAAAGAAAGTGGTCAATACAAAGAGAGATCATGACCGGTGGTTTATATTAAGCACACAAAGTTAATTGATTGAAAGATACAGCATGGGAACAGGCTCTTTGGATCATCAAGTCCACCATTAATATGTTCTATGTTATTCCACTTTCTCATCCACTCCTTACAGATTCCATTTAATTTTCAAAGCCGGCCTTCCTTGGGATGTGGAAGGAGACTGGAGCACTCGGAGGAAATCCACATGGTCATAGGGAGAGGTCATAGGCACAGGAGGTCACGATAGAACCAGGGTTTTAAGCGCTGTGAGAAAGCTGCTTCACCAGCTGAGCCACAGTATTGACACTATCAACAAATCTGTTACAGAGCTGCATTGAGATTCGGATCACCAAACCATATAAAATATGAAGGAATATCATGTTTAATAACCAGCAAATTCTTTGAGGAGTAAACTGAATTAGTAGGTGATTAAAAGTTTTAATGCAATTTATCTGGGTTGATATTGGTGGGGGTTTATGGGTTCCTTGTTTTGTTTTAAAGGAATGTTGAACAATCATACAGTATTATATAATTTTGCTATGTCACCAATTGATAAGCATAAAAACCATGTTCAGAAAGATGTAGATAATTAGATTAATTGGTCCACATAGAAAAAAAAATAATAGTTTCAGGTGATGTGGCAAACGCTATAGGAGATATGCGGAGCAACATTTTTGCACAGATGGTGGTAGGTGCCTGGAATGAGCTAGTGATTCCATTGTAGGTTTTAAGAAGCTTTTCGTCAGGCACATGAATTTGCAATAATCAGAGGGATGTGGATCACGTGTAGGCAGATGAGATCAGCTTATCTTAGCATCATGGTGTGTGCAGATATTGTAGGCCGAAGGTTCTGATCCTGTGCTGTACTGTTGTAGTGCAGCACAGGAAGGGATGGAAAGGGAAGCTTTAGAGGGATAGGAGCCAAATTAGGGCAGATGGGACTAATGTTGGCATGGGCAAATTGGACAGAAAGGCCTCTTTCCATGTTGTATGACTCAAATACTGCACAGGAACAGAAAAAAAATGAAGAGAAAGCACGGCGCTGAAGGAAGCATGGAAAACGTATTCAAAGTTCAGAAATCAGATGGTACATTTTGTTGGTATTATTGGAAATATTGGCATGTTTTACTTGACTGTAGTCAGTGGTGAAAAAGAACATACATGTTGCACAAAATAAAAATTATATTCAGTAATTATCACAGGAAACTATTACAAAATAGAATGTTTCAAAAAATAAACATAAATACACTTAAAACCCTTAAACATTGTTAAATAATCTAACTTTTACACTCTCTCCCCTATCCGAAGGACCCGTGGATCTGCAGGTTAGTTGACTTCTATAAAATGACCCTAGTGTGTAGGGAGTTGATGAGAAAGAGGGATAACATAGAACTTGTGTGGATGGCTCATTGATGGTTAGTGTGAACTCAGTGGGTCGAAGGGCCTGTTTCCATACTGTATCTTTCATTCTATCACTGCCACTCACTAAAGCCACAGAACTCCTGAAAAAATGAATAAGAAGGAGCTACAAATGCTGGTTTAAACCGAAGATAGACACAAAAAACTAGAGTAACGCTGCAGGACAGGCAGCATTTCTGGAGAGAAGGAATGGGTGACGTTTTGGGTCGAGACCCTTCTTCAGACTATCCTGAAAAAATGAGTTGGGTGGGATACATAATGGATCACATGACAAATTGGGAGAGGTCTCCACTGGCAAGCTCACACAACCTCTCTGGGACCCGGCGTGGGAGGCCCCGCTGAGATCAAAAAGGGACATGGTGGCGAGGGCCACCGAGAATGAAGAGGGACCATTGGGACTATAATGAACACTTTAGTAACTTTGTCGACATTCTACACGTGGTAACTCTTTGCGTACTTTGTGTATCATATGCAAAACAAAGAATGTTGCTGTACCTCGGTGCATGTGACAATAAAGTATTATTGAATCATCATTGGGCAATGTGCACTAAAGCAAAAAATAAATGTTTATTTTGTGGTGGGAGAAAAATGCAAGCCATTCCCCGATGATAAATTTGTGTGTATGACCGTTTAGCAGACAAATGAAAGGGAACAAACTACAAAAGCAAGAAATCATGACATAAGTTTCAGCAAAGAACACTAATATTTATAAAGGAATTAAATTGTTACTGCTTCAAAATTAATAATCTGTAACTGAACTGGAGACATTTTATAGTTTACGAGAGTATTTCAGATCTAGCCTAGTAAAGAATGTCTTGTTACTTTAATTTATAAATCACTATCTAGCTGTTATGGTATTGCTTCCTTCCTGGTTGTATCTTTAGTGGTGAGCTGCAGTGACACCAGATGATGTTTTCTTGAATGATGCCAAATTAAATTTAAATGAAGTGGAGTTTTAACTTCCTTTAAAGTATAGTTACACACTCTGGCACAGACAAGTAGCACATGGTCTGTGCAAAGGGATCATCGCTATATATTCTAAGCGGGTCAGGCAGCATCTCAGGAGAAAAGAAATAGGTGATATTTTGTTTTGAGATCCTTCTTCAGACCGTTTTGGGCTGAGACTCTTTGAATGTTATGTTCCATAGGAATCACCGTTCCAACCTGAAATGTCACCAGTCCAATCCCTCCACATTTGCTGCCGGACCTCCTGAGTTCGTTCAGCACTTTCTGTTTTAATCCAGGCATATAATTTGTTTCTTTTTTGGTTTATACCAATATTGTTGAGGGCAGTATCAAATAGTGAAGCAGTGTGTGTGTGTGTGTGTGGTTTTGTGTGTGTGTGTGTGTGTGTGTGTGTGTGTGTGTGTGTTTATGTGTGTGTTTTTGTGTGTGTGTCTGTGTGTTTGTGTGTTTGTTTTGTGTGTGTGTGTGTGTATGTGTGTGTGTGTGTGTGTGTGTGTGTGTGTGTGTGTGTGTGTGTGTGTGTGTGTGCGCATTTGTGTGTGTGTGTTTTTATGTGTGTGTGTGTGTGTGTGTTTTATGTGTTTGTTTTCTGGTGTCAGCTGCTTCCAACTGTTTTCTCAGCCAATAGTTGATATGCCTGTTGGCTGCTTGTATCTCTACCAGACTGACTATCTCCTCAGTTACATTGAATCCACTCTCCAAGTTGTTAATCCTGTAAATCAGGATAAAAATAATCCAGAAATGCTTGGAACTGCACATAGATTTACATAGATGCATCCTTGCTCAGAATTAAAATGTGAAAGATGGGCGGCATGGTGACGCAGCTGATAGATCTACTGCCTCACAGTACCATAGACCCTGGTTTGATCCAGAACCCAGTGCTGTCTGTATGAAATGTGCACGTCTCCCTGTGACAGTACTGGTTTCCTCCGTGTGCTCCATATTCCTCTCACATCACAAAGATTTATCTGTAGGTTAAATGGCCTCTGTGAAAATGTCCCCAATGTGCAGAGAGTGGATGAGAAAGTGGTATCACGTAAAACTAGTTTGAATTTGTGATCAATAGTGGACTCTGTGGGCCAAAGGACCTGTTTCCACCCTGTGTCTCTAAAACTAAGAAACTAAAAATGTAAAGTTACTTCATAGAATGACAGAGGAAATTAGTAGTTAAGCTGTGAGGAATAGGAAGGATTATTATGTGACCATGGATATTAATCTATACCTTGTTTAAATGAAAATCAGCAGCCAGTTTGACATTATATGTATTTCATAATAGTATATAACAGAAAACAAAAAAATCTAAAAATAAAAGGGCACATATTGACAGTGCATGTTTCTACATCTAGTATCTACTATATACCTCTGATGTCTCTCAGACTATCCTTGATCAGACTTTGCTGGCTTTATCTTGCACTAAACGTTATTCCCTTACACTGTAAATGGATTGATTGTAATCATGCATTATCTTTCTGCTGACTGGTTAGCACGCAACAAAAAGCTTTTCCTTACTTCAGTACACATGACAATAAACGAAACTAAGCTGAACTGTAACTGTGCAGTCTGGGCTTCTGCAGCTGCACACTGCAGAGTGGAAGCCTGGAACACATTTGAAATCAGACGCATGCACAATTGATCTCTTGTTCCGTCCCTGGATTAACCATCGAGTGCAGGCGAGTTCCCACGGAATACCACATGTAAACACGCAAGTCCTGTGGGCACACGGTGGGATTTCTGACCGAGATTTCAGAGGCAGGACAATCTGCATTTCTGGAGAGAAGGAATGGGTGACGTTTCGGGTCGAGACCCTTCTTCAGTCTCGACCCGAAACATCACCAATTCCTTCACTCCAGAGATGTTGCCTGTCCAGCTGAGTTACTCCAGCATTTTGTATCTATGTACAGGTAGATTTGTGGTTGGTGTGGATGTTGAGGCATGGCAAAGTAAACTCCATAGTTGGCACGCTGCTGCAATCAATTGACTTATTTCTATCCCCCTATCTTCTTGGTGGAGAATACGGTGGTTATCTCCCTGCTATGCTCTCATGTGTCGTTAATTAGCTGTGTGCATCAGCCTGTGCCTCATATTGGAAATAAAAAACATGGCTGGACTCTTCCGTGTATTTATTTTCATTCTGCACAAAGTCAGTGCTATATCAGGAGGGAAAGGAAACAGGTTTTGTTGGTATTAATTCTCTTTTTTGTGTTTTGTGTGTTCTGATGCTTTTTATTGGTATGACTGACTTGGCAAGTGAAATTCATCGTATGTTGCAAAACATACTTGGCTATAAAGTATGATTGTGATTGTGATTGTGATCTTTTCATTCAAGGTTTACACTTCACAGGCGACTTGGGCTTCATTACTGCCATTTAATTGAGCAGCAAACACTTCTAAATTGAAGCATTCACTGCCTTCATCCCCACAGATTTGCAGACAGACAGGGACATCAGGCTTGACATCAGCGTGAATAGTGTTAGTCGGAAGAGGCAGTAGCAAAAATAAGTTAATTGCCCTTTATACATGTGAGGAGTATTCATAATCAATAAAATATCTTAGATTGACACAGTGCTGGAGTAACTCAATGATTCAGGCAGCATCTCCGGAGAAAAAGGAAGGGAGACATTTCGGGTCGGAACTCTTCTTCAGTGTGAAGTAGGGTTCTCACCCAAAACGTCACCTTTCGATGTTTAGTTTAGTTCAGTTTTGAGATACAGCACGGAAACAGGCCCTTCGGCTCACCCAATCCACACTGACCAACGATTCCTGCACATTAACACTATCCTACACACACTAGGGACAATTTACACATATACAAAGCCAATTAACCTACATACCTGTACGTCTTCAGACTGTGAGAGGAAACCAAAGATCTCGGAGAAAACCCACGCGGTCACGGGGAGAACATACAAGCCCTGTAGAGACAGCTGCCGTAGTTGGGATCGAACCCGGGTCTCCGGCGCTGCAAGCGCTGTAAGGCAGCAAATCCACTGCTGCGCCATTCTTGCAGAGTGACCCATGACTCTGACTTATAACAATGGTATCAATGGCCAGCATCCACAGTGATATTATACAGCCTAATGGTAGTTAGTTCCACCAAAGATTAGGGGGGAAGATTTAATAGGAACCTGAGGGGCAACTTTATTTATGCAAAGGTTGATAGTTTTATGGAACGAGTTGCTGGAGGAGGTAGTTGGGGCAGGTACTATCACAATGTTTGAGGAACATTTAGACTGGTACATGGATAGGACAGGTTTAGAGGGATGTGGGCCAAATGCAGGCTGGTGGGACTAGTGTCATTGAGACAAGTTGGTCGGTGTGGGAATGTTGGGCCAAAGGGGCTGTTTCCATGTTGACTCTAAGATACATTGTAGCAACCTCCTTTCCTAGCCTGTCTGTGACTGCCCACCAGATAGAATGTGCAGGTTGCATTGAGAGTTGAGCGGAAGGAAGAGAGATTATCCTAATCATTCCACACATGCTGGAATTTTGCATGGGTGTTTTTCTCTTTATCTTCTTGAGGTCTTTCACATGCAGCAACCGATTCGAAGCCATATCAGTACAGGTATTTTTGAGCGTCCGAATGCCCGAGATGATACAAACTCTCCATATTTCGGCAACTTGCAGCTGGCAGGAAGAAGTTACAATCCTTTCTAATTGTTCAGAAGGGATGATTTGCAAATAAGTACTTCTGTTAAAAGTGACTGATGGCGATAATTACTAATGCCGTACTGCAGGAAGGGCATCCAAAGTCCTTGTTTCAATTGTGCACTTTTACTTCGGAGATAATAATGTAAAGATCTTTTAAAAAATTGAATTCAAGCTTTCCTTATGTGTCTGTTTTTCACTGTTTCCCATCGATCACTTATATCAACAATGCCACACAACATTTTCAATAGAGCAAAGCAAATGTCTCTCGTAAGCTTTGAACTAACATTTAAGACATACTTTCAAAGCCCCTTTTATTACTTGAGGAATATTATTGAATTATGGCACATTCTGAAATGACTTGCCATGTTGGGATTAGTACCTTTGCAATTCCACATGCAGGGGGTTAATGATATACTGTCATTAGATTGAATAATGTTCAGATTGTTGGCAGGTTAACAGCAGAGAGTATCAATGCTCCATTGGCAAATGTTAATGGTATCTGTGTATAAGCTGTAAAACCAAACTGTTTTGTTCTGCCACTGTGGATGCTCCACTTTAATGAAGTAGTTCAGCACATTTACAGAATGAGACTGTCAATTCAGAGCAAAAGGCAAGTTTCTGCTGGTCTGCTACGGTAACCTTTAAATTAATTTTAAGAGTTGCGGAACGAGACAGTGCTTTAGTATGGCCCATGTGGACCTCCCACACTGGAGAAGCTGGGTGAATCGTGAGATCGAAGGGAAGAAGTGGAATTATTGAAGTTGTGCATCACATTTAATTAATTTGACAGGAATTAAATTAGGTCAAAGATCATTGAGGTTAACACTTGGATTGGTTATTGATATGTTTATGCTTCAATGTGATGTATAGGAAAATCAGAATGGAGATCAAAGATGTGTTGGGATATTGTGCAAAATGAGAATTAACAAAGTGACGTCCAGTTTTCTACCTTGCTTCATTTAATTAGTGCTGGACAGGTTAAAAATAGACACAAACGGGACAAGCAGAATTGCTGGAGAACATGGATAGGTAATGTTTCGGGACCCTTCTGCTCGTGTAGGTGGGGCATGTTGGTCGGTGCAGGCAAGTTGGGTCAAAGGACCTGTTTCCACGCTGTCTGACTATAACTTTAATGGCGTAACTGATAGAGCTGCCCCACAGCCCCTGAGAACCAGGTTCAATCCTGACTTTGGGTGTTGTCTGCATGAAGTTTGCACGTTCTCTCCTGAAACCATGTGGGTTTCCTCTGGGTGGTGCAGTTTCCTTCCACTTCCCAAAGATATGCGTATTTGACCAATGTAAAGAAAAATGCCCCTAATGTGTAAGGAGTGGATGGGAAAGTGGGATAACATAGCACTGATGTGAATGGGTGATTGATGGTTAGCATGGGCTTGAAGGGCCGAAGGGTCTTTTCCAATGCTGTATCACTAAACATAAACATTTTTTTGCGGGGGCTGCTAAACCTGTGTCCATTTGCATAGGTTTCTCAGAATAATTTCTTAACTTCTCTAGATCAGAAAACCATGTACATCAGTTGAGCTCAGACCCTCTGGATTTTCAGTAGTTGATCTATAAGACTGGGTATAAGACATGGGAGAAAAGAAGAAACAAAGTGGGGATGGGGAGAGCAGTAGTTGGGTGGATACTGAAGCTACCTCTCTGTATAACTGGAAAAAGGGTGAAAATTGTCTTATGTAGAAATTGAGCCACACGATAATGTATGAGCCATCTACGTTATTAGTCACAGATTCCTCTGGTGTTTTTGTGGAATATATTAAGTCATTAATTTTAAGATGATATGAAGCAGGGAAATTAGAGTGACTGTATTAAGTGTTTATATGCTAATAACTAAGAATGTAATTGTCAAGGCCTGTATTACCACACCAATAGCTGTTGGAATTGGAAAGAGACAAATATGAATGGCTTCGGATGGTGCCACATTACCTAGATTTATGTTTAGGTGCTGGTGTGAATCAGGCTCTTTAACATTATCTTTTGCTTGACAAAAATTTTAGTGCCTAGCTGTACTTTGATAGTTTAGTTTAATGTAGTTTAGAGATATAGCGCTGAAGAAGGCCCATTGTGTCCACGCCGACCAGCCATCCCCACACACTAACACTATCCTACACACACACACTAGGGACAAGTTACAATTTTTACAGAGGCCAATTAGCCTACAACCTGTACGTCTTTGGAGTGTGGGAAGAAACCGAAACACCTGAAGAAAACCCATGCAGGTCACGGGGAGAACGTACAAACTCCGCACAGACAGCACCCGTAGTCAGGATCCAACCTCGATCTCTGGCGCTGCAAGGCGGGAACTCTACCGCTGCATTAGCGTGCTGCCATATATAGTTTACACTATAAACTTTTATCATTCATTCAACACAAAGTGTTTCAAAGCTACAATGTTGATCAATGCTTTAGTCAGTAGAATATTGGATCGTCACCCATCCTTTTTCTCCAGAGATGCTGCCTGAGCTGCTGATCAGCCAGAATCGGTGGAGGGAGGTAACATTCCATGTTGATGCCCTTCATCACAACTGAAATCAGAGAGAAAATATGTTGCAGAGACAGTGGGAGGGGTATGGATAGGATATAGAGAATATCTCTGACGAAGACCAGCCAGGGTTGGCAGGACAATACAATGTTCTTCAGTTGATGGCTTGATATGAGCAGTGAGAGAGGAATCTGATCAAAGGAATATCAAATACAAAATTGAATGAAGGGAATAAGGAGACAAAACACATATAATGAGATCCCACCACCAGAAAGCTTCACCCTCTTCTCTTTTCAAAGAGGCAAGAGGCAACTTACTCACAGTCCTCCTCTGCTGAGCAGGCCCCGAGGATTTTTCCCATCAATGAAAACTAAAAATGTTATGAGTGTTTAAAAAACCTTGAGACTTTCTCGCCTGTCAATCACCGCGATGAAGGAGACGCCCCTTCCGGGGGTGGGGGGGGGGGGGGGGCAGGACTATAAACCCCCGATGCCTGGATGTAATTCAGTCACTCTGCAAGATCACAAGGGAGAGGCCACGACTCTCATTCCAAGCTGTGAATCAACTGAACTGTGAGTCTGCATACTTGCAATAAAAGATTTGTTAGACCTTAATGACAATGCCATGAGTTGTTTGGCCTGCTGCCCTGCCTGTGCTTTAAACTGCAATGTTTTATTAGGTCTGACTGTGTTTGGAAGGAATAAATGCTTTATTAGGTCTCACTGTGCTTGGTTCAAAAGTCCCGCTTATTTTGTGACTTCCGCTTAGTGGACAGGTCGCGTTGATTGTGTAATTTCTGGTGAGTGCAGAGATCGCACTGATTGCGTAATTACTGGTAAGTGCTGAGGTCACGCTGATTGTGGACGTGCCGTTGACTGCGGAAGCCCCACATTGGAGAGCCGTGTGAGTATTCAAAAATGTTTACTGCCATATATATGGTCTGTGAGTCAGTGTGTGAGTGTCTGTGTGAGTGTCTGTGTGAGTGTGTGTGTTCATGTCTGTGCGTCTGTGTGTGTGTGTGTGTGTGTGTGTGTGTGTGTGTGTGTGTGTGTGTGTGTGTGTGTGTGTGTGTGTGTGTGTGTGTGTGTGTGTTTGAGAGTGTGTGTATGTGAGTATGTGTGAGTGTGAGTATATGTGTGTGAGTGTGTGTGTGTGTGTTTGTGAGTGTATGTGTGTGTGTGAATGTGAGTGTGTGTGTGTGAGTGAGTGTGAGTGTGTGTGAGGTTTCAGTGACTGAGCTGCCAGCCCAAGAATCTATTTGGCCCACAATGTCCATACTAGTGCTCTGGAAACCAGTCCCTTCGGCCCACAACACCATGCCAGCGCTGCAGAAAACGCCTCCCCCCCCCCCCCCCCCAAACTGACCAGCAATATTGGTGGAGAGGTGGAATATTTTGTTGGGCAACCAGCCCTCCCGTGTGAAGCTGGGACCCAACGGGTCTCACTTAGTCTAGTTGTATCTCTAAAACTTAAACCAAAGTGGTTACAATCGATCAAAAGTACACTCAGGGAAAAAGGTTTTGTAACCCTCCCCTCCTTTCATTCTGACTCCAAAAATTAATTGTCCGTGGGCTGGACCAGGCATTCAATCTGTTATGTAATCTGGATTTTGAATGCTTCTTCCTGATTAAGGTATTTTGCCGCCCACACTAATGTTGCAACGCGTCAGTATAGCATGTCTTTGCAATTGTCTTTTCACATGGCTGACCTCCATTTTGGTGCTAGGAATCTTGCCCTGAGCCAGATGTACATCATCGATGAGATGAAGCCCTGGGAAAGAGGTCAAGGGTTGGATCGGATTCAGGAAGACTGCACAGAAGTGCTGGCATTATGCCTGGAAGCACAATCCAGGGCAGATCAATTGTTGGTTTAGTTTAGTTTAGAGATACAATGTGGAACAGGCCCTTCAGCCCACTGGGTTCACACCGACCAGTAATTATTTGTATACTAGTTCTATCCTATACACTAGGGACACTTTACAGAAGCTAATTAACCAGCAAAAAGTGAGAAAGCAGCTCTACCGCTGCACCACTGCACCGTACACTCGCCATCGTTTGTTGTAAGGTAGCCACTGTGCGATAATGTAGAAACAAAGAACCTCAGATGCTGTTTAATACACAAAAGGCCGCAAAGCGCTGGATTAACTCAGCCAGTCCGGCAGCATCTCTGGAGAATATGGATAGTTAACTTTTCAGATTGAGTGATAATCTGGTCAAATGAGCAAAAACTCACCCCAGCATCTGCCCCCAGTCCTTATTCCCCAGAAACTATTTACCTGTTTGGACGGAGGGCGTGTTTTATTGCAAATAAATACAGGAGAAAGAAATTGCAGAGTCGGTGCTCTGGGCGACATTTGCTTTTATCCTCTCCTATTATCAAATTCATTCTCATGGAGAAATGGGAAGGGAAATTCTGACCCCTTTGTTTGTAATATGTTCTCCACATATTTATATATATATTAGAATTTAATGCAACTGTATTTTCAAATCGATTTGCTCTCGTTCAGTCCAGCTAATTTTCCTCATCCTCACAATTCTGTATATGTAATCAAATATAATGTACAACGTATAAAGAATGTGATGCAGCATGCAGTGGCCAATGCAGTATTTAGTCTGTGTTTCATGATGTGGTAGGATGAAATGAGATGGGTTCTCGGAAAGGAGATAATTTTGTTCCACCTGATTACTGTTCAGCCAGCGAATACGAAAATCTACTTCTGCACATTGTTTTTAACATATGTCCTTCCCAGTCCTCAGATGGTCCCTCTTGGCAGTAATGAAGTGAAGCAAATTCATTTCTATGCTGGGCCTTCTTGGCATTTCATCCGCATTGAAATAATGATTGTGCGTGCATCGCTACAGATTGTTATGTGTTACATTTCTCCCAGTCCGTCAGTTGTCTTCCCCAGGGTTGCCAAACTCTTGCTTGTTTCAGTCAATGGTTCTCAAACTTGACCTGTGGACCTTTTCAGGTCAGCAAACCTATTGAAAGCTGTGTGCAACATGCGCATTGAGCAGAGCTAAATAATGCATGTCCTTTCCTCCTGGAACAGAAGATCAAATGAACTTCAGATCAAAAAGCAGACCTCAATTAATCATAGTTTTTCTGTACCCATTGACTGGCTAAAGTTAGGTTTGTTTTAGTTTCCATTTTTTTGATCATTTTGGTTGGAGGACAAAATCTGACCAAAAGGATATGCTGCCAGTAACAGGGAGGTGACAGGTCCAGTGAAGCCCCTGTTCCACTTTCACGACCTAATTTGCGACTCTGCCGAGTTTGCCCATGACTCATCCTCATAGCATGGTCGCCACAAGGTCATAGGAGGTTGATGGAGGTCTTCCTCGTGCTCATGAGTGGTCTCCAGGTACTTGGGGCATCAAGTAGGTTGCGGCGCTTTTTCTAGCCTGATAAAAAATGTCCACAAGTAAAAAAAAGGTCGGCATGGAAAAAATCGATACTTTTTACTTGTAGGCAGGTCGTAAGTAGGTCATAGGTAGGTCGTAGTAGGTCATGATGCTAGTCGGTAGTCGTAGGTGGCTGGGCTCTGGGGTTAAAAAATGGTCAGTAGGAATTTAAACAGCAGAACATCACCTCTGTCACTCCAAGGCACGTTCATTCATAGCTGTGGAGTTTTTTTTTGGAGAGGAGACTTGTGTTTTAGAGATGGCACCAAAAAGGCAGCAGCGCAGGGGGAGGGCACAACCCTAAAAAAAAAACTGCCATGCAGGTGTTGCCCACCCAAGAGGAGGAGTGGCAGGAGGTGATGCCACAGGAGGTGATAGTGCAGGAGGAGGTAGCCCTGCATGAGAGACCCCTGGAGGAGGAGACCAGGTTGGTAGTATATGTCCCCACCACCACCCCATCCTTCACTGCCTCATTTGAAGGCAGCAAAGCAGCCCTTTCTCCTGTGTCTGACACAGCATCAGAGGCAAATGCCCCATTGGTGGTGAGGGAGGGCTGAAGGAAGGTTAGGCCCTACACCTTCACCAGGCAGCAGGAGGGGGACCATGAGGAATGGTTCCAGCAGAATGCCATCCTGTACGAAAAGGAAAATGATGGGTACAGGGACAAGGACTAGAATGGCATGCTTGCCATCCACTGTCCCACATGTGTGCTTAAAGTTCCATCTTTTGTCAAAGCCCAGATCTTCCATGTACTGGGCCAGTCCATCGCATCATCTCCATTCACCCATTGAGACCTCATCCTGTGCTTCCTCTTCACCCTTGCTCTTTCCCTTCTGCCTGGCTGCTGAAGCAAAAGGGCTACTGCAAACAGTAGTAAAATGTACATGGTCGAAGCCAGTCTTCAACATAGTAGTAGGAGGTCGTAGACATAGTCGTGGAAGGTCGTAGGAGGTCGTAGGTTACCACAACCTTGCTTTTTTTTTAGGTCGTTTAAGGTCGTCAGAGGTCGCGAATTAGGTTGTGAAAGTAGGACAGGGGCTTTGCACCACTATATCGTTTGGTTATGATGGTAACTTTTGAAAGTTTAAGGTTTAATTAATGTGTGCTAATATTTACTGTGCTCCTGCATGCAGTAATCTTACAAGCTAAGACCTTATCATTTAATTTCAGCATAAATGTGGGGCAGCACAGTGACGCAGCGGTAGAGTTAAGGGCCTGTCCCACTTAGGCGATTTTTCAGCCGACTGCCGGCGACTGTCAAGTTTGCGGTACTCGCCTGAAACACCGGGAACTGGAACGGCGACTGTCAGAGTGGAACACTCATACACACACACACAAACACACACACACACACACACACACACACACACACACACACACACACACACACACACACACACACACACGCACACACACACACACACACACACACACACACACACACACACACACACACACACACACACACACAAAAAGCACACAAACACATCGCAAAGGCAGGGTCCAGGGAAAGCGGGGGGAGCGTTGTCTGAAATTCACACGGTGCAAAGCCAAAGTGATACAGACACACACCTCGATGATCAAGAAGGTTAAGACGGCTAGCACAGTGTACGGTAAGTCCTTTAAAAGAGGGTGGAGGGAAGAAGGGGGGAGAGACTTTTTTAAGAAGCCAGAAAACTTTTAATAAGCCAGAGATACACAGCTGTGAAGTTTGGCGGGCATTTAACATTACCGGTTGGATTTCTTTGGTTCTGAAAACTCGTGCTTACGTTTTTTTCCCCCAATGACCCAATGAAAATGTCCGGTCAGCAAAGGTGATTAACTAAAACTACCTACAATTACCTCGACTAGCCATAACTACATGGCGACCCCAATACAACTGCACCTACGACTACAGGATTATCGATTTTCTCCATGGCGACCAATTTTTGGTCGCAGAAAATTTTTCAACGTGTTGTAAAATTTGCGGCGACCATACTGAGGCCGCGACTAGTTCCCAGAATGTGGGAATTCCTCGCGACCGTGAAGGAGACTCACCAGAGACCACCAGCAAACATGTGGCGACCATGTGGCAATCATGTGGCGAGTGCAGATTCTCCTGCACTTGCCTAAAAAGTCGCCTAAATGGGACAGGCCCTTTACTGAACATCTCGCTAAAAGATCTGAAGCTAATATCCCAATAACAAAAAACAGTCTTTCAATTAAGTTTATTTTTGGTAGCAAGTCTGACTGTTGAACAGCAATAGGCAGGGGGCACAGTGGCGCCGCGGTAGACTTGCTCCTCGCAACGCAAGAGACCCGAGTTTGAACCTGATCATGGGCACTGTCTGTACGGAGTTTGTACGTTCTCCCTGTGACCGTGTGGGTTTTCCCGGGTGCTCTGTTTCCTCCCACACTCCAAAGACCTGCAAGATTGTAGGTTCATTGGCTTTGGTAAAATTGTAAATTGTCCTCAGTGTGTAGGATAGTGCTAGTGTTCGAGGTGATCACTGGTCGGCACAGATTCAGTGGGCCGAAGGGCCTGTTTCCATGCTTTATGTCTATAGTCAAAATACCGGGAGAACTCCTGCAGCCATGCCTGATCTTCTCAATCTATTTTGATTCATACAACCATAAATAATCAGATGCTGTGTTGTTCTTACCTTTTCTGCATTAACATTATGGAAAATATCTGAGAAAAATTGTTGACAGCTTTTTACTTCTGCATGAATAAATGCTGTATGCAGCATGGAACATTAAATAGAACAAGCTGCTGGTTGAAGATAGAGCTTCCAGCTCAATCATCTGGAAAAGTTAAAGCTATTTAAAAGTGATTAGGCAAACTTTATACAGTGATTATAAAATAAGAAAATACTAATTAATTGTATTAAAATAATGCTTTGTACAATTTGTAATTTTAATTTCATAATTTAAATGTAACTGTAATTTTTATATGGACCAATTTTGCATTGAAATAAGCAGATAAGAAGATATTTTATTGAGTGATTGCCACTTATATCATGCTGATTATAGGAATGCATTTCATATTTGATTCGCTCATTGAACATAAACTATATGAAGATATGGAACAAACCATGCAGCGTTTTGAACTTTCCACACTAAGCCACAAGGAGATCTCCTTCCTCAAACATATTTTTCACCTGATCCATGCTTCCCTTGAACCTCTCACACTCCAAAAATCCATTGGTATAAATACTGAAGAATATCCATGGTATACTCAGAGGGCCGAGCTTCGGGACGGAAGAGATGGTGGGGTGCGGCCTGGAGAGGGAGCTGTTTAGCTGGTCCCTGTTTGTCCCCCGAGGATCGGAAAACCAGAGAGGAGGATGGAGGGAGCCGGTGACGAGGGACGAGAGAGCGAGGGCCGGTAAGAGAGAGAACCAGGGTCTTAACCCAAGGTCAACTGCGGGCGGCGGCCCCTGGACACAAAGGCTGAAGGTGGCCGGGCGAGGAGATGGACGACGGTTCATTGGACGATCTGGACAGGGACAACGGCTGGAGGCCCTGCAGCATCCAGGGGCTCACCAGGATTGGGTGCCGCTCCAGGAGACTGAGTTTGTGGACCGGTCTGGACTTTGAAAATGGCGGCAAAACCTGGCCACTCTTGCATGCGGCCTCAGTGGACCATTTCTATGCACCTTGTACTTATTGGCGATTTTGCTTTGCCCTACAATACTTTACCGACCTGCTGCATTTCACTGTACGTCTGTACATGTGATAGCAGAGAATTCCAAAGGTTCATTCCTTATTGCCTGATCCTTCATTCTGCGATTGTGGTCTCCAGTTCTAGACTCTATCAGAGGGAAGCAATCTTCCAATATCTCTTTATTTCAAAACTCTGAACTTTTCTGTTGTGATTAGGTGTGGCAATACTGTACTGAACTGTATAAAACTAGTGGGTTGAAAACTTTGTAGCATTCATCACTGACACTGAATTGTGTGAGAAGGATCGTCCAACTCAACAAACACCCTTTCCTTTGGGAAGGAACGAGACAAATGATTTAGAAATGGCCATAGCTTATCTGCAGTATTATCTACGGGTGGCACAGTGCCTCAGCGGTAGAGTTGCTGCCTCACAGAGCCAGAGACACAGGTTCGATCCTGATTGCAAGTCCTGCCTGCACAGAGTTTGTGCGTTCTCCCGTTGACCGTGTGGGTTTTCCCCAGGATTCCTCCCACACTCCAAAGATGTGCAGTTTTGTAGGTTAAGTGGCTTCAATAAAAACAAATTGTAAATTGCCCCTGGTGTGTCGGATAGTGCTTGTGTACGGGTTGATCACTGGTCGGCATGAACTCGGTGGGCCCTAGGGCCTCTTTCCCGCTATAAGTCTAAAAGTCTAAAGTGTTAATGAAACAAAACAGATTATTACCATTTGTTTTTGTGTGAAAAAATATTCATAATTAAAATAAATTGGTTACAGCTTTGGCATCTATGCTTATTTTGTGTCTTTTTAGAACATAATTAAACAGATGCTGCTTTGCATTATGGATGGCTCTCAAAGAATTTTGAAAAAGTCTTTGACCCCAAACCATTAACTATTTTCTTTTTGCAGATGCTGCCTAACCCACTAAATGTTTCCATCATTTTGAGCTTTTGTTTCAAAAATAGCTTGTGATGTTGAAGAGTAGCGTAATGGAGCATAATTCAATTAAAGTCCATTATTTTCCTTTGACATAAATGAATCATTTTCTGGAATAAGGTTCCACAAAATTCTATTTTTTGATCAATGACTCAAATTTTTTTCTGTCTTTTGCATGAAAGGTAGTCTTTATCTGCCTGATTATCTATCTCAATTCCTTCTAGTCTTTGATAATGTCACGGGAGAATTGTATTGAAGATATCATCTCCCTTAAGGGGATCTATTACAAGGCAATGGATTTACCTGAGGAAGGTTCTGGCTTAATACAAAGTCTTAATACTTTAGTGAGGATAGGAAGGAAGTTGAAATATCTCTTTATGTTTCAATTTTCCTGTCAAAACATATCAAAGGTAAGCTGACCCTATATTGTGAGATATAATTTCGATCTATCCTTGTTGTTGAAAGGAATGTTCTTAGCTACATTTCAAAGAAAATAAAGATACCATATTGATTGTAACATCAACATAGACATTCAGAAATATTGTTGCTGACATTAAAGAGTTTCATAATCTTTACCATCTCACAATTGCCAGTGTTGATAAAAATGATGCCAGAATGTTATTGTGTCTTCCACCAAATGTTATTCATGTTTTATGTGTTGTACTGCTTTCTTCATTGCAGATAAGGATTTTTTATATATAGGATCAGGAGTTGGCCATTTTGAAATGTCTTTTCAGAAGATTGCGGCTAATCTTCTCCCTCACCATCTTGCTGAATTATCCTCAATTACTCAGTCATTCAAAAATCTATCAATCTCTGTCTTAAATGCATTATGATCAGCAGGAAACAACATGTCCCTTCAAACTTTTTTTTCTACTTTTAGAGATACAGCCATTACCATTTGTGTGAAAAGGTTGCCCCTCAGTTTTCTATTAAACCTTTCCCCCTCATCTTAAACATATGTCCCCTGGTTCTCGATTTCCCTACTCTGGGTAAAAGACTCTATGCATTTATTCAATCTACTAAATCTATTCAATTTACTCGATCTCTCATGATTTTGTACACCTCTATCTGATCACCCCACATCTGCACTCCAAGGAATAACAGCCAAGCCTGCTCAACCTCTCCCTGTAGCTCTAGCCCTTGAGTCCTGGCCACATCCTTGTAAATCTTCCCTGTCCAGCTTAACAGCATCTTTCCTATAACAAGATGACCAAAACTGAACACAACAATCTAAATGCGGCCTCACCAATGTCTTGCACAACTGTAACATCACCTCCCACCTTCTATACTCAATACTCTGACTGATAAAGGCCAATGTGCTGAAAGCCTTCTTATCCACCCTGTCGACCTGTGAATTATATAAATTTAAATTCCACCACAAACAAACAAACTCTTTCAATGAGAAGTGCCAAATGCTTGCTCCACCTGCTTGCTCCACCTTTCACAAGTCAAGCTTGGGACTACAGATTTATTTGGATCTCCTAGTTCTGCTTTTCTTTTGCTATTTAAATAATATGCTTCTTGTTTGAACTTCCTGCCAAACTGCACCTTTTTACATTTCCCATACTATCGTCCTATTTTCTTCCTATTTCCTATTGGGTTTTTTACGTCTTATTTAACCTACCAATATCCCTTTTTACCCACCTGAGTCCTTGCATTTCCAAATGCAGGTGGATCTTGTGCCTCAGAATCCCTTCCTGTAACTGTCCCACCACTGATGACAGCCTCATTGCCGTATAGTTCCCTGACTTGTCTTTGCAACCCTTATTAAACAATATTCACCATCTCCCAGCATACTGATGCCACATCCATGGCAAGCAAGGAACTTAAATAAATTGTTCAAATATAAATTCCCTTTCACAAAACCACATTGACTTTGCTTGATTATCTTATGCTCAGCGATTAGATTTTTAATAAGAGCTTTTGACCTTTTCCCTGTGACAGAAATTAAGCGAACTGACCTGGAGTATCTGCCTTCAATCTCCCTCCTATTTGAATAAAAGAGTTGCATTTGCTATTTACAATTTAACGGAACCTCTCTGGACTGTCTCAGTTGTAATTGTGATGATGGAACTGGTTATTATAAAAAAGTTTATTACAAAACAAGGGGAGGCACAGTGGCGCAGTGGTAGAGTTGCAGCCTCACAGCGGCAGAGACCTGGATTCGATCCTGACTACGAGTGCTGCCTGTGCGGAGTTTATACGTTCTCCCTGTGATTGTGTGAGCTTTCACCGGGTGTTCTGGTTTCCTCCCACCACTCCAAAACGTATAGGTTTGTAGGTTCATTGGCTTCTGTAAATTGCCCCTAGTGTGTAGGATAGAACTAGTGCACGGGTGATTGCGGAGTCGGTGGGCCGAAGAGCCGGTTTCCGTACTGTATCTTTAAACTAAACTAAACTAAACTAAAGGAGTTCCATTGGATATTTACAATGTAATGGAACCTCTCTGGACTGTGTCAGAAAATACTTTTTGTAAGACCCTTGGATATATGTTGATTGAGACTTTTTAGTATATAAGAACTTTTAGCATATAAGATTAAAGATATGAGCTTCCATAGCCTTCCTGGGTTGAGAATTTTAAAGACATACAATCCATTTAAGTAAACATTTGTTTCTTATCTCGGTTTTTCCTTTATTCTGTGGTTGTGCCCCTGATTCCCCTGCCTGTTGAAAAGACCTCCCAATATCTAGTTTGCAAAACCCCTTAGGAATTGTATGCATTTTAATAACTTCTCATTCCAGAGCAACGTGAAATAGCTGAAACAAGCTTTTATTATTTAAATGGGTTGTTCCAGCTGAAGTGCCATTAAGTAGAATCGTTTTATTTTCATTTTCTAACTAATTGAACTCCTGTGGCATTACACACAGGGACATACTGCCTTATGCGACTGAACTTAGAAGTACGCAGAATTTGCAGCAGAAATATGCACTTCAGCCCAGATGGCCCGTACCAGCTCATGCCGTTTATAAGCTTGCTCCCATCTTACTTCATCCAACCCTATCTACATAATATTTTCTTCCCCACCATTTATTTATAACACTTCTTATCAAATGCATCAATGCTATTTGCCTCATATGTGGGAGTCAGTTTTGCATTTAACTCTGTGAGGTTTTGCTGAATTCCATGTTTAATTTATTAATGACAAATTTATATTTATGAGTAATGAAAATCAACGAGCTGCTGATGCTAAAAATCTGAAATAGAGTCATGGATTTGTGGTCACCTTACACAGAAACTGGTTCTTCGTACCAACTCATCCATGTCGACTATGATGTCCATCTAAGCCAGTCCCATTTGCCTGTGCTTGGCTCATATCCCTCTAAACCTTTTTGATCCACATACCTGTCGAAATGGCTTTTACACATTATAATTGTTTAATAAAAACAGAAAATACTGGAGATATCCTTTACAATGGACATTCTTTGGAGTATCTTTACATTAGTTTTGAACTTTGCCTCTACTATATCTTCTTGGTCTTTTTTGCTTTAGATTCTAATGTATTCAAGGGTTAGTGCAGGGTAGTGTCACCAAATGAAAATATCAGTCATGATCTTGTTGGATGTTGAATGGGCATGAGGGGCTGAATGGTCCACTCTTGTTTCCGTGTTCTTCAGGATTAGTTTTATTATTGTCGCGTGTACCAAGGTATAGTGAAACGCTTTGTTTTGCATGCAATCCACATGATTCAGATAATACTATATATAAATACAGCACAATGGCACAGTGATAGAGCTGCTTCCTCACAGTGCCAGAGACCCGGGATTGATCCTGACCTTGGGTGCTATCTGTACGAAGTTTGTACGTTCTCCATGTGACCGCATGTGTTTTCTCCGGGCGCTTTATTTTCCTCCCACAACCCAAAGACTTGCAGGTTGTCGGCTAATTGGCTTCTCTACATTGCCCCTGGTGTGTAGGACATAGAACTAGTGCACAGGTGATCGATGGTTGCCGTGGACTCGATGGGCTGAAGGGAATGTTTCCTCACTGTATCTCTAAACTAAAGTTAAACTAGCACAATCAAGATCATAAGTGATACGAGCAGAATTAGGCCCATCAACTCTACTCCGCCATTTAATCATCGCTGATTTATCTCTCCCTTCTAATCCCATTCTCCCCATAATCCCAGACACCCGATCAAGCTGAGCTCAAATACAATGGGTGGAGCAAAGTGGAAGGTACAGTGCAGAATGTAGTTGTGTTAATTTCAGTTTCCTTCATTTTCTTCTTTATCCTTACTGCTTTATGATTTGTCAGCAGGTTTCTAATTTAAAATCAGAATAAAAGTTGAGGACTAATTTTATCAAGGTGGAAGGGGAAGGAATAGAGAATGAGGAGGGTAGGCGGAAGATGGGATTTGAAGGTAAGTTGCGTTTGCTGGTGGTCGATAAGGTGTGACAGAGAGAAATTTCATTTCATTTCATTCATGACAGTTTCATTCTGCATGTCCCATAAGGAAACCACCAGCTTACTTACCCATCTGAAGAAGGGTCTCGACCCGAAACATCACCCATTCCTTCTCTCCTGAGATACTGCCTGTCCCACTGATTTACTCCAGCATTTTGTATCTATCTTCGGTTTAAACCGGCATCTGCAGTTCCTTCCCTGACTGGCCTGTTGCATATCTACCACGTTGATTTGCTGGTAAAGACTGTACTAAACTAAAGTGGTGAAGCCCCATGCAATAGCTTAGACATTGTAAAGTGGAGCCAAGTGCATTTAAAGGAAGGGGCACAACATCCCAGCCTCACCCATAAAGCAGCTGGGAAAACCACACTCAAGCTTTATCAAATATTAGAGCCATTAATGTCATTGTCATGATTATTGTCATGTAGAATTTCTCGGGGAACATGAAGTCAGAGAGTTATTCAGCATAAAAAACAGCCCAAATCATCCATGCTGACCAAGATGCAACCTTCCAAGCTAGTCTCAATTGTCTGCATTTGGGCCTTATCCGTCGAAAACCTTTCCTATCCATATACCTCAGGGAGCAAGGAGTGGTACAAATAGATATGTTGCCTGATGACATTTGCCTCTTCTCAAATCTATTGACCAGCTGGATTTTTTTTAACAATATATAGCTTTCCCTTGCTCTGCATCTCCAACTTCTTGCAATATGAAATATTATCTTGGAGGTGTCCGAGGGTGTAAGACAAGAGGTGCAGGGGGGACTGAAATCCTAATGGTTGCTTTGTTTCTCTGGCCATGTTTAAGAGGATAAAATAAACGGTTAATTGTTACTTAATTGATTAACAATGCTTTACTTTCTGTTGAAGTGTCTGGCAACGGATAATCAAGTTTGAAAATTGTTTACCTGTTGTGTGAAAGTATTGTCAAGGTGTTTTCCCGAGAGTCTCCGCAATCCATTTCCTCATTAATCATCCCTTTCCTTTAAATCTTTATCTGTCACAGGCAGTCAGTCATCTTGTTATTTTGCACAGAACAAAAATTAGAATTTAATACAGGCTCGCTCAAATTTCAGAGCTAATTAATTCCCTTGAAATAGTGGAAGGATGGTCCAAATCATGTGTCTGTAACTGGGATTTACTGAGAAGATTGCTGTCATTTTCATTATAATACCTGCCATGCTTGTTTTTTTTCTATGTGATAGGGTAATAAAGGGGGTCAATCATTCATTTCAAAGTCGACACAGCAATGCCCTTTATAGAAACCAACCGCAGTAGCCAAAAGGTTTCAGATAAGGCCGCTCTGTCTGAATAATTGTGTCTGTAGTCACAGCTAATACTGTTGAAAGACTTCAAATACTGACTAACTTATTTATTGTGTACAACAGCTTTAGACTCAATAGCAACATGCAGATCCCTGGTGGCTAAAATAAATTGTTTTTCGAAAGAGCAGATTATTTTGATATTAAAATAAATGCAGAATATAAATCAATACATTAAAGCGGAGTATGTGTGCAAAAATGGGCAACATATGTGCGGAATCCCCTGAAATCAAGCTAATGCATCATATGTTTTAATATTTTTCTTATGACCGTGGAAATACAATGTTATACGTTGTTGGTACCATTTTAGTTTACCATTCCTGATTATTGTTGAACTACTCGGCATTCCTCTGTACTAAATTAATGTAAAGAATCAATGTTGAGGCTTTGAGTGAGGAAAAGATAAAATATGATATTTGGGTGAATATGCCAAAAGATGGCAAAAGTCAATCAATTTGGTAGGATCATTATCAGTTTTTCAAGTCAGAAAAGTGTTCAGAAATGTTGTTCAATGTTCTGGTATTTTCATGATGTAAATTTTGTCATTTGATTGCCAGTTGCTCAATATTCAAATAAACTGCTGTCAATAATTACATAGGGACAATGACATTGATATTCTTAACCGTAGTTAGTTTTGCACAAATAATGCTGGCCATCAAACTGGCCATGATAGATTGACAAACTATTAACACAGTCATCAGGAAGGCTGGCTCTGTCCTGGGGTGGAGTTGGATTCATGGGAGATGGTCATGGAGGGGAGCATGCTCCACAAACTGCGAAGCATCTTGGACAATACAGCTCACCCCCTCCATGACACACTGGTCAACCCGAGGAGTACCTTCAGTAACAGACTGGTTCCACCAAGATGCAGGACAGAACGCCACAGGAGATCCTTCTTCTCTGTGGCTATCAAACTGCACAACCCCTCCCCCTTCTGTTGTGGGGTTCCTTTCTACACATTGATATGTTGCCTGTTGACTTAATTGACGCCACTTAAATCTATTGACTTTGGTGCAACTGTATTTTGGAAATGCTGTGCAATATTGTATGGCACTTTCGTTTCTTGTGATCAAATACCTCTCCCCCAATGTCTTCTGCAGAAATATATATTTTAATGCAGGTTCACTTACTTTTCCCTTCAATGTAATTTACCAACCTATCAAAGTGATGAATGGGGCAGTTGGATATTGATAAATTGTTGGCTTTAGGTACATTCTCACTGCTTTCGATTTCATGGAATTCCACGATACTTCTGTCCTTTGAAAGAAGAATTGAAGCAAATAGAATGCATACAACTAGTTCCTTATTGTCAGAAATGAACATGGTATTTGGAATCATGACAATATGTGCAATGTTTTGTCCACATAACCTACAATGAACAAATATTCCATAGGATTGAGAGAAAACATCACTAGTTGGTGTCGATTTGTCCAGCACATTACCTGCTCAGCAATATACAACATCAGTCAGCAAGAAAAACTGAATTGATTCTATAATTTGCCTAATAATAATTACAAAAACACTTTTAGGGCATTTCATTAATTATCTGGATCATTGTGATACAGCTCCCAAAATCTAAATTTTGATTTTCTAGGTGACAAGCTCGGGAATGCCACACAGCAACATCTCAGAAAACACATAAGATTTAAAAATATTTTGTGGATTTTAGAATTTTGAAATCTTGACTGGTTTCATTCATATTTTGCATAAATCATCTCCATGGATAAATAAAGTTAGAGTTTATTTACTTCTTCTAGGTTACTGGTTGAATGGTTTTAAGAATCTGTAATATTTGTATTAGTGTCTTTGGACAATTTACCTGCTGTAAAAGATTGAAAAAGAAAGTACCACAAAACTAGCAATGATCGTTCATAGTTTATAGCTGATTACTTCATCTGAACATCTGAAAATTATGTAACAGAAATATATATATATATATATTTTTAAGCCTTTAGTTAAAAGTAAGCATATTTGTAAATAGTTCTGACAACATTGGTGAAAAAATTAATGTCCTCTACTTGAAGATAAACTACACATGTTTGTACTTCAATTCATGAAGGAATTAAAAACAAATAAAGAATGTTCTAGCAGGAATTCTATAATATATGTATAATTAAATTGTTATTTAGTAATTAATTACTGTGAAATGCCGATGTGTGCACATTGTCCATGTCAGGACAAATCATTGTATGGTCACAACTGAATATGTAAAGTTAAACCATCTCAAAATCTAATTAATGTTACCATGAAAAAGGTAGTCAGAAACACTTGCTATTCAGCTAATGTTCAAGGGAAATGGCTGGTCCCAACATTCAATCCTGGAGAGTGTTTAATGAAATAACAAAGAACTGCAGATGCTGGTTTTAACGAAAGAAAGACACAAAGTGCTCGAGTAGCTCAGCGGGTCAAGCAGTGTCTCTGGAGAACATGGATAAGTGATGATAGACACAAAAAGCTGGAGTAACTCAGCAAGGCAAGCAGCATCTCTGGAGAGAAGGAATGGGTGACGTTTCGGGTCGAGGCCCTTCTTCAGTCACCCATTACTTCACTCCAGAGATGCTGTTTGTCCCACTGAGTTACTCCAGCTTTTTGTGTCTACCTTCGGTTTAAACCAGCATCTACAGTCCTTACTACACATGGATAAGTGATGCTTTGAGTTGGGAACTTCCTTCAGGATCCCTACCTGAAATGAATAACCTGAAGTAGGGTCCTGACCCAAAATGTCACCTATCCATTTCTCCAGAGATGCTGCCTGACCCGCTGAGTTACTCCAGCATTTTGTGTTTTTCTTTAGAGTTTAATGAAGTTTAATTAAGTGAGAACCATAGTTTGATGGAGGCACTAATTTACAGGATTATGGATTGGAACTCTGACGAAGATACTTGATGATATATTCCTGGTTGATGTTGTATTGGACTGTGGAGAGAGTAATACTCGGCTAACAGTGCTTTAGTTTGAGATACAGTGAGGAAACAGGCTCTTCAGCCTACCGAATCCATGCCAATCAGTAATCACCTGTACACTAGTTCTGTCACCCATACACCCATCACCCTTTCTGTAAAATGGTTACCCCTCAGATTCCTATTAAATATTTTCCCGTTTTCCCCTTCACCTTAAAATTAAAATTTTTCCCCTTCACCTTCAAAGATTACCTTAATGTCATAGTTTAAACTTTTGCACGAGGGATTTGATTAGGCAGGAACTTCATGGTATTTTCAGATTAAAATAATTTTCACTCTAAGGCTGAAACTTGTTTGTTCCACGTCTACTTACAGCCTTCTGAGATTATCTGTAATTGTTCTATTGAAGTGAAAAGAGGCATAAAATTGACAGTGAGAAATAGACAAATTCTCTGGAGTATATTATGCCTAAACTCTTGGTAATTGTAGAATCAGATATTATTTTATGGTGATTTTATATTGTAAATCCTGTTGTTTAATTCAGTTTAAGCAGAGTCTCAAGGTCTAATTTCACACACAGTTTGATATTTTATTTTTTCATTCTATCAGCATCCGTGCGTTGTATTTCTACAGACACTGAAAATGCTGGAATTGGATTTGATCGCTCCACTTTTTTTCCACGCAAATTATAATCAAAATGCTAAATTACTTTGCATTATAGAGCTGTGATTGTCCAAAAGAGGTGCTGAATGGTCACAGAAATTGTGTTAATTTAGAGTGTTGAGATGGAAAATCTTGTTTTAGTCTTCAGAATTACTTGGTGTCATATCATGGTGCCATCATTAAATGAAATGTATGTGATTAGTTTCGGATTTGCTAACTTAGTGCGTAACCTTGGATCGGGCTGTCTCTAAATTAGTTTTTCTACCTGCTTAACACAACACTGAAACCATCCAGGTACGGCACAATGCAATGTATTTTCAAAAGTGCTCAATCTACTTTGATTTCAGGTTACTGAATTGCTCTAATGACATTGTTCTATTTCTGCAGTTTGTAATTAGAGATAATGTGGAAGTAATCATAATATGAACAAAGTAATCATTTGTTAACACCGTCACGAGAAGCCATAGAAGCTTTGCCTTCCTGGCCATAGAAAGGAGAGGATCTCCAAGTAATGATGATATACTGTGGTGAACTAACCTTGCCAATGTCATGAGTATATAAAAGATATATATTGCAATTTACCGAACATTGAAAGGCATGGATAGTGAAGATACGGAGAGGATGTTTCCACTCGTGGGAGAGTCTGGAACCAGAGGGTCTAGCCTCAGGATGTACCTTTAGAAAGATGAGAAGGAATTTCATTCGTCAGAGGGTGGCGAATCTGTGGAATTCATTGCCACAGATAGCTGAGGAGGCATTGGGTATTTTTAGGTGGAAATTGACAGATTCTTGATTAGTAAGGGTATCAGGGGTTACACAGAGAAGACACGAGAATGGGGTTGAGAGAGGAATATAGATCAGCCACGATTGAATGGTGTGGTAGACTCAATGAGTCAAATAGCCAAATTCTGCTCCTATGACTTATGATCTTCTGAACCAGTGCAGTACATCAATTCAAGGCTCTGGGTTTACTTTACCAAAGGAACATTATCAGGCTAACCTAATATTCTTCAACGCACAATGCATGTTTGAAGGAACAGCACCTCATATTTTGCTTGGGTATCTTACACCCCAGCGGTATGAACATTGACTTCTCAAACTTCAAATAACCCTTGTTTTCCCTCTCTCTCCATCCCCTCCCCCTTCCCAGTTCTCCCACCAGTCTTACTGTCTCCGACTACATTTTATCTCGGTGTCGCCCACTCCCCTGACATCAGTCTGAAGAAGGGTCTCGACCCGAAACGTCACCCATTCCTTCTTTCCAGAACTGCTGCCTGTCCTGCTGAGTTACTCCAGCATTTTGAGTCTACCTTCACTGTATGTTTGAAACCTGAAATGGATTTCCAAGGAAGATAAAAGTATCAAAATGTTTTTAATTGTTTAAATAATAACGAATAGATAGTAGGTGACATTGCAGTTATTTTTAGAAATTAACCAAATAATCTTTTATATTGTGTAGGAAGGAACTGCAGATGCTGATTTACACCGAAGATAGACATAAAATGCTAGAGTAACTCAGTTGGTCAGGCAGCATCTCTGGAGATAAGCAATAGGTGAAGTTTTGGGTCAAGACCCTTATTCAGATCCTTCATCAGGTCTGAAGAACGGTCTCGAACCGAAACGTCACTTATTCCTTTCCTCCAGACATGCTGCCTGTCCCGCTGAGTTACCCCAGCATTTTGTGTCTATCTTTGATCTTTCACATTGTCATGTTCTGTGTTCATTCCAGTTGTCTTATAGCAAATGGCAGGGCAGAGCGATCCGTACCAAAGCATGAGCCTACTATTTGACGCAGTAGATGCAAAATTTCATGCTCCACATTAACAACTTGGTCAATTCACAAATTCTCGCCCTCAGCATCAAGAAAGTCAAGAAATTCAAACGAGAGAGAGAAAGAATTGAGATTCATCTCACAAACCACATGTGAATCTGAGTAAGAACATTGGAAACTCAGGTTAGAATGTGTTTCCTTTTATGATCAAAAGGGAAAAAAACTTTTAATTTAGATTCCAAAAGGGAATCAGTTTTCTTCCATCAGTTCTGTTAACATAAAATTGTCAGTGGAAATGCACAAATAAAATATACACTTGTTATCATTAAAAAAAAAAAAATCATTGTATGCCCGGGCACTTTTAAGTCATGGTGGTGTTTTGTATTGAATGATTCTCTACAGATAGCATCCAATTGTTCGTTGGTTTTATCTGACAAAGGTTGACCTTAAATGTGTAAAACTCTAATTGTTATAAAGCAGAAGTTTTCAATTGCTACTCTTGTTACTTCAGTGACACTAATAATGGCTCCTGAATAAGTTGCATTTAAATACAAATTGTTGCAGCAACTCCGTCTGGAAGAGGGTGATGTTTGAATTTTAGAGTAGTTCTGTGTGGTTAATTTGCAGTCATATCATGACCTTTTCTCGCCCATTTTAATGCTGGAAACTTCTATCAAAAGCGATGATAATGGCAAATGGCACCTCATGCAACAAATGAATCAAAAGGTTGATATGTTCCTTAATTCTTCTCCAGATTTCTCTCTCAGTTGTGAGAAGGTTCACAATTTAATTCCCCTCATTTAAATCAACTTTTATCTCAAATACTTCTTCCTACCCTGTCAAAAGCTGAAAAGCTTTTTAATATGTTAAGAGGCTTTTTGAAAGGTATCTTGCCATTGTCCCATGCAGCTGAATGAAATCTCTATTGATAATATTTCTATTTGAATACCAGAAGTGGATAGGCAAAGAAAAATGACAGAATCCTTTCAGTCAGAAATTGAAATATGCAGAAAATGATCTTTAATACATGATAAATTGCATTCCATAAAAAGCAATGAAAGGGCTCACTTCTTGAAAGCTTATACATAATAACTACTTAGTTTGGACAAATTAACAGTGGACCCAAAGTCAGTAAAATTGTCTTTTGATGTTGTCGAATGACATAGATTAGATGCCTACTAACATTGTTTCATGCATGTATTTGTAACCTTTGTAATGAAGATCATCTGTTATCACTGTTGTCAAAATGAGGCAGTGGAGACAAATAATTCTGGATAGACACACAGTGATGGAGTAACTCAGCGGGTCTGTAGAAAAGGAATAGGTGAATTTTCGGGTCGAGACCCTTCTGCGGACTGCATGTAAATATAGTTTTATTAAATTTTGTGACTGCCATTTCTGGAAGAGAAACTGTGTTACAAAATTAACATTCACACTTCAGAGACATGATTATCCAGGGATTCTAAAATCAACAGATGTCACTAGTGCAACTTTTCACCACTTGAAGTGTTGATGAGCATAATCCTCAACCTTTTATCAGTAACGACATGACTGCATTACTTTTTTTCCAAAAATGTCTTCATGCAGTTATAAATGTAGCATTTTTAAATGACAAAACTGGATGTCAAAATTAAGATTGTTTGATTTCATGTGACTTCCTTCAGCAGAAAGGCTTGGGACTAAACTGGCATTTCTTTGCAATTTCCAATCCATTTTGTATAAACATGTATCAAGCTTCTTCGGCGTATATTCAGAAAATAATATTACAATGTTTACGCATTTTGGATAATAAACCTTCCAGGGCTTTACTTTAGACTTTAAAGATACAATGTGGCAACCAAGTCTGCCGACCAGAGATCACCCCCTATACTAACATTCTCCTACACACTAGGGCCAATTTACAATTTTTACTGAAGCCAATGAACCTACAAACCTGCTTGTCTTTGGAGTGTGGGAGGAAACCCGAGCACCCGGAGAAAACCCACGTGCTCAAAGGGAGAAGGTACAAACTGTGTACTGACGGCACCCGTAGTCGGGATCGAACCTGGGTCTCTGGCACGATGAGGCAGCAACTCTACAGTGACACTGTGCCGCCACTGGGCATGTTACTGTTCAACAGTCAGTCTTGCTGCCAACAATAAACTTAATTGAAAGACTGTTTTTGTTAGTGAGATTTTTGTTTTAGATCCTTTAACAAGATGTTCTGGAACATCTTGTGCAAAACAGGTTTACTTTGGTTCACTCATCAGTGTCCTGCTGTTCAAGTGTTTGCTGATTCACAGGAATAAGAAATAGCATCGACAACTAAAAATGTAATAAAACTCTCGACATTTTAATAAAACTCCCTATAAAAATATAGAGGTGAATTTTGTGAATTTCTTCACCTCATTATTGTTAGTCGAGATGTTTAAAATCAAGCTAGATAAAACGTGCTGGGATTACTCAACGGGTTAGGCAGCATCTGTGGAGAGAGACGCAGAAAAACATTTCAAGGCAATGATCCTTCTTTGGAGAGATAAGGAACTGCAGGTGCTTTATTTACCAAAAAAATGACACAAAGTGCTGGAGTGACTCAGCTGGTCTGGCAGAATCTCTGGAAAACATGGATAGGTGATTTCTCGGGACGGGACCCTTCTTCAGACTGATTGTGGTGGGGAAGAAAGCTGGAAGAGAGGTCATGGATGAAAAGACAAAAGAATGTGTGATAAGAATAAAAGAAGTGTGAATGGTGAAGATAGAGGAAGGAATATAGGTGGACGAGGTCCGAAGGAGGGGGAAAAAGAAATTGGTGTGAATCCGGATGGGGCACTGGGAAGAGAAGGGGGGGGGGGGGGGAAAGAAGGAGGGGTTTGCAGGGGTTACCTAAAATTGCAGGATTCAATGATCGCACCTTCAGGCTGTAAGCTTCCCAAGCAGAATATAAGGTGATGTTCCTCCAGTTTGCATGTTACCTTTCCTTAGAACTCTGCTGCAATAGCTTAGAACTGGGGAGGTGAGAAAACAAATCCAGCTTTAGTGGCAGAGGGGCGAGAGATGGGGAGAACAGAGGGAACAAGATAATAGGATGGCGCTCAAAATGAAATATTGCTGCTGACACCATCTAAGAGTGGATGATGAAATCTTGTTAATCAGCTGATCTGAGTGAAGAAATGGAAATAGAAAGAAAGAAATAAAGGCCACGGCGAGAGAAAATAAAATCAGTGCTGGAACTTTGAGATGTAAACTACAAGTTTTAGAAATCTGAAATAAAAGAGAATGCAGGAATACTCAGCAGAACAGTGGTGGCACAGTGGTGCTTTCCCTTTATCATTCCCTTTATCATGTGTCTGTCGCTGTAGCTGTACCTGTGTATGGCTCAATTGCAATCCTGTATAGTCTTTCCGCTGACTGGTTAGCACGCAACAAAAGCTTTTCACTGTACCTCAGTACACGTGATAATAAACAAAACTGAACTAAACTAAACAAAGACTTGGAATTAATAGAGTTGGGGGGTCAAAGACAGTGAGATCTGAGTTGGGAGTGGGGTAGAAAATTAAAGTGATTTGCGCCTCGAAGCTTAGGGTCACCTGTGCTGTCTGTAAAGGGTCTGTCCCACTTGGGCGTCATTTGCGCATCACGCAGGCGGCGCACAAAGATTTCGTGAATCCCAAAATCCTGGACTGCTGCTCGCGACTCTGCCTACGCCACCACGCCTCACCACATGCCATGCGCGCATCACATGCGCGTCACGACGCGTGCGTCATGATGCATAAATTATGTAGTGTAAATGACGCGTAAATGACACCCAATTGGGACAGGCCCTTTAGGTTGCAACTCAGCCAGCAAGTAAGTTCTTGTAAGATCACATCCCATGAGCACCAAATGAGATGCACTAAGCTGTAAGAAGTGTGAATGATTGAAAGAATTGATTGGGTCCCTGGTTGTTGGAAAGAGATGAGGTAAAAGAGCAGGTGTTGCATTTCCTGGAGACACGTGGAAAATAATATTAGAGTCTGTAAACTTGCAACCTCCTTCTCATTAAAACTTACCTCTTTGACCAAGCTTTTGATTGCCTGTCATAACTTCCATTTTGTACCTTGCAGTCACTGCTAAGCTGCAACCTATTGTAATTGGGTGCACTGAAACTTTTGCTGTATCAGAATATTTCTGTTTAAAGCTCAAAGGAACCATATCCTCTGAAATTGTATTTTCCTGGTTGAAGTTTGGAAACAACTGAAGGCAACTCGAGTAACTTGTTCCTCCTCCCTTCAGTTCTTATTGTGTTAAAAGATTCAGAATTGCCTCAAACATGGCTGGCAATGATGTTCTCAGAACTGAGGTTACGTTCTTCTGACCCACAGTACCGATGCTTGATGACTAAAGAAGAATGTAATCTTTGCAATGGAAAGAAAACTACTTGGCCTGACTTGAAGAAACATCTTTCCTGTGGACTGTTTTCAATTTTGTTCTTTTGTTCCCCTTAATGACAGAAACTTCTCCATCTGGCCAGTGGAAAATAAAAGTAGATTTTGTTTAAACAATATTCAGAAATTTTACGTATAGGAACTGTAGATGCTGGTTTACACCGAAGATAGACACAAAATGCTGGAGTAAGTCAACATGTCAGGCAGCATCTCTGGAGAGAAGGAATGGGTGATGCTTCTTTAGACTGAGAGTCAGGGGAGAGAGAAACTGGAGAAATGGAAGAGTACAAAGTGAATGGAAAGTGTGAAAATGGCAGATCAAATCAATTATAAAAATATAATTGATTTGATCTGCATTTTTCACACTTGGATGTACATCCATCGTGGGCGAATGATATTACTGTTACAAGTACTTTAAATTGACATTCAAACTCAAGATGCAGTCTGATGTAAAGTATTTTCACATTGTATAAAGTCAATCTTTCTGTAAGCTTCAGATTCAATAATCCTTGCTCCATATTTCAGCAGAATTATTGGTTGCAATTTTTCCCAGACCATTGTCAAAATGCTGATATAGACTTCACTATCTTGCATCATTTAAGAGAATCACATTCGTGCTGACCTTCGGTGTTGTCTGTGTGGAGTTTGCACGTTCTCCATGTGACCGAGTGGGTTTCCTCCACGTACTCCAGTTTCCTCCCACATCCCAAAGGCGTACGGAATTATAGGCTAATTGGCCTCAGCAAAATTCCCACTAATATGTTGGGAGTGGATGAGAAAGTGGGATAACATGGAACTAGTGTGAACGGGGTGATGGATGATTGTCGTGGACACGTTGGGCCATGGGGTCTGTTTCCAAGCTGCATCTCTAAACTAAATAATATTGTAGGGCAAAGATAAACAAATGATCAATTTAATATTTTCCTGCATATTACCATGCACCGCCAATTTAAGGATTTCAGAAAATACATGAGGTGCAATGAGACTTTGCTATCACCCACATTACACCGTCACACTGTCTGAGGAAGGGACCCGACCTAAAACGTCACCGATTCATGTTCTCCACAAATGCTGCCTGACCCACAGAGTTACTCCGGTGATAGACACAAAGTGCTGGAGTAACTCAGTGGGTCAGGCAGCATGTCTGGAGAAACTGGATGGGTGACGTTTCGGGCCGGGACCATTCTTCAGACTCAGTTTAGTTTAGAGATTCTGCAAGGAAACAGGCCCTTTGGCCCATTCAGTACATGCCGACCAGTGATCCCTGCACAATACACTGTCCTACACACACTAGGGACAATTTTGAATTTTACCAAGCCAAATAACCTACAAACCTGTATGTCTTTGGATTGTGGGAGGAAACCAGAGCTCCTGGAGAAAATTTCCGCAAGTTATGGGGAGAACATACGAATTCCGTACAGATAGCACCCTTAGATAGGATCGAAGCCGGGTCTCTGGCGCTGAAAGGCAACAACTTTACCTCTGCGCCACCGTGCCGCCCCTCTTCAGCCATAGATACTCTTCCTCTTCGTTCACTCAATAATTATGCCTTGTCATTTGTGTCTTATTTTCAACTTCAGTAAAAAGCAGATTAAGGTGACACGGATGTCTTATGCAGCCATATAGTCATTTTGTGGCAAGTAATCTTGCCTTGTGCTTTTTCCATTTATAATATATTTTTTGCTATTGGCATATTTTCTAAATTTCAGCTATTTTCTCTTGTGTGATTTAAAGTACAATGGGGAGGTGAGAACCAGTGGGCTTGTCTTCAGGCTTCATTGCGGTCTCTCCCCGCAGATCATGAAAATGCATTGTCGGAGTCTTAAGCAAATGTTATTCTATCAATCACATTTCTCGGTGAGCTTGAAATCATGAGCCAAGGCTGAATAATTGTTCTCTGTTGCTTATGGCACCAAACAGCGGTGTGTGTGCATAAAAGAACCAGTGTTCAATACATGAAAGGTCAATTAACGTGTACAGATTAATAATCGTGTAAGAGATCTGCATTCACAAATGACAGGAAGGAAATTTTAAAATGTACATATTGTAGTGCCTTTCATCTCTGTAGGCTTCTCAGTGCAACTCGCAGTCAAATGTAAACTGTTATCATTTAGCCAAGCGCAGCAGGCAATTTAAAAATGGCCGGATCCCATTCGTTTTCAAGTTCAGAGACCAGGTAATGTCATTTTGATGATCCTAATATTTGAAAATATTCACTGCAAGAAGAAAAATAGAGAACTCGAGACACAGTTGAAGTTCAAGTGAGTTTATTGTCATGTGTCCCTGTATAGGACAATGAAATTCTTGCTTTGCTTAAGCACACAGATCATAGTCGGCATTAACTACAAAACAGATCAGTGTGTCCATATACCATTATATAAATATATACACACATGAATAAATAAACTGATAAAGTGCAAATAACAGATAATGGGTTATTAATGATCAGAGTTTTGTTCGAGCCAGGTTTAATAGCCTGATGGCTGTGGGGAAGTAGCTATTCCTGAACCTGGTTGTTGCAGTCTTCAGGCTCCTGTACCTTCTACCTGAAGGTAGCAGGGAGATGAGTGTGTGGCCAGGATGGTGAGGGTCTTTGATGATACTGCCAGCCTTTTTGAGGCAGCGACGGCGATAAATCCCCTCGATGGAAGGAAGATCAGAGCCAATGACTGGGCAGTGTTTACTACTTTTTGTAGTCTTTTCCTCTCCACGGCGCTCAAGTTGCTGAACCAAGCCATGATGCAACCGTTCAGCACGCTCTCGACTGTGCACCTGTAGAAGTTAGAGAGAGTCCTCCTTGACAAACTGACTCTCCGTAATATTCTCAGGAAGAACGTGTGAAGAAAGATCCCACCGTGAAACATTGTCAGTCCAGTTCCTTTACAGATGCTGCCTGACCCACTGTGTTTTTCCAGGACTGCTTTTGCTCAGGATTCCAGCATCTGCCGTTTCTTATGTCTCCATTGAAGAATAATACAGGTCCCTCCACTCTATAAATTGACACCCTGTATAATTCTGCTCTGAGCGACATGTGTGTGGGATTCAGTTCTTTATATTTACTAAATTGCTGTAAATGTCTTGAATATTTCCCAATGAGGGGGGATGTTGTTGTTGTATTTATTTTTAAAACAGTGATGTTTCGTGAAGAGGTCAAGTTAAAACATGTTTTTGATCTGCTTTGGTGGCATGCTGATTAACTAATCAATATAATATTGAAATATTGAACATTCATAGGAGTCCATTTGTGGTTTTGTTGATGGTGCTTAGCACATCCAAGGTATTAAATTATTTACAGATGGGTCGCAACCCAAAATCTCACCTGTACATGTTCTCCAGAGTTGCTGCCTGACCTGATGAGTTACTCCAGCACTTTGTGTCTTTCTTTATTAAAATAACTGTTGCTGTGTGTTTCAGGAGACTTTTCATTGTGGTAACTTTGCCATTTCCAGGTGCGTTTTCACTGAGATACATTTTCTGCCAAACTGAGGCTCTGTATTCATTTTAAATGATTTCAAACTCACTAATTACGTAACCGTGAGCTTGTGATCCTACATTATACAAGGTGCTGGGGTAACACGGGTAGCCTGACCCACTGTGTTACTCCAGCACTTTAGGTTTGACCTAAAATTCCAGAATTTGCAGTTCCTTGTGTTTCCTGATCCTACATTAACCCAATGAATATTAGGTCTGTGAAATCGTCATGGACAGTGCATGTTTAACGATGAAGTGTTTCATTTTGACTGGTGACAAGTTGAATGATTGAAGCACTAATCATGAAGTTTCACAAACATTTGAATAAAACCTTGCATCTTCATGAAACCTTCGCGAAATCAGAGCCAAGGTCTTAGCAGTCATACCAGACCTAAGGCGTCAGTATTGAACAGTCATGACAATACCTCAGAAATCATAGAAAGCATTATCAGTGATTAACCAGCGTTTCTAAAAGACATTACTGATTAAAATGCACTATCTATGCAGTTCCACAAGTCAGCCTGAAGAATAGTGGTTGTGCACACGATGTCCTTAAGGCTAGTAAATAAAAATGAGATAATTTTTCAAGGACTTGATTCCATGTTTTTACCTAAATACTATATGCATACTCACACAGGCACAAACAGATGTTAGGTAAATAAGACTTCTGAGAATCATGCTCAAGAAATTATCATGTTGTGGAACTTCAAATTGTGCTACACTGCAAAAGGTCTAACTTCTCATGACAAATGCCTGAATATGTCATCTGTCCTGGAGTTGTCCGTAAAATGGTAGACATGCGCATGCACCAATTCCTGCAATCCCCGCCTTTCAGACTTTGCAGCCAACAAATTGTCCTCATAATTGAAACGACAAAAATGGACGAAGCTTAGAAACATTTGATTTCCAAGCAGTTTAGTGAAGAAGAGCCTCTTTGAATAATACAGCAAGGTTTATTACGAAATGTTCACATCCAGCTAACGAGATTGTGCATTTATGCATGGAATTGTGAAATGAATTGCATTGTTTTTTTCCTCTGTACCACTAACATTAACAATGTGTTGGGAAGGATAGGGACAAGTCTTCTTGGCAACAATTATTAATTGTGATAAGCCTATCTGATGTGAAGGATTCAATGCGGAGACTGCAGTTTCTTTCAAATTAGGTTGTTTGTAAACTTTGATGCACCTAAATCTGTCGAATTGTGCAAAATATAATTACAAACTTTAGATCTTTGAGGCATATCCCCCATTACACTGTAATATTCTAGTGTTTCATTCCAACATGAATCTAAATCACCAAGTCATCTAATAAATCTCCAGCAATCATTTCCACACAAGACTGTGGCAATATGGGATATAATGCAACGTTAAGTCAAATTAGAGGAGAAATTATCATGCAAAGCCACAAGATACCAATTTATAATTCTAAATGTCATGGTAGCAATCACTTTAAGCTTTGTCAAGATATATTGTGTGAACTGATAATTCTCAATTATGCACTTCAGAGATGCAAATAATAATTTTTTTTTTAAATCAGTCTCTTAATTTCCCCTTCTTTATTCAATATAAGGCTTGTGGTCACAGAGCCCTGATTTTTAACCTCATATGTTAAAAAGGCATGTTGTTTTTTTAATTAACCTATTTTTATTCAGCTTTAAGTTTAGTTTTACATTTTCACTCATGTCCTGGTTTCTTTCAACTTTTATAAATAATTATATTTTTAATTAAGATAGACACAAAGTGCTGGAGTAAAGGTGTAAGAAAGAACTGCAGATGCTAAATCGAAGGTAGACATGCAGCGCTGGAGTAAATCAGCAGGTCAGGCAGCATCTCTGGAGAGAATGGATGGTTGCCGTTTCAGGCCGGGACCCTTCTTCAATCCCGACTCAAAATGTCACCAATCCTCTTACACCAAAGATTCTGCTTGACCAGTTGAGTTACTCCAGCCCTGTGTGTCTTTTTTTGGTATACACCAGTGCCTGTAGTTAATTTGTTTCTATATTTTTACTTTATGATGCCTTTATTATTTTAATTTAATCTTTGTTCTGTTGTATCTGTTGGGCATAAATGGTGACAAAATTAGTTTTAAGATAACATTGAGGACTTTGAGAACACCGTGGCAAGGCTGGTGCTTTGCAGCAGCATGAGACTTGAGTTGGATAACAGGACAACCATCTTTTATCTGCCTACACATTATCCATATCATTCCCTGCATATCCATTTGCCTATCCAAAAGTCTCTTAAATGCCACCTTTGAATCTGCCTCAACCACCACCCCCGCCAAGCACTTACCACCATCTGTATTTAAAAAAAGTTGCCACACACATCTCCTATAAACTATGCCCATCTTCACATTAAAGCTATCCCCTCTAGTATTAGATTTTAACTAATATACACTAATCCAAAATCATTCTGGTTAAAAACCTCTGCATACTTTCCAAAGCCTTCACTTCCTTTCTGTTATGGGGTTACTGTACGCATTACTCCAAATGAAGCCAAACCAAACTCCTATAGAGCTGCATCATGACTTCCTGACTCTTATACTCAATGCTTTATACCTTCTTTACCACTCTTCTGCTCACACAGATGCTACTAGACACACTGTGTTCTTCCAGCAATTTGTGTTTATGCTCCATATTCCAGCATCTGCAGTGTATCTCATTCTCCAAGTTCCTCTGTTACTGTAATTTGAGAATCTATCAACCAGTCATCATACTTTAAGGCTCAGTTATAACGACTCATTGCAAGAAACCACTTAATTGAGTTTTGACATAGTAAATGCTAACTATTGTAATGTCTTCTTCAGTAATTGCCCTGGGACATCTCTTCAACCTTCACCACATTTGGAACAATAGATACCTTTAATAACTCTCTTGACAATACATTATTCTCCTTATAATGGAGTCTATTTCAAATTTCATGATCGAATCACTGGAGATCAACCTCGCCTGCAGCAAATTGCAGTTGCTTTTCCCTGGACACCTATGCAAAAACCGTGAACAAAGTGAACCAAGGTATTATTAATTCGAGCTTGAGGATTGTTTGAATTTCTAATGTAGACAACATTAACTTAATTCACCCTGAGTATTACCAAGCACACTACCTCTTGTATCCAACTAAATTGAACGAGGGGAAATCATTTGGGAATGGTTTAGGGATGACAGCTATGTTAATGTTTTATTTCAAATCTGCTGGAGGAACAGCTGCCTTTGTCTTAGAGTTTGCCTTGAGAGACAGAGAAGAGCCTGGGATCTCAGTGCATTGAGACCTATCGTGTATATCCAAATCCTTACAATTATTGGCATCTGTCAAATTTTAACATGGAACCCATTGTGAAAATATGAAAATAATGTTAATTTCTCCACCAAGGGAAAGCAATATATCTTTGTGTCAAAATTTATACTTGTACTAATTGTCTTCACCCCATTTGTAAGTGGGTGAAAATATACGTGATGGTATTTTTCTCACTGTGTACAGGTGTATACTTTAATTGAACTATGCATGGGAGAATTGTGAGTATAATCTGGGAACATTGTATTTGTGAACACTATTTGTGTTTCTGTAATTTATTATCTTATTGCTTTTAAAGCAGTGATTGCAAAGCTTTCAATGTACTACCCTTTTAAATGTTTTAGGCATCACGTAAACAAGAACTTCCATAAAGTCTATGCAACCCTTCGGAAATGTAGCTGTGATTTCAAAAGCGAATTTCAAAATTGAGCTAAAAGTGCTAATTATGAAATATCATAATTTAAACATGAAAGAAAAGTACAGAACTGCTGCCACTTTATGCAATATGAAGTACAAAGTTTCATAATTTGCATATTTTAGATAACAACATGTCACATACAGTAACATAATAACTGGAGAAACCGAGCCATTAAAGACATTAATTGCAATTACAGAATTTATGGTGAGATCATCAAGGTTTCAATCGTACAGTTAAGCAATAATGGAATACCGATCATTTTGAACAATCCAAATGCAAACGTTTTGCTTTCAATTTTAATTTAATGGAAATGCTTTGCTTTAATAATCTCTAATGGTATAATTTAAAAATGTCATCCTGCTCGAATCCCATTGTGAGCTTGTCATTATCTCTGTAACCTCCACCAGTCCTATAACCCAGATCATTGAATTCCGTCAATTCTTGCCTCTTGCTCAGATGCAGTTAAATATGTGTGTAAGAAAAAGGTTAAAAGTGTGAGAAAGAGGGGGAGAGAAGGGTTAGAAATGAAGAGAGGTGGAAAAGGGGTTAGTTTAAATAAGAGAAAGAGAGAGAGAGAGAGAGAGAGAGAGAGAGAGAGAGATGGAAGGTTAGAGACGGACAAAGAGAAGAGAGGACTAGAAAGGGGACATGGGGATTAGAAATGGGGAGAGAGGGATGAGAGAGGTTGTGGATGTTAAAAAGAGAGGAACTGATGGGTTTCGGAAGGACGGGAGGAAGAAGAGGTGGGAGCTGAAGAGAGGGGCATCAAGATTCAATGGGAAAAGAGAGTGAGCGTGGGGTACAGTGCAAGGGAAAATGAAATAAGAAAATGAGTGGCAAGGGGGAGGGAGTAATAGAGGAGACAGAGGGGGAGCAAAAGTAACAACCACGTACGAGAGAGCAAATGAGAGAGAAGGTGGAGAGAGCAGTGACTGTGTCTGAGAGAGGAGGTAAGGAGCCAGAATGGGGGTGAAAAGAAAGCAAGAGAGAGGGGGAAAGTTAGAATAGAGAAAGGGAGAAAGATGTAGCAGAGAGAGCAGAAGAATGGAATGGGTAGATGGGAGGCCTTCGGACTTGTGTGGGTGTGTACTGTTCTCCTTTTCAAAGCATGCACATAAGGCATTAGGTTCATCTGGAAATTAGGTTTCATTGCCAGTTATGCTACCCAGTTTCCTCTTGTAGGAAGGGGCCGTGTGCCTTCTTCTGACCTATCCATATTATCCAGAACTGTTGCCAGACCCACTGAGTTACTCCTACACTTTGTGTCTTTTTATGTAGGCCAGCATCTGCAGTTCTTTGTATCTTCATGCTCTTGCTGGCTTTCTGAAGGTCATGCCTGGACTTCTTTAAGATTACTAAGACCATATTATAAGCTTGACATTGACTGTACAGGCTTTTTCATAGGCAACAATGCTGCAAGTTAACTGCATGAGTTAACATTGTCACCACTGGTTTAAACACTTTCATCACTGTTACTCAATAAAAGGTTAAGATACTGCAACAAATCAGTTCAAGGATTGCTGGTCGGAGATTTACAATCAACCACATTGAAGCCTATTACTATGTATTTAAATAGTCTGTTTCCTTACGTCTAAACCACACTCTTTTGAGAGATGGCAGAAGAAAGTGATCGGAATTTCAAATACTGCTTTCTGAATTTTCAATGCATGTCAATGCTGCAATATATTCACATTTTCCAAACGTAGAATTTAAACATTTGGAGGGTTTATTTTCCCTAACTATCTTTGGAGGTTTTATATAAAGATTCATTAACATGTCAGACACGTAGAGAAAGCTCATAGTTATACAGGTTGTCACCAGGTTATGATTGCTCCACTAATGGATCCTCCTGCATACGACCAGCTCCCATTATATTCTTTAATTCAAAGATCCGATCTATGTACATATGTTGGTTCCGATGAACTGCAGAACTAGATTCCTCTCCCTCTCCAATATCAGAGATTGTTTTCTCATCAATCTTTTGTACTTTTGATGCCCTTTCTTGCTGTACTGTGGATATACGTTTCCCAAGTTTTTTGTGTGCGTTTTCTGAGTTATGGAGACAAGGGCGTCACAGTGGCGCAGCGGTAGAGTCATTACCTTACAGAACCACATACCCGGGTTCGATCCTGACTACGGGTGCTGTCTGTACAGAGTTTGTACGTTCTCCCTGCGACTGCATGGGTTTTCTCCGGGTGCTCCGGTTTCTTCCCACATTCCAAAGACATGCGGGTTTGTAGGTTAATTGTCTTCTGTAAAATTTCCCTTGCATGTGGGATAGAACCAGTATACAGGTGATTGTTGGTCAGCGTGGACTCGGAAGGCCGAAGGGCCTGTTTCAAGTCAAGTCAAGTCAAGTTTATTTGTCACATACACATACGAGATGTGCAGTGAACTGCAGAACTAGTTTATTCCTTGCTGTATCTCTAAACTAATTGAACTCCGGACATTTGTAATAATGGAATCTGATTGTTAGCCAAGAAAACTTATTTATCAATCATTTTCATGGGGTTTGAATATTCCCTTTTATTTGTATAAAAGTAAATGGTTGCTAATCTGAGAGTAAATTGGAGCTGTTGTGAAGGCCACAGTGCCTAAAATCCCTATTAATGTCTCTGGGTTGAAGTGCTATGATTGTGTCTAGGCCTGTTTATTATGAAAACACAAGGAACTGCAGTTTCTGGTTTACATTAAAAAAAAGACACAAAGTGCTGGGGCAACTCAGGAGCTCAAGCGGCATCTCTGCGGGATATGGATGGAAGACAATTTTGGTCAGGACCCTTCTTCTGACTGTTTATAGTGAAATCAGCTGAGCTTTGGTTGGAATCAAATGTCCAGATATTAATGTGCAGGAAATAAACTGCAGATGCTGGTTTAAATCGAAGGTAGACACAAAATGCTGGAGTAAGTCAGCGGGACAGGCAGCATCTCTGGAGACCTGACTCTGACAATGGAGGAGGCCCAGGACAGAAAGGTCAGAGTGGGAATGGGAGGGGGAGTTGAAGTGCTGAAGCCACTGGGAGATCAGGTAGGTTAAGATGGACTGAGCAGAGGTGTTCAGCGAAATGATCACCAAGCCTATGCTTAGTCTCGCCGATGTAAAGAAGTTGACACCTGGAACAGAGGATACAGTAGATGAGGTTGGAGGAGGTACAAATGAACCTCTGCCTCAACTGGAAAGACTGTTTGGGACCTTGGATGGAGTCGAGGGGGGAGGTAAAGGGACAGATGTTGCATCTCCTGCGGTTGCATGGGGAAAGTACCTGGGGAGGGGGTTGGAAGGGTGGGAAGGGATGAGTTATTGAGTTGGAGGGATGGACGAGGGGGAACAGTGAGAGTCCCTGGTAAAATGCTTTTCGCAGAGACCGTTTCCTCCCAAAATCCCTGGTAAAACCGTTTTCCAGGCCCCCACTCCCTCATCTTTACTATGGGTGTCCAGTCACTCTAAACCTCCATCCCCCACCAGGAGGGTCTTAAAGACCTTTGTTTCATCCTCGACTACTGAACCAGCCAATTTCCGTTTACCAATACTCTCCTCTGCCAAGCAGAGCTGGTCCTTACCCTTACAACTTCTCCTTCGACTCCTCCCACTTCCTCCAAATCCAAGACGTAGCTATGGGCACTTGCATGGGCCATAGCTATGCCTGCCTCTTTGTAGGGTACGTCGAACAATCACTGTTCCAGGCATACACTGGCCTGATCCCAGAACTCTACCTCCACTATATTGATGACTGTATTGGTGCTACCTCCTGCACCCATACAGAACTCACTGACTTCATCAACTTCACCACTAATTTCCCTCCTGCACTCAAATTCACTTGGACCATCTCCAACATCTCCCTACCATTTCTAGATCACACCGTCTCCATTACAGGAAATCGGAGATTACCTCATTCTTTAGGAAACGGGGATTCCCTCCTCCATTATAGATGAGGCTCTTACTAGGGTCTCCTTGATATCCCGCAGCTCCGCTCTTGCTCCCCCTCCCCCCATTCGTAACAAGGACAGAGTCCCTCTTGTCCTAACCATCCACCCCATCAGCCGTCGCATACAACACATAATCCTCCAACATTTTTGTCACCTCCAACGGGATCCTACTACTGGCCACATCTTTCCATCTCCACCTCTTTCTGCTTTCTGCAGAGACCGTTCCCTCTGAAACTTCCTGGTCTACTCGTCCCTTCCCACCCAAACCACCCCCTCGCCAGGTACTTTCTCCTGCAACCGCAGGATATGCAACACCTGTCCCTTTACCTCCCCCCTCAACGCCATCCAAGGACCCAAACAGTCTTTCCAGGTGTTGCATCCTCCAACCTCATCTAATGTATCCAGGTGTCAGCTTCGCGAGACCAAGCGCAGGCTCAGCGATCGGTTCGCTGAGCACCTCCGCTCAGTCCATCTTAACCTACCTGATCTCCTGGTGGCTCAGCACTTCAACTCCCCCTCCCATCCCCAATCTGAACTTTCTGTCCATTGTCAGAGTGAGGCCCAGCGCAAATTGGCGGAACAGCACCTCATATTTCGCTTGGGTAGTTTACACACCAGCGATATGAACATTGACTTCTTTAACTTTACATAGCCCTTGCTTTCCCTCTCTATCCCCTCCCCCTTCCCAGTTCTCCCACTAGTCTTACTGTCTCCGACTACATTCTATCTTTGTCCCGCCCCCTCTCCTGACATCAGTCTGAAGTAGGGTCTCGACCAGAAACGTCACCCATTCCTTCTCTCCAGAGATGCTGCCTGGCCTGCTGAGTTATGCCAGCCTTTTGTGTCTACCGCCCAGACTTTAATGATTCAATGACACTTTATTGTCACATGTACCTAGGTGCAGTGAAAGTCTCTATCTTGCATCAATACACAAAGTACGCAAAGAGTTGTCATGTACAGGGTGTCAACAAAGTTACACAAGTATTTATTATTGTCCTGATGTTCCCTCTTCGTTCTCAGCGCCCTCACCCCCCAACCCCCTCCCACCACCCCCCATGCCGGGTTCCTCTTTGTTGTCGGCAGCCCCCCCCAGGCTAGGTCATTCTTGGTTCTCGGTGGCACCCAATCTCTGTGGGGGCATAGATGATCATTGTACCACAGATGGGTAGATGAGAGGAAGGGGCTTTTCACAGGGTTAGATGTAGATACCAGCAGGGAAACATTCTTGTCTTGTGGAACTGCCGGTTGGGCCACCGTGTAAAATAAAATGCCTTGAGTGATTCAGAAATGTCAGCTATTCTACAAACTGAGACAAGATCTTCAGTGATGCTCAATGGGTCACAATTGTGCCAAAATCACATTTATAACTGCGTTCAATTATGTAAATATTTAGCCATAGTGAGAGGTTGTAAGATCAGATTCAATTATAGTGCCATTGCCTTTTAAATACTATTGAAGTCCAGGTTGATGCTGGTGTATCATTGCCACCTGCACTGAGAACTTAACTTTTGCATGCTATCCGGTCAAATTATACCATCCGTGGGTACAATTAAGTGCTAAGAGAAAAATTAAGCAAAGTGCAGAATATAGTACTGTAACGTGCCAGTATTTCAGCCACAGAGAAAGAACAAAGCAGCTTGGGCAAAAAGCTGGCAAAAATGTCCCATAGCTATGAATCCATTTTGTTTTCAAACTGGAGAAAGCCAATCCTTTGAACTTAATGCATTGAGGAACCGGCATCCATTGTGCATATTTTTTTTCTAAACCTCAGTGCAGTAAAACTGACTGCAGTATCCCATCATTCCAGTGTAGACTTGCATAACCAACCAAGTTGTGAAGTGCCCATGGTGTCATATTTTGTTACTAATTTGTAAAGAAGAACTGAAATAAAGCTGAAGGACTGAAATATTTTTTTTGTAATTGGTTACACTAATTGGCCCAACCAGCTGTTAAAAACTGTACCCTTTACATCACCAGACTTCTTGTAATATTGATGCATATTGCTGTGATTGCAAAAGGCTTTTAAATTACCAAAGTTCTTGTAATATTCATATCTCAATGGTGCACGAGGTGATGAATTTTTAAACGGCTGCGAAGCTTTCAACCCCGTTGGACTGAATTGTCCATGTTTCTTAAAAAAATCAAATATAAATTGTTGAATTTTTTGTAACATTGTGAAGAAGAGCTTTGTCTGTAGTATTCTACATCCCAATAAAACAGGGATAGTGTTGTGTGGCGTGAAAGGGGATTAATATTAAATATAAGTTCTTGTGAGTTTGGTGTAGATTTGTTGTGTTAAATTGAACAATCTTAGACCTTTGGAGCGCAGGAAAGAACTGCAGATAAGTCTGAAGAAGGGTCTCGATCTGAAACGTCACCTATTCCTTCTCTCCAGAGATGCTGCCTGTCCCACTGAGTTATGTCTATTTTAGACAATTGTAGACTATTGCAACTATGTAGATAACGAGCAATCTCGAAACAAACACTATGGACCATTTATATAAGGCAATGCAAAATAGTTTATTTTCTTTTATCTACAAATCTACTCTTGATTTTAGATTGGCTTGGTTGTCAGTGATTTTCCCCCAAGTTAAATGCAAGCGTGCGTAATCAAGATTTGGTGCAGAACCAATATAGGCGAGGACTCTAGTTAGTGCTGATGAACATAGGCCATAAAACAATACAATAGACAATAGGTAATAGACAATAGGTGCAGGAGTAGGCCATTTGGCCCTTCGAGCCAGCACCGCCATTCAATGTGATCATGGCTGATCATCCCCAATCAGTACCCCGTTCCTGCCTTCTCCCCATATCCCCTGACTCCACTATCTTTAAGAGCCCTATCTAGCTCTCTCTTGAAAGCATCCAGTAAGGGATCCGATGGAAAGGATCAGATGGAAATTCAATATTATCTTTCTATGAAAACTAGAGCTATATATAAGCTAGAGACTGCATGACAACACATTTTCATCTCCAAATAAAAAGCCTCCATAGAAAGTTAGATTCCTAAACTTCAGGTGATTATTTTGAAAAGGAGGCTCTTGGTCTCTCAATATAAGACCAGGCCCTATAGTCCACAATGTCTGTGCTGAACATGATGCCAAGACCATCATATTTAACCCATATCCCCTCATCCATATGCTTATCCAAAAGTCATTTAACAGCCATTAATGTATGTGTTCCAACCACCAGCCACAGCAGCACATTCCAGGCACTCACCACCCCCGTATAAAACACTTGCCCCGCACATCTCCTTTAAACTCTGCCCCTCTCACCTTCAAGCTCAGCCTGCATGTTTTGCTCTGGTCTGTGTGATGCTGTGTTGTAGAGAACCTCATAGTTTGAATTACTTCCTATAGATTAAAGCTCAAAACTGCTTTCTTATTGTGCTTTCCTTGTATTACGTCGAGAAATAACAAGAATTGGGTTTATGTCCTGAGGAACTTTCTCTTGAGGATTTTGCAGCATTTTAACCCTACATCCAAGCATAAGAGCAATGAGATGATGAAAAGGGAAAAGAGGGAGTTAGTTTAGTTTAATATAGAGATCCAACATGCTAACAGGCCCACGGAATGTATTGGTGCCCTGGAAGCAGCCTGATCGGTTTTTAATGCATTTACTGAATCAATCTTTTTACTTTTAAATGACTTTTAAATGATGCTGAAAATGCTTGCAGCTTAATAAATGAGATCAAGAGTCTGAAGAAGGCTTCCGACTTGAAACGCACCTATTCCTTTTCTCCAGAGATGCTGCATAACCCACTGAGTTTGTCCATCTTAGATCGAACTCGGGCCTCTGGGGTTGCGAGGCTGCAACTCTACCAGCTGCGACACTATGCTGCCCATAAAGTGGCTCTAAGCACAGAAGGGGTTTCAAACCATGGTCTTTGGTTCACGAGACAGCATCATGGATGCAGGATTATATTAGTGACAAAATATCTATTCAATGATGAAAAAGGAAACAAGCAGTGAGTGACTTTTTTCCCAATGATTCTTCCACCCTATATCTTTGATCAGGGAATATATCAGTAATTGATTCTCAACACATTTTAAGTTCAAACTAAAAAATACCCCTTTAACGGGGGTGGGAGATTGCAACGTTCACGTGGTCCGCCCTGTTTCGACGAATGCAATCAAGTTGGCGTGCACAATCAAATAAGATCTAATAGAACAAGTTGTCCTACAACTTTAGGCTGTGCACGCCATACGCAAGAAGAAGAAGAAGACCCCTTTAACAAAAACAATTGGAAGGTATTTACTATAGCAAGATCCTCTCATTTAAAATATTGGTGATAACTATTTACCTGGTTTACACTTAAACTACATAGAAATAAAACTAATGTATTGGTGCCCTGGAAGCAGTCTGATCGGTTTTTAATGCATTTACTGAATCAGTCTTTTTACTTTTAAATGACTTTTAAATGATGCTAAAAGTACCTGAAGCTCAATCAATGAGATCGAGTTGTCTTGGTAAAAAATGTCATCTATAAGACACAAGAAATGCAATTTCCCAACTTGTGGTCGATTATCAATACATTTGGACTTCAAACTAAAAGTAGCTTCAGGGATATCACAATTAATAGCCATTCTGTAGATTTTATTTGTGGTGTGTGTATTTGAAGGGATGATTTTGATAATCTTTACAGCTCAAATAAAACATGTAACTATTTATCAATAAAGTAAGAAAATGGCATTGCAGCAATGAATAATTTGATCATTTTAGTTTTTTGATAATTGTAAAAATAGAAAATTAAATCCACAGTGGCTTCTTTAAACCAAACTGAAGGAAATTTGTCATAAATTTGTAAACTTCCAAATGAGTGCCACAGATGATGGAGCTCCTGCCTGACAGAGCCAAAGACCCGGGTTTGATCCTGACTTCGGGTGCTGACTGTTTGCATGCTCTCCCTGTGACCTCGTGGGTTGAACATCAGCCTGGTGTGTGTGTTCTTGCTTCTTTGGTGGTCCAGAGCGAAGTGGAGAGATGGTTTAGTTTAGGGTTACATCACGGAAACAGACCCTTCGGCCCACTGAGTCCATACCGACCAGCGATCCCACACATTAACACTATCCTACATACACTAGGGAAATTTGCATTTATACCAAGCCAATTAACCTACAAAAGTGTACGTCTTTGGAGTGTGGGAGGAAACCAAAGATCTCAGAGAAAACCCGCATGGTCACAGGAAGAATGAACAAATGTGGTACAGACAGCACCCGTAGTTGGGTTTGAACCCGGGTCTCTGGTGCTGTAAGCGGTGCAAGGCAGCAACTGTACCACTGTGCCACCCGATGAGATCATGGTGATATGGCACTTGTTAACATGTTATGGTAATAAACCAATTGAAGTTGATATACTGTAGATCATTTCTGAGGCAGAGCTAGTTTGTACCATTACCAACCTCTCATAGCATTTTATTATGGTAAATTAAGTGCTACCTGATGGTCCGGCCTCCTCTTTAATCCGGACAAAATTCCCCCCGGAATTCCCCCCGCAAAAGTGGCACCGAGGCCGGGTGAGGCGGCCGATCTTGACTTCATTGGGACATCCGCACCGATCGGCGGGTCGAATTTACCCTTGCTGCCGGTTCTCTGGAACTCCAGCCAGCCAGAGCTGGCAGATTCATTCTCGTAGTCGACTTCAACCGCCAACTTTGTGGCCAGTATCTCGACCCCCTAAGGCCATGACCTCGGTTGGTCCAGCAAATAGGATAATCCACAAAGGTTCTGCAACCAAGGATGCCAGAAAATCGATGGAGGATCTGTACAATAGATGCTCTTTAGAAGCAGATCAAACTGTCCTTGAATAGTCCAGCCAGGTTGGTCCATATGGTTCTTTAGTGGTCGGCCAGGCATTCCATTTGGGCTGAACACTTTCCATGATTCACCTTCTTGACATCGGCCTTGCAGACTGAGATCACACTGGTATCAAGGGTTGTGGGATCTTATGTGCACGTCAGTATTCTCCCTTTCAAAGCGTGTATAGAAGGCATTGAGCTGGAAGTAATGTGCCTTGCCACTTAAGCTACGTAGTTTCATCCTGTAGGAGGAGATGGCATCTCATTCCTGTCATAGACTTTAGACTTTCAACTTTAGAGATAGAGTGCAGATACAGGCCCTTCGGCCCACCAAGTCCACGCTGACCAGCGATCATCCCGTACACTAACCCACACACTCTAGGGAATATTTTACAACTTGCTGCAGCAAATTAACCTACAAACCTGTACGTCTTTGGAGTGTGGGAGGAAACTGGAGCACTTGGAAAAATCTCACGTGGTCCCAGGGAGAGCATGCACAAACTCCGTACAGACAGCACCCGTAGTCAGGATCGAACCCAGGTCTCTGGTGCCATAAGGCAGCAACTCGACTGTTGCGCCACAGTGCCGCCCTTGATTTGTCTGGATCTGTCAATATCGCTGTTTGGTTTGTTAATTGCAACTTGGCAGTAACTGGATGCATTTTAGCTTGAACGTGATCTAATGCTTAATTAAAAAGGGAGAGCTGCACTTTAAAGTTCTGTATAATTAGCTCTTTTCAAAATTGGTGCAGTGTTAAATGTAACATTCACCAGTCTAAAATGTATGTGTCTTCAGATACTGAGCCTAGGGCAAAATTTGCTATATACTGTGTTTTTGGAATAATTATTTTCGGGCCTCGACTTCGAATGAGTACTTTGAAGAAAAACTTTGCATTAATAGTGCTGCCAGGGATCTGTTCACAAATTTATTTGGATTATGCAATTATCTTTCCCTGCTGCTGGTCGCTGGCACTCAAGTCTTTGCTCCAGGAAGGAGCAATGAAGGGGAGGCGACGTAATGAAATATTGCCATGCATTTATATTCATACATTTTCGCACAAGAATTCAATTTTTGGCCAACGTTGTCTTAATTTAATTTGAGGTGGAAGCAACAATCAACCTCCTTGGGCGACTGAGCGGAAACTGATTGTCCGCCGTTACCTTTCCTGTTAAGAGCCTGTTTTGGAAGTGAAAGTGTGAGAACATTGGATGATCGATCTGTCTTGTAAAATCGTTCCTCCTGCAGCTAGTCAAATAACATTCTCTGCACCGGCATACACATGAATGCCTGTTGGATTGAAGCCACAGGTTTCCATTGATCCATTGAAACACCATCTTAATTGCTTGGGTGCAGCAGTCGATGAAAGAGAATTTTGTCGTGGGGAAATGTTAAAAAAACAGTTTATTTTTCAAGGAGATTTGTATTACAAGACTTGTGGCTGCAGTGGGATTATGTGTTTTTTTTTTAAATGTCGATTCATTTTACTTCGAGTAGGAAGCAAGTATTAACTAATTAAGTGGTGTGGTCTGCGTTCATGAATAGTTGTTTACATTGTGTAATTCAAGAAGCAATCCCAGGTTGTTAATGCAGCAAGAACGAAAGATGAATAAAACGGCCGCAAAGTGCTGGAGTAACTCAGCAGCATCTCTGGAGTACAGGGATAGGTGATGTTTTGGGTTGAGACCCTTCTTCAGACTGATTGTGGGGGGGACATGATTGCTGGAAAAAGGGAGAGGCAGGTCAAAGCGTGTCAGGGAACAGGTCAACACCGGCGATGGGGGGGGTTGACATGCAACAAGGAAAGAGATTGAACTTTTTCTTTTCGCCTTCCATCACAGTGATGAATGTGGAGGAGTCACTGTGGTGGATGTTTATGTTAAAATGTGCTTTGTGTGTTCTGTTGCTTTTTATTTGTGTGACTGACTTGGCAAATGAAATTCCTTGTATGTTGCAAAATATACTTGGTTAATATAGTATTATTGTGATTGTGATTGTGATATGGTTGGAACAAAGGCCAAAGAAAGGGCTGGCACAGTGGTACAATGGTAGACCTAGTGCCTTACAGCACCAAAGACCCAGATACGATCCTGATTGCAGATGCTGTCCATACGCAGTTTCATGTTCTCCCCGTGACCGTGTGGGTTTTCCCCGTTGCTCTGATTTCCTTCCACAATCCAAAGGCGTACAGGTTTGTAGGCTTAATGACTTTAATAAAAAGTGTAAATTGTCCCTGGTGTGTAGGATAGTGCTACTGTAAGGGGATCGCTGGTCGGCACAGACTTGGTGTGCTGTATCTCCAAAACTAAATTAAAAAGAACTAAACAGTATCTCACTCCTGTATTTTCCACCCTTATCCTCAATAATAGCTATGATTAGTATGGAGATGTTGTTCACACTGATGGATATCAGCACGTCTCCCAAATACGATAATGACTAGACTGGGATATCAGCCTGGTGATGCTGATCAATTGAAATACGTATCTCGTGCTGGGATTTTTGAGGGCAATTGTTGATGCATCCAATGGATTGAGTGGTAATATTCCATCTCGCATCTAATCTTCACGTTTGAGGAGGTCATATGACTTGAGCTAATATTGGATTTTGCGGAAACAGCGTAAAAAGCTGAGTTCAGAGTGAATAGGAAATGTGGAATTGTGATTGACGATGACTGGGAGATAGAGGACTAATTTGTGAAATAAATGGAGGTGTTCTGTAAAAGGATCATAAATCTGTTATGACATTTATTTATAGACCAGACCAATTTTCTTTCCTAAAGTAGGTGGTGAGATTATTTTTCATAGATAGAGAGCTAGAGGGATGGCTGCAGAATGGCCAAAGTCAGGAACATAAATTAAGGTGTTGAAGTAAATGCTGAGAAGGATAGGAAGCAGGTGGAAGCCAATGGGAATTGGACCCATGAACATTTATGAAACAGAGGACAGACTTCAGAATAGTGGTTTATTAACTATAGACCATGGGAGATCGGCAAAGAGAACATCAATGAAATCCGGTCAAAACATGACAAAGGCATAGCTCCAAGTTTCAACGGTGGATAAGATTAGAACAGGTATCAAAGGTTATGGGGAGAAGGCAAGAAATGGGATTAGGAAACAGAAATCAGCCATGATTGAATGGCAAAGTGGACTTGATGGGCCGAATGGACTAATTCTATTCCAAGAAATGCCGCCAAATTCTTTTAAATTCTTTTAAATTCTTTTAAAATACCTATTTATTATTTACTAATAAGTGTACATATGTGTTAATGGTTGTCGTGTTTGTATTTTTTTTAACCGGAGGAAATGTAATGGAATTTCGTTGCACAGTATTGTGCAATGACAATAAACGTATTCATTCATCATTCATATAACTTGTGAACTTGTGTGAACGTTGAGATGAAATGAAAGAAAGAACCCTAAGATCTCTGTCATCAAGTTCTTTGTAAAAGACAGCAGACATTTCAATAGAGGAGACCATGGATGGAACCGTGTTTCACAAAAGGTTTTACTGTACAATAAAGTAGTTCTCCAAAGCAGATACCCAAATTGTCTGTGAATTGTATATAATTCATGACAAAAGCATTGATTGGCATTACAATTATCATTAAGACACCCTGCAGCTCAAAGATTCACAAAACTCCACATTCAGATAGAATATTGAGTGGAATTGGAGTTGGAAGAAGCAATGGATTTCTTCTTTGCTCATATTGTATGAAGGTTAGAACTAAAGACTGAAGAGTAGTTATTATAATTGAAGAGGTGAATGACTGAAACCTGTCGGACTGTTTTATAAAAGAAGATATCCAAAAGGGCCCTGGGAGACTGAAAGCAATAAATCTCATCCAACATGAAAAGCAGGTCATGCCTAACAAATGGATTTGAATTCTTTGAGTATATAATAAAGCTGGTAGATAAGGGCAAGGTTATGGATATATAACTTAATTTTCTCAATAGGGATTCATGGCTGAAATGAAGATTCAAGATGAAATTGTAAATTAGATTATTAATTGCCTAAGTAATAGAAAGCATAATGTAGTTATCAATGATAATAGTTCTTATTAAGCAGATGTGACTCATAGAGTCCTCCAGGAATTGGTTTTGCAATTTGAGATTTAAAATCTTCACTAATGACCTTGACAAAATATGTGTATTGATATTGTGTACCTAAGACAAAACTGTACTATATTTCCAACTAGGTATTTAGAAAGAAAGGTATTTCTAACCTGCAACAACTCCAAAAACAAAGCATTTGGTACAATCATAGTAAAAGAGAAACCTTATTTTGAATTTATGGATGCAGTCACCAAAGTTAATAACATCTTTGATTCTTATTGATGAGGAAGCACATTTTGATTTAGTTTTCCAGTTAAAATAGCTAATTTCCTTCGCGGTGGTGCAGGGTAGAGTTGCTGCCTTAAAATGCCAGACCAGGGTTAGATTCTGATTGCTGTCTGTATAGAGTTTTGGTTTCCTCCAATACTCCAAAGATATACAGGTTTGCAGGTTAATTGGCGTTGGAAAAAGAATTGTACACACTGTATCACTAAACTAATCTAAATTTCCTCACCAGTATGCCCACACCTAATCATTTCTTAAACTATTCCAAGACTCACACCCTTATTTCTTGGCCTACACCTTTTTTTCTGCATTAATCACTGTATGAAGAACCTCATCCACATGTTTATCAGTTTTATTTTACTTGTTTCAGACTGTGTATTCTTTCCCTCCTCTCACAGTTGAACTTCAAGTATATTTTAGAGTACAATCTACTGTTGTGACATAAAATCATAGCAATACTGGCCACTGGAAAAAGCAATCAGTGCTTATATTATTTCCTTCACCAGGATCTGTGGGTTTGTCATCTTTGACCAGTTTATTACCTATATACATGTTTTTTCACAGCTTGAAACTTATCTTGTTACCAACTTTATCACCGTCATAAAATTCACTACACCTAACTCAAGATGTCAGTTCCTTAAAGAAATCAGGGAGATGTGTCAAATAGATCTTCAGTCTCCCAAGCCATGCTGTTTGCTCAGTTATCATGACACAGCTTATGATATGTGTATGTCACATAGTCGGAGGATGTAGTGACAAATGGATGTTACAATGTCAGCACCAACTTCAGGAAGATCCTTCCTGTTAGATTAAAAATGAACACATTGCTTGTGTCCTGAAACTTTGTTTAAACAGAACTTAAAAGAACTACATCAGTCTCCAATGTTCAATTTAAGATGCACAGCTGGTGATGAAAAGTGGCATGGTTAAAAAGAAAGTGCAAAATGAAATTGTCGTTCAATCCACAGCAATCAACACAAAGATATCAGATAACATGATGAAGAAAAAAGTAATTTTGAGTGAGTGAGTGAGAAAGGTAGAGTCGCCAGATCAATAGGTAAGTATAAGAATCAGCAAAGGGTACTCAGTTTAGTTTAGAGCTACAATGCGGAAACAGGCCCTTCGGCCCACCGAGTCCGCACCGGCCAGCGATCCCCTACACACACTGGGGACAATTTACACATATACCAATCCAATTAACCTACAAACCTGTACGTCTTTGGAGTGTGGGAGGAAACCGAATATCTCAGAAAACCCACAGGGTGAACTCAAACTCCGTACAGACAGCACCCGTAATCAGGATCGAACCATGATCTCCGGAGCTGCAAGCACTGTAAGGCAGCAACTCTATCGCTGCGCCACCGTGCCGCACAGCTATTGACATATCAATTTCCGGTTCCGGTTCCGGTGGAGTGAACGCTGGCGCAGCTGGCTGCCGCTGCTCACCGGACTTTTTGTTTTGTTTTGTTTTGTTTTGTTTTGTCTGTTAGCTAATTTTACACAGCCTACTAACTGTGTGCACTATTATTGTTCGACCAAATGTTTTTCTTGAACTTGTTGGACTGATTATCCTCTGCCGTTGCCCTTGTGGCATTTGTTGATTCTTTTCGGCATCACGTTTGGCTTACCCTGCTGCTGCTGATAGCACCTGTGTCAGCTGTGGTAGCCAGCGTCTCACAGCCTGATTTAGATGAGCCCACAGCACCACCGGAGCTGCAAGATGTGGACGTGCAAAATGCTGCTTTGGATTGTCCTGCTTTTCACCGCAGTGACAGCCACCCCACGGCTATCCTATTCGACAGCAGAACTCCACCAGCGTCGATTCCGCTCCGGGCTTCCTTCCTGCCTCCTCAGCCATCGAGACATTCTCCGTTGACCAAGATACATCCACCGTGGATCCCGCAGGAACTTCTCCAACAATAACTCCAACTCCATCAGCTCCTTTTGGTCCACAGGTCCTCGGAAACCACACAACACGGGTCGAGCTGCTGACCACAGTGTGTTAGCTCCTCTGCTAGCTGACCCCGCCGTTCCCTCAAATGGATCCAAATTTGCACTCTTCAACGTCAGATCTCTCTCCAACAAAGCCCCTCTCATCTCGGACTTCATTTCGGATTCAAAACTTGACTTTCTGTGTCTTACTGAGACTTGGCAACAGCCTGATGATTACCTCCACCTCAACCAAGCCATACCTCCTGAGTTTGTTTACATCTGCAAACCCCGCGCTTCCGGGAGAGGAGGGGGTCTTGCACTGCTCTATCGCGAGAATCTCAAGATCTCGTCAGTCTCAGTCACAGAGCCATCCTCGTTCGACATCCTGACTGCTCAACTACATGGGTGTACACCCACCCTCATAGTGTCTATCTATCGTCCTCCAAAGCCTTCTACAGTTTTTATTAGCGAACTCACTGCTATTTTATCTGACCTATGTGCCATGTCCCCCAATGTCATTTTAATGGGTGATTTCAATATTCATTTAGATAAACATACTGACACCTTTACTAAAGATTTCATTTCTGTTCTGGATAGTTTTGGCCTCACTCAGTACATCGATTTCCCAACCCATAATAAAGGCCATATTTTAGATTTAGTCTGTTGCTCTGGAGTGACACCATACAATCTTAAATCTACAGAGCTTCCCATTTCAGACCATAAAACTGTCCTTTTTGATATTAATCTGCCACTCCCTAAACGCAATCTGAAGCGCACCATATCCTTCCGTAATGTGAAAAACATTAATCAAGTGGAACTCAACAGACTAATCAGTAACTCTCTTCATCCTACTTCCCCCCCACTCTGCATTGCTAACCTGGTTGATCACTACAATGACTGTTTATCCCACTCATTAAACTCCTTGGCTCCTCTGAAAACCCGTACAGTCTCTTTTAGCAGGTCATCTCCGTGGTACACTCCTGAACTCCGCCATATGAAAATGGTGGGCCGGCGTCTGGAGAGACTTACAAAGAAAACTGGACTAACTATTCACCACCAAATGCATCCAGATCATCTTCTCTCATATAAAAATGTAAATCCTCCTACTACTACAACATCATCAACAACAGTGAAAATAACACTCGGACTTTATTCTCCACTGTCAACAAACTACTTAAGCCTCCTGAAACCTCGAATCACCTCACCTCCACTGCTCAGTGTAATACGTTTTTGGACTTCTTCAGTACCAAAATCACCAGCATTCATCACCAATTGAACTCTTTCTCAGCTTCTGCTCACAACAGCCCACCCTGGACTTCCACACTGGACTCCCCACTCTCCACCCTATCTACTTTCCAGCTTCCAACAGTCGAAGAAATAACTAAACTCATCACCAAGTCCAAGAATTCCTCCTGCTTGCTTGATCCCATCCCTACTGTCCTGGTTAAATCCTGTCTGCCCTCTATCTCACCCATCATAACGTCCATAATTTACTCCTCCCTATCAACTGCTACTGTCCCTACATCTCTCAAAACAGCTTCTGTCACCCCGATTCTAAAAAAAACCAGGTTCTGATTCAAACAATCCAAATAACTACCGCCCCATCTCCAACCTCCCATTCATCACTAAACTTCTGGAAAGGACAGTAGCGACACAACTTCAAGTCCACCTTCAAAACAATAACCTCTATGAACCATTTCAGTCCAGTTGTCGCCACAATCACAGCACTGAAACAGCCTTGGTAAAAATTACAAATGATCTCCTTCTCGCAGCTGACACCGGCCACTTATCCATCCTGATCCTCCTCGACCTCACAGCAGCCTTTGACACCATCTCCCACCCAATTCTTCTGGAACGTCTATCTGCCACCGGCATCAACAACAATGCACTACTTTGGTTCAGGTCCTATCTACACGACAGAAAACAGTTCATCCAGGGAAATAAAGTCACATCCACAACTGCTACAGTCACCCATGGTGTTCCTCAGGGATCGGTGCTGGGGCCACTGCTTTTTATCATCTATATTCAACCTCTTGCCAATATTCTCCGTCATTTTGGAATCAATTTTCACTGCTACGCCGATGATACACAACTTTACCTCTCCACAAAACCAAACACCTCCCTTCCCCCAACTGCCCTCACCACCTGTCTTCAAGCTATCAGCAACTGGATGTCACTCAATCTTCTAAAACTCAATGGAAATAAAACAGAAATCATGCTAATTGGCTCAAAGTCCACACTCTCCAAAACCCACCCGTTCACCATTTCAGTTGATGGCTCACCCATACCCACCTCCTCCCATGTCAAAAGTCTCGGCGTCATTCTGGACAGTACACTTTCCTTTGGCCCCCACATCAGCAATATCACACGCTCTGCATACTTTCATCTCCGCAACATCTCCAGACTCCGCCCCTCCCTCTCCAAAGACAATACAAAAGTCCTCATCCACGCTCTGGTCACATCCCGCATCGATTACTGCAACGCCCTCCTCACTTGCACCTCCAATAAACTTCTTCATCGCGTCCAATGCATTCAGAACTCTGCAGCCCGGATCATCACCCGCACCAGATCATCGGACCACATCACACCCATCCTCACTCAGCTCCACTGGCTCCCTGTGCACCACTGGATTAACTACGAGATTTTACTGCTGACCTTCAAAGCCCTACACCACCTTGCTCCCCAATACCTCTCTGACCTGCTGCTACCATACACTCCTTCCCGGTCACTTCGTTCCTCCTCAGCTGCAATTTTAACTGTCCCCACATTTAGACTCAGCACCATGGGTGCCAGAGCCTTCAGCTGCTCTGCCCCACGTCTCTGGAACACTCTCCCACCTCCCATCCGTCACCTGGACACTATCGATCAATTCAAATCACAACTCAAAACACACCTGTTTAGATTAGCATACCCGACATAACTTCCACCATGTTCACCCTGATTTTAATGACTTAAAATGTTTTGTGTATTTTTTTTAAATTTTTTTTTGTTTTTAATCAACTTGATTTTAATATTGATAAATGTATTGTGATTTTATGTCCTGTAAGGTGTCCTTGGGTGTCCAGAAAGGCGCCAGCAAATAAAATGCATTATTATTATTATTATTAACTGGATAATGCTTGGATTAAGAAGTTTTTGGGATGATATGTAGGCTAATGCATGTTTCTGATGAGTTACCTGACATTACCGAAACTGCATATTAATTTATTTTAAAAATGCAAAAGGAAGTAACAAATTCCTTTACCTCAGCCTGCCCAAGCATAAACAGCCTTATTTAGTGTGTATTGGGAATGCCTTCATGGAGCATACTTTGAAGCAAAAAAAGCACAATACTGGAACAGGCCTTTCAGCCCGTTACATCTGTGCCGAACTGTGTCTAATTTGCTTGCACATCTTCCATCCTTCTCCATTGCCTGCATATCCATGTGCCTAACTAAAAGCCTTTTTAAATGCCACTATCATATCGGCCTCCACCACCACCCCAGGCATTACAGGCCCCCACCACCCTCTGTGTAAAAATAATTGCCCTGCACATCATTAAACTTTGCCTCTTTCACCAGAAAGCTATGCCCTTTAATCTTTGACATTTCCACCCTGGGGATCAAAGGTTCTGCCTGTCAACCCAGTTTTCACCTACAGTATTTATTTTTTTAACTGCAAAAAATTGAGTGAGAATCTACCTTAGATGGACACAAGGTGCTGGAGTAACTCAATGAGTCAGGCAGCACCTCTGGAGAAAAAGGATGGGCGACGCGTCCTTTCACCTAAAACAAGCTCCACAGTTCTGCTGGAGTGTTAAACTTAAATACTTGAACATATCTTCAGATATCAACACAGTTTTGCTGTGTAGTTGCATTCTTTTCTAACTACATAGTCATATCAGCAAGTAGACACAAAATGCTGGAGTAACTCAGCCAGACAGGCAGCATCTCTGGAGAGAAGGAATGGGTGAGGTTTTGATTTGTGACCCTTCTTCAGACTAATCTCGAAACGTCAATGTCACCCATTCCTTCTCTCCAGAGAATCTCCCTGTCTCACTGAGTTACCCCATCATTTTGTGTCTACCTTCGTTTTAAACTATCATCTGCAGTTCTTTCCGACTCCAAGTCATATCAGCAACCTAGTCAGATTGCAGTATATTTAACACAGTAATTCTACAATTGCAACTGGTTTCCCTAAATTTCTGGAAAACATTTTTTTCTGCAGACAGCTGCCTAGATAACTAATGTACACGGGCAACATCTTGTAAGGTAAATACATATACATTAGTTATATGGACAGCTGTCTGCAGATGAGAGAAGTGCACAGTGTTCTCTCTCTGGGCTTTTAGACAGTTCATTTCCAGTTGCAGGATTAATTGACAAATGGTTGAATAATGATTGTCAAATCACAACAAGAATGTTAAAACCAAGCTAACTAATCAACAAACATGATCAGCTGTGACAGCAGCTGCTTTAAAAGAAGTGATATGTGGATTATTAAGATGGATGAGCATCTGCCCATCACAAGACATGCATGGTACATTGTATCTGTATAGTGTGTTTAAGTAGTTGAGCTATCGTTTCCATGACTGAATCATTCCGATTAGTGCATATTGAAACAATGGCCAAGAAAGCACACCAATCCCTTTACTTCCTTAGAAAGCTTCGAAGGTTTGGCATGTCCCCTACAGCTCTCACCAGCTTCTACAGATGTGCCATAGAAAGCATGTTATCGGGATCCATCACAGCATGGTTTGGCTCCATCCAAGACTGCAAGAGTTTGCAGAGAATTGTGGACACATCCCAGACGATCACACAACCAGCGACTTCCACCGACTCCATTTACACCTCGCACTGCCTCAGCAAGACGACCAGCATAATCAAGCACGAGTCGTACCCAGAGCATTCCCTCTTCTCCCCTCTCCTTCGGGCAGAAGGTATAGAAGTGTGAAAACGCTTTTCAGATTTGGTGACAATTTCTTCCCAGCTGTTATCAGGCAACTGAACCATCCTATAAACAACTAGAGTGCAGTCCTGAGCTACTAACTATCTCATTGGAAAACCTTAGAGTATCTATGATCGGACTTTATCTTGCACAATATGTTATTCATGTTATTCCCTTTATCATGTATTGTACCACTGTGGATAGGTCAATTGTAATCATGTGTTGTGTTTCCGCTGACTGGTTAGCACGCAACAAAAGCTTTTCGCTGTATCTCAGTACACGTGACAATAAACTAAACTAAACTAAACATGTCGACATGCACTGCCATGCCCCACAGGTTGAAGTTATAACATGCTGACAGCAATACTTTTTTACCCTCTTCAATTTAGACGTTGGCATCAGAAATGTTACTTTGAGAAAATTAAATGGAATTACATTAGCAACATGGCACAATCAGGTTAAATAGTCAAGCAGCTATAAAGAAAATATTGCGAATGCTGACAATCTGAATTCAAAGCAAGGAATACATGACAAGTACGACAGCAGGGGAGAAGCTGTGAAACAATAGCCTGTTGTGGAGAACTCAAATGGTTCTCTGAAATAATAGCATTGGACTCTGTGCTAATTCTGGTGTAAATATATGTGGGGTTCCCAGGAGAGGAGATGGATGGGAAATATATTCTGTTCATTGGACCCACTCATTAGAACCTGGAAAAACAACATTTTTTTCCTTAACTATAAAGGAGGAACTGTGATTTATGCAATCAAGTTTTTTTAAATTGTTGTATGTTGTATAAATTCATAACAAGCAACATTGTTTGAAATTTGAACTTTAGTCATGCATTCCTGTCCATGTTTGGTGATGTTTTAACCTTTCTCTTTTTTTCGCATCAATGATGCCAATACTGTATCTAAGTTAAAATCTTTTGGAAAGGCTAACAGATTGAATTTACAGAGGCGCCATCTGACCAATTTTCTTGAGCAAATCTTATATTTAGCCTTTTGTATTAAATCTTATATTTAGTGTCCGATGTTCACTGGGTGTACTGGATGAATAAAACTGAAATTTGAACATTTGAAAAATATTGAATGGTTATGTGTGTCACTCCATGTGGGGAAAAAACATTGTAAGGAAATAATGGAATCATATTTTAAATAAAAGAGACCCAAATTGCTGGGGTAACTCAGTGCATCAGCAAACATCATTGGAGAACATGGACAGGTGATGTTTCAGATTGGAACCCTTCTTCAGCCTAATGTTCTCCAGAAATGCTGCCTGACCCACAGTTGCACCAGCACTTTGAGTCTCTTTTTGTCAACCAGCATCTGCAGTACCCTGTATCTCCATCTTTTGAATTCTGTTTTCTTCACAACCATGTTAGTTTCCTGTCCAGCAATGAAAATAATATTTGAACTTTGTGGACATTTTCTGGAAAAACTTGGGGGGGGGGGAAGACTCAGCTCCAGCATTCTATCTTGCTTTACTGAAAACAACTTTTGTCTCCTTTGTTCTTTCCCATCAAAGAATAAATCTTGTAATTCCAGGCCTTTTTTTGAGCTGGGAACACGCAGCTGGATTTTACGGCTGTGCTTTATGTGTAACTAACTCAATAGCTACTTTGCCCCTTACTGCCCGAAAGATAATCAATGCAAACATAATCATACAACATTCTATGCATGTGCATATCTATCCAAGTGTCGGTGGGAGATTTTTTGAGGCACTGCTATTATCTTTTTTGAAATCCGCTGTGCCTGTCTATAACGTATTTATTCCATGTATGCCTTTACAGTGGTTTTTTAATTTATTTTTCTCTTCTGATTCTCCATGAGTATTATTGATTTTATATAACTTTTGTTTTTATTTTATTCCTTTCTATGGTTCCATGTTTCAACTTCTTTATTTAGTTCCTTTTAAGTGTTGGCTATTGTTGTATTTTTTATTAGCTCCTTTGCAACCCAACTGTGGATATTTTGTTCTTCCATCCGCTGCTGTTTCAATTTTGTTATCGATTTCCCTATTTTGTACTGAACCGGCCAATATACTATTTATATCTCCCATCTGTTGCTCTGGTGTTAATCTTTCCACTTATTACCAGCAATAACACAAGAAATCATGGATGACATTGAGTTGAAGTTTGGAGTAGTGTGTAGGAAGGAGCTGCAGATGATGGTTTATACCGAAGATGGACACAAAATGCTGGAGTAACGCAGCGGGTCAGGCAGTTGGAGAAAAGGAATAAGTGACATTTTGGGTGTGAACCGTTGCTCAACCGGGGAGACTTAGTAGTTGGGAGGTTATGTTACAATTGTACAAGACATTGGTGAGGCCACGTTTTGTGAATGGTGTTCAGTTTTGGTCACCCTGTTATACGAAAGATGTTGTTAACTAGGAAAAGGTACCTTCTCTCCATAGATCCTGCTTTGCCCGCTGAGTTTCTCCAGCATTTTGTGTCTACCTTCAATTTTACCAGCATCTACAGTTCTTTCTTAAACAAAGGTACAGAGAAGATTTACAAGGATGTTGCCAGAAATTTAGGGTTTGAACTATGGCGGAGAGGTTGAGCAGGTTAGGACTTTATTCCTTGTAACGTTGAAGTATGAGGGGTGATCTTATAGAGGTGTATAAGATTATGAGAGGTAGATGCACAAGCTTTCATTCAGGGTAAAGGAATCGTGAACCATAGGGCATAGGTTCGAGGTGAGGGAAGAAGGTTTTAATAAGAATGAGCTGCCAGAGGAGGTAGTTGAGGCAGGTAGTATACTAGACATTTTGACAGGCACATGGATAGGATAGGTTTAGAAGGATATAGGCCAAACACAGGCAGGTAGGAATAGTGTAGATGGGACATGTTGGTCGGCATGGGCAAGTTGGGCCAAAGGGCCTGTTTCCACACTGTATGACTATGACCTTATGACTCAAAAGATTCCTCCAATATATCTGAGAAGTAGCGGTGAAGGTCCACTGAGCTTTGGTCTCTGAACAAAAGGTTTGATATGCTGACGTCTAAATTCGTTTTAACTATATTAGGACCGTGTACTTTCATCCAGAATTTCTTAATTACCATTGATAATCATTAATTTAAAAGAAAGTCAATGAGTTATAGCAATTATTTTTCAAATTCAACGGCCACCAGTAAATTACTATGAACTTTAATGCAAGGAAAAGACGTGCTTTAATTTACCATTACTCAGTGAGTTCATTCTTTTTTTTTCTTGTAGACTGTTGCCCTGCACAGCATGCACCATTTTCACCAGGCAATATATATTTTAAAAGGGTACATTGATTAATTATTTATCTGATGGATAGTTGAGTTATCGATTAGATCTGAAGAATTGCAAATAGGTGTAAAATGTCATTCTATATATATTCACTTTTTCCTCGTGCATGAAGATCATTGCCTGATAGAAAATGAAAATGCGGTGCCAATTTTTCCTTTGTTTTACCAGCACTGATTGTTCTTATCTTTTTACTCTGTTGGTCAAAGGTCATTCTCAAAAACAGAAAATGGTTCCTCTAAGGATTCAAATATTTTGATTGTGATCTGATCTCTTACCCTTTAGACTTCAGTCTTTAGAAATACAGCGCCAAAACGTGACCACGCCGACTGGAGATCACACGGTACACCTGCACTATCCTACACACTAGGGTAAAGTTACAATTTTACCGAAGCCAATTAACCTACAAACCTGTAACTCTATGGAATGTGTAAGGAAACCGGAGCATCCAGAGAAAGCCAATGCAGTCACAACTTTGTACAGACAGCACCCATTGTCAGGATTGGACCCAGTTGTCTGCCGCTGTAAGGCGGCAGCTTTACCGCTGTGCCATTGTGCCGCCCCTGTTTCTGTGCTGCATCAATGAGGTGGTCAAGAACATCTTGGAGTACACTATCAGAATGTGGGAGGAGGAGACACCATTGCTGGTGATTATGGCTGGCTAGATGTGCATGGCCTCACACCGTAAGCTGGTGGTGAAGTGTTCTTGGAGAAGAATGAGTGGTCACGGCTGTGAATGGTCAAGAGGATGAGAATGTGTCACATTCTCATCTCATACTGGCATAGAAACATAGAAACATAGAAATTAGGTGCAGGAGTAGGCCATTCGGCCCTTCGAGCCTGCACCGCCATTCAATATGATCATGGCTGATCATCCAACTCAGTATCCTGTACCTGCCTTCTCTCCATACCCCCTGATCCCATTAGCCACAAGTGCCACACCTAACTCCCTCTTAAATATAGCCAATGAACTGGCCTCAACTACATTCTGTGGCAGAGAATTCCAGAGATTCACCACTCTCTGTGTAAATTTTTTTTTTCTCATCTCAGTCCTAAAAGAATTCCCCTCTATCCTTAAACTGTGACCCCTTGTTCTGGACTTCCCCAACATCGGGAACAATCATCCTGCATCTAGCCTGTCCAACCCCTTAAGAATTGTGTAAGTTTCTATAAGATCCCCCCTCAATCTTCTAAATTCTAGCAAGTACAAGCCAAGTCTATCCATTCTTTCTTCATATGAAAGTCCTGGCATCCCAGGAATCAGTCTGGTGAACCTTCTCTGTACTCCCTCTATGGCAAGAATGTCCTTCCTCAGATTAGGAGACCAAAACTGTATGCAATACTCCAGGTGTGGTCTCACCAAGACCCTGTACAACTGCAGTAGAACCTCCCTGCTCCTATACTCACATCCTTTTGCTATGAATGCCAACATACCATTCGCTTTCTTCACTGCCTGCTGCACCTGCATGCCTACTTTCAATGACTGGTATACCATGACACCCAGGTCTCGTTTATCTCACATTTATCCACATTATACTGCATCTGCCATGCATTTGCCCACTCACCCAGCCTATCCAAGTCACCTTGCAGCCTCCTAGCATCCTCTTCACAGCTAACACTGCCCCCCCAGCTTCGTGTCATCCGCAAACTTGGAGATGTTGCATTCAATTCCCTCATCCAAATCATTAATACCCAATGCAAAGCCATAGTCATACAGCACAAAAATAGGCCCTTTGGCCCAACTTGCCCATGTTGACCAAGATGCCCCATCTATGCTAGTCCCACCTGCCTGCATTTGGCCCATATTCCTTCAAACCTTTCCTATTCATGTACCTGTCCAAATACCTTTAAAATGTTTTTATAGTACCTGCTTCATCTACCCCCACTGGCAGCTTGTTCCATATACCTGCCGCCCTCTGTATGGAAAAAGTGGACCCTTGGGTTCCCATAAAAAAATTGTGAACATAGAGGGAGGTGAGCATATGTGATGCTCTCTATTCCTGTCTAAATGTCTTTTTAGTTTAGTTTAGAAATACAGCCTGGAAACAGAGCCTTTAGCTCACCGAGTTTGTGATGACCAGCGATCACCCCGCACACTAGCACTATCTCACACACCAGGGACAATTTACAATTTTTACAGAAGCCAATTACCCTACAAATCTGCGTGTCTTTGGAGTGTGGGAGGAAACCGGAGCACCAGGGGAAAAACCACGCAGATCATGGGGAGAACGTACACAGATAGCATCCGTAATCAGGATCGAACTCGGGTCTCTGATGCAGTGAGGCAGCAACTCTACTGCTGTGCCACTGTGCCACCCTCTCAAATGTTGTTATAGCACTTGCCTCATGTACTTTGAAGAGGTGTTTAGGTGCTGTGGCACAAAAAAAAATCCCGATTAGTAATCTCTCAAATATGTGGCAGCACAATTTGGGCAAGGACGGCATAATAGGTGTTTTCATTGATCATCAGCCCTAAAGACAATTTATTCAGCCACACACGAGCAATATATATTATAACAATATCCATTAATACTTTTGGTGCAGAGCCATTGGATAGTTTGATCACAGCAGGACAGAGATCATGTAATTGGCCTTTGTACGCTCGCAGAATAATATGAACGCTGCTCGTGCAGAGTTCAAAACTCTTTTAAATATGATAATCGTTTGCCGACCACCAAGTGGGAAAATGGAAGTCCTTGGTTCTATCTTCCCCTGAGGTGCTTTTAACAGGCAGGGTACGCTAATCATCAAAAGAAAAAAACCTTGGCTGAAGTTTCACTTCCGAACCCAAGGGCATCAAGGCCAATTACATGATCTCTGTCCTCCTGTGATCAAACTATCCAATGGCTCTGCACCGAAAATATTAATGGATATTGTTTAGAAAGTGACTCAATTATTTAGGGGCACATTACCAGCCCCTGTGTGCCATGTTTGAACTTAAGCAGAGCACTCGAGAATATTCAGAAAATATCAGATTCAAATATATTATGATGCATTATGCTAAAACATAATTTAATAAATATTAAAGACTATGTAGTGGAGTAAAATCTACCCCATGAAGACATTTAGAATAGTATTTCATAAATATGTTGTGAACACTAATTACTTTAATTCAAAGATTAATTCACATTTTTTAATGTTTTGAAATTTCATGCATATAAATATTTATTTAACAGTTGGAACTTGGTACAGGGGAACTTAAAAATGTAATAATTTATTCAAAGCAGTCACTATCTGACCGGGTGTGCGTTTGGGCTTCAATTAGCTCCGGTTTATGTAAGTTTTAGATATCGCAGTTGGAAAACCAGGGGTGTACATCTCAAAGTTTATAATATGGCCCCTAGTGGAGTCTGTTCTGCTTGGGAATAGATTTTTGACTGTCATTATGCAATAATGCACAGCCAGAAAGAAATTAATAATTATCTTGGTTGAACAGAATTTCTAAAGATTTTGATCGTCTGAACCACGGTTGATGTTATTAATATTAACATTGCAGATATCATTATAATGATGCCTTATGATTGTACATTTGCAAATATTGTTTAGTTTAGAGATGCAGTGTGTAAACAGGCCCTTCAGTCCACTGAGTCCACGCTAACCTGAGTCCACGCTAACCTGAGTCCACGCTAACCCCATAGGTTAACACTATCCTACACTAGGGACAATTTACAATATTTTACCAAAACCAATTAACCTACAGACCTGCACGTCTTTGGAGTGTGAAAGGAAACCAGAGCACCCGGTGAATCCCATGCGGATACGGGATAAATGTGCAAACTCCATACAGACAGCACCAATAGTCAGGTTTGAACCCAGGTCTCTGGCGCTATAAGGCAGCAACTCTACCGCTGTACCACTGTGCCTCCTTGAGTGCTGTTCAGATTTTCCATACATACATGCTACTTATAATTTAATTGAAATCAACATACTGGACTGGTTTACTTTCATTTAGCCATACAGCGTGGAAACAGGCCTTTCGGCACACCGAGTCTACGCTGACCAGTGATCCCACTAGGGTAAATTTAGACTCATTACCAAAGTCAATGAACCTGTCAACCTGTACATCTTTGGAATTGGGAGGAAACAGGAGCACCGGAGAAAACCCATGATCACGGGGGGGATGTACAAACTACATGCAGATAGCGCTCGTAGTCAGGATCGAACCCGGATCTCTGGCATTGTAAGGCAGCAACTCTACCTCTGTGCCACCGTGCTGCCGTGACTACTTCTCAAAATATAACAAGTCAAAGTAATGGTGAGAAATACATGCTTAGGTATTTGGAATTGGGTTGCTCAAAAAATGACTATTAATTTGATTGATTTCTGATTACTTATATAATGAATGCCTACAAATACTCATAAAGTATGATGCAATTTTGCTACCTTTTAGTCCAGGAAGAATAAAGGAACCATACATTTGTTACTATTTGGATGACATGACAATCTGCAATATTTATCAGTAAATCTCTTTTTAAAGTATGTGAGGCCATATTTTTCAGTTTTAATGCAATCACTGGAGACATTTCTCAGTTTGCAACCTTACAGTGTCAGAAACCCCGGTTCTATCCTGACTACGGCCATTGTCTGTACGGAGTTTGTGCGTTTTTCTTGTGACCGCGTGGGTTTTCTCCGGTAGCTCTGGTTCCCTCGCTCACTTCAAAGACGTACGGATTTGTAGGTTAATTGGCTTTTGAAATAAAAATTGTAAATTATCTCTTACGTGTAGGATAATGTTCTTGTATGGGTGATCGCTGGTCAGCACGGACTTGGTGGAATGCCACACTGTACCTCAAGTCTAAAGGAAAGTTAAAATATAATAGTTTTAAACTTACTCGCAAAAAATTGTGGAATGAAAGTGAGAAACTGCAATGAGACATGGAAAAAATGCAGACGACTTATTTAATCTCTGAGTTAGGCGCATAGCACAACAGGGTCTGTGCATTCTAGGTTATGAAATATTTACATACAATATCCTTCAGTGCCCGACAAAGTCTGGTACAGTTTGCACAATCTATAAAATATAATTAATTCACTGGAGCAGAATTCGTCTTAATTTTTATTGCGTTTATTTGATTTATATTATTTTGGACCATCAGTTGTCTCTGTTGAAGATCAAACCTTATTTTCCTACATTGAATGTTTGATTCCATTTTTAACATTAAATAGTGTGAGTGAATGTCGGTACTAAAGTAGGTAAATATTTGAATGTGTCAGTTATGATAGTTTTTGCTATTAATCTCTTGTTATTGTATTATGATATTTATTAAATATTTTAATGATATTAATATTTTAATAAATATAAAGGCTATCTTTAAAAAAAAGTATTGTATTATAGCAGTTGCTGAAGGGACATATATGTATGTGTGCGTGTGTTTATATACTCACCATATTCTTACATTTGACAATAAACTTACTTCATTGCGTTTTTTTGTGAGTAAGCATCTTAGACAACAATGTCGCAAATAAGTAAGAAACCTATTGGCAGCGATATATGTAGATATTTAGATGCTTACTCACAAAAAACGCAATGGTCAAGTTTATTGTCAAATGCACGAATATGATGTGTTACAGGTGCAATTAAAAATCCTGCTTCCAGCTGTGTCACATGCACATTATTTCAAAAACACAATATTCAAATTACATATAAATTATACATTAATTTCATGTAAAATTTCTGAAACAGAAAAACTGTTCAAGAAAAAAAATCAAGATATTCATGCAAAAACACAGTCAGAAAAAATAGTCCTTGTTAATGCAGATGGACTATAGTGTTCTGTGGTTGGGAAAGAAAGTCCAGAATTAATGATGACCTTTCTCATGAAAAATACTCAATGTGCCATTTAATTGCCTGATGCAAAATGGGTGGCAGATTCGCGTCATGCAATCGTGGGATTTGCTTGGATAAATAAAGAGATGTTGAGGACCTGAGCCATGGAGAGAGGTTGGGCAGAATAAGACTTTATTTATTAGAGCGCAGGAAGATGAGGAATGAGGGGTGATTTTACAGATGTGTATAAGATCATAAGGGGAACGTAGAGTAGATGCAAAGAGTCTTTTACCCAGAGCAGGGCAATCAAGAACCAGAGGACATAGTTTTAAGGTAAGAGAGGAAAGATTTAATAGTAACCTGAGTGGCAATTTTTTTGCACAGAGGGTGGTGAGTTTATGGAATGAGCTTCCAGAGGGAGTAGTTGAAACTTGCACAATAACATTATTTTATACTTTAGACTTTAGGTCTGCCCCTACACTAACACTGTCTTATGCACCAGGGACAATTTACAATTTTTACCGAAGCCAATTAACCTATAAACCTCAATGTCTTTGGAGTGTGGGAGGAAACTGGTGCACCCGGAGAAAACCCACAAGGTTCCCACAGTGAGAACGTACAAACTCCATGCAGACTGTACCCATAGTCAGGATCGAACCTGGGTCTCTTGCGCTGTAAGGCTGCATCTCTACCGCTGCACCGCCATGTCCCCTAAAAGACATTTGGACAGGTACATGGATAGGAAAGGTTTAGACGGACATGGGACAAAAGCGGGCGGGTGTAGATGGGGCATCTTGGTCGGCATGGACACATTGGGCTGAGGACCTGTTTCTATGCTGTGTGACTATGAATCTATTAATTGATAATCAGCACTGCTCTCATTTTTCGATGTGATGCACCCTGATGTGTGCAAACTTGAATCGATTCAGTGAAGTTTCACCTGCAATGATCAGCCAGCTGGTGGTCCTGCTGATGGAGTTGATCCTGGGTTAATTGTTATACTGGATAGATATTTTCTCATCTGCTCTTTCAATCTGAGCTTCCCAAACATGTCCCAAACTAATCAAGTAAGTCACTTGCAAAGTGCTAATGTCTTGTAATGTAGATTGGTCTCTGTGGCTTGCAGCTGCTCCTTTTCACCAACGCATGGGTACCTATCAATTTTGTTTCACGAATGGTGACTGCAGTCTGTTCTTAATTTGAATTGTTATCTGATATCTAGCACTAGAGTCATAGAGTCCTACAACGTGGAAATAGGCCCTTCAGCATAACTTGCCCACACCGACCAACATGTCCCATCTACACTTGCCTGCTTTTATTGTTATTAGATTTTAAACTGTATCTGAGTCTCTGGTTTGCGGTTAGGTCTTGATCCAATGAATGTGTGACACAGTGATTCAACTTGCTGTCGATATATGCCTCTTCTTCGGGAGTTTGATCTTCAAAAGATTCTTCATCATATTTCTCCTAAATGTTGAACTGCTATCATTTGGTTAGCAAGATTGTATCTTTTCTCCACAGGACAACACCTGAATCATCTCACCAATATTCAATTTCTGTAAGTCTTCAATATTTTTTAGTTTAGTTTAGATATACAGCATGGAAACAGGCTCTTCGGCCCAAGGAGTCCACGCCAATCAATGATCCCCACACACTAACCCTATCCTACACACACAAGGGATAATTTACATTTATACCAAGCCGGATTGCGCCACCAGCAGTGGCTGCCTCGCCAACTGCCTGTCTGTCCTTTTTGTTATTTTTGGTATGTATTAAAAAGTATGTTTTAATGTTCCTTGGTTTATGTGGGGAGTGGGTGGGGAGGGGGGGGGGGAGGTGGCGGAAGCTTTTTTTTCAATCTCTTACCTCGACGGAGATGCAATTTTTATTCCATCTCTCATCCTCACTGCGGCCTAACATGGTGGAATTGGCAGCCTTTCCTGGAGACCGACCCGGCACTCCAAGCTGCGGAAGTCTGCGGGACTTTAGAATTGTGGAGCTTGTGATCCCTTTGCTGGGGCCTGTGGACATTAACATCGTGAGGCCCGCAGTCTCTAATAAGAAGAGGCCAACACGGGAGCTCCACGGGAGAGTTTCAACCGCCCTGACGCGGGTGTTTTGATCACCCCGACAGGGGCATCGAGCATCGATCATCGATCATCAGATGTGGGAACTTTGATCACCCCGACTGCAGTTGGTTTGACTGCCCTGACTGCGGGAGAACAAAGAGGAAGAAGATTTAACTTTATTACCTTCCATCACAGCAAGGAATGTGGAATCCACTGTGATGGATGTTTATGTTAACTTTTATGTGGTAGTGTGTCTTGTTGCTTTTCACTTAGTATGGCCGTATGATAACTCAAGTTTCACTGCACCTTAACTGGTACATGTGACAATAAACTGACCTTGAAACCTTGAATTATCCAACAAACCTATACGTCTTTGGAGTGTGGCAGGAAACCGAAGAACTCGGAGAAAGTTCACGCGGTCACGGGGAGAACGTACAAACCCAGTACAGACAGCACTCGTGGTCGGCATCAAACCCTGGTCTCTGCTGCTATAAGCGCTATAAGACTGCAACTCTACCGCTGTGCCACCGTGCCGCCCATACTTGTTCATTGGGCTAAATATCTCTAGTTTATATTTTCTGAATTGATTCCTTTAGCTCCCTCCAAAGAGTATCTATGATTGCCTCATGACTTTCCTTTTGTTTTAACTACTATCTCAATATTCTCAATTCCAAGCTGGTCTAAATTGAGCTCCAATGTATTAGGAGTCTGTGGCACATCCACGGTTCTGTTGGGACGCATCCTTGAGCAGAATATAACATAGCAAGACAAGCAACTTTTACAAGGCATCCATAAGAATGCTTTGTTGCTTATCATTAATTGAGGGAATTAATAAATGTTTCGCAACATCGCCCCGTGTGCAGTGTTCCAACAGATGGGATGTGGGTCATGTGCAGGCAATTAAGATCTTAGCATTATGTATGGTACAGACATTGTGGGATGAAGGTCCAGTCCCTGTGCTGTACTGTTCTTTGTTCTATATCATATGTATTGTGGTCGCTTATTTGACACTCTCTCTGGGTATCAAATTGATTCCAAAAATTGATCGTAGCTCCTCAATTGTACATTCTGGTGTCATGTGTAATCCCATATGTCAAACATCCATCCAAGAAGAGTGAATGTTGATAAGGACTAGAAAACTATTATTGCTTTTGTGACAAAAATCAATGTGGTCTCTCTGAAATGGACATTCTGTCACTTCCATATCTGTCAGGGTCTTTAGTCGATTTATTCTGCACAAATTATCAGAACCTTCTATTTCCACTGCTTTATCTGCTGATCTTTATATTTTTAATACAACTCGGTTCAGAATTTCATTCACTTGATGAAATTCAGAACCTACTCCATTCTAGTTCTTTTTTCCACTGGACATTTTAGCACGTATGGCATTGGTCATTGTTGGCAATATAGGTCCTCTCCAAGTTAGAAAATGCTTGATTTATGGTCATGCCTTAGATACAAGTGTTTGGAAGGCCGACGGGATGGCAGGGAATAGATTTTCCAGCTACTGCGAACCTCCTGACATCTTCTGCTATGTGATAACTTGAGATTTCTTTGTGACTTCTCAACTCACCCCATTCCTCCGGAGGTGCACAATTGGAGACGAGCTGAGCTGAGTCAGGCAGCATCTGTGGAGAAAATGGATAGGTGACCTTTCGATTGAGACCCTTCTTCACACTGATTGTAGAAGGGTGTGTGGAGGGATGTGTCAGGTCAGGGAGAGCTCCCCCCCGCCATGGGTACCATGTAATCCCGTGCTACCTGCTCCATGGTCGGATAGTCGGCGACTAAACCGTCCCCTCCACCTGGTTTGCCAGATGAGGAGGAGGTTGTGGACCCCCAGCAGGACCAAAAACAAGACCTGTCAAAGGGCGGATGAGTTTCGAGCGAGCCAACTGCCATCCACACTTCAGTAGAAGTTGCGATCACTGTCGCTCACTGCAAAGTAAGAAACGATGATAAAGCACACACACCAAATTCATACACTTCCAACGGCGGAAGTCCACAGGAACTGGAGGACAAAAATGTGTGGTGCGTCCGTCACCATTCCCGTCGGAAGCTAATGTTTTCAACGATGATGAGGTGTGGAGGGATGAAGGCTGGGAGTGGGGAGGGACAGGACGAAGCTTGGCAGGTCCAAGGTGGACACAGGCAAGGGGGGAAGATTATCTCACACCTTCTGCTTTCATCTCTGGCCTTTGTTCTAGCCATCTGCCTATGAAAAAAATACCTTTGCCTATAACTGTAAATAGCTCGTTCCAAGCTTCCCCCCAGTCTAGTTTCAGTCAAAAATCACTGAATCAAGCACTTGCCCATCTAAACTTTATTTTGACAAAACACGATTACAGTTCAATTACTATACCTAACCACCGCGGGTTCGATCCTCGTATCTGCCTGATCAAGCCCTCTAGGCCTCGCTCAAACAGAGACACTCCAGAAAGTCAAGCAGTCCCAAGCGCTCTCCCAGAAGATCGACGTAGGCCCTCATGGCAGCGGACTTTTATAGGTCCACGGACCTTGAAGGGCCGAACCACATGGGGGTGGTCTCTTTACAATTCAGTTACAGATATCAATTAACCCCATACATAACAGACATTCCCCATACCCAATAATACAGAGGCTAATACATTGTATCAGAAAGAAAGCTCTGGAAGGAAGCAAACAAGAACAAACATTGAAACATGTGCACTGAGATTCAAACAGTTTCTCCAAGGCTCAACAGTTTGACCAATCATCAATTAACAGGATGACCGTCTTGCAATATTATTTATACTATTTACAATGCTTTTGCAGCGATCCAATCGAAATGATGCAATTAAGGTTAGTTTGCAAAACTGCTATACCTATTATCAATTTAAGAGAAACAGGGAAAACACCTGGAAACCTCACCATCCTGCATATCAGTCTGAGCCTAGACTGGCTGGCACCAATCAAAGCTGTAAAGTTCAGCTGACAAGGGTTAAGCAATTCTGACAAGTGCAGGAATCCTCCATTTTATGGTGTCTTTAATAATAATAATAATAATAATAATAATAATAATAATAATAATAATAATAATAATAATAATAATAATAATAATAATAATAATAATAATAATAATAATAATAAATACTTTATTGATCCCCTCAGGGAAATTCAGATGTCCAGAAGCCCCCAACCAACAAACCCACAGATTCAAAACGAACGCAGACAGAAAATACATAGAATACAATGTGGACACTACCTGAGAGCAATAAATACTTAAAAAGACCAATAATTAATTTGGCCAATATTACCATAACCACCTTTTACCTGCCACGCACAGTCCTGCATCTCTTCTCTCCCAGTTTTCTTCAACCCACTCACCCTCCTACAATCAGTCTGAAGAAGGGGTCACGAGCTGAAACGTCACCCATCCATGTCCTCCAGAGATGCTGCCTGACCCACAGAGTTACTCCAGCAACGTGTCCTTTCGTGTAAACCAGCTTAATCTGTTCTAGTGTGCAGTTTAAGGGCTGTCTAAAGTTCTAATAGGTTTATGAAATTTTTAATGCAACAATATAAAAAAATAATATTAATAAAGGCAGTGGTGGAGTTGCTGCCTTACAGCACCAGGGAGCGGGTTCAATCCTGACTACGGGTGCTGTCTGTAAGGAGTTTGTACTCCCCGATACCTGCGTGGGTTTTCTCCAGGTGCTCCAGTTTCCTCCCACACTCCAAGGATGTACAGGTTTGTAGGTTAATTGACTCGATATAAATGTAAATTATCCCGAGTGTGTGTTGGACAGTGTTAGTGTGTCGTTGGTCGGTGTGGACTCAGTGGACCGAAGGGCCGGTTTCTTGCTGTATCTCTAAACTAAATTAAACTAAACTAAATATAGTTGTCAGCTGTGAGGAAAGAGTTAACAGACATGGTTGATTTAGACTAGGGATAGAAATATAACTTAGAAAGAAATAAGGTGTCAGCAGAAACCAGACTGCTGGTAGAATAGAAAGTAACAATATAAAGAACAGAGAGAAATTCTAGATAATAGCAGCAAGTACAGATGGTGACATTTCAAGGATGAGAGTCAGAAGATAACCACAGTCACACAAGAACATAACGGGAACTGGGGGAAGGGGCATGAGCTACTCTGTACTGAACTTGCTTGATGAGATGCCATGAAAATGTACTCACACCCACTATGACAAGATGCATTATCCCGAGTGTGTGTTGGACAGTGTTAGTGTGTCGCTGGTCGGTGTGGACTCAGTGGACCGAAGGGCCGGTTTCTTGCTGTATCTCTAAACTAAATTAAGCCAAACTAAATATAGTTGTCAGCCTTCTTGATTCCTCTGAAATTTCAAAAGTCAGTTTAAATATTTCTCTGATTTTTGCTGTGCTTGGCATGAAGGGAGCATCTTTGTTGTTCCCTGGGGCTACCAGACTGGTAAAAATGTGATCGGTTTCAGATCAAATTTCCCTCAATTGAATTTTTACATATTTAATGTGATCCTCTACTTTAAACATATTACCAGCGGTGAAGAACATTTCCATCCTCTGCGTGTGTGCTGTCAACGAGTTCACTTGCAAAATGTTTCCATGCTATGTTTTATATGCTGGAACTGTTATATTATCCCTTTTCCCCATTGAAAGAGTGACACCGCTACACTCAAGGCATCTCCACACAATACTTAATTCTCCTGTGATTTGAATCATATTATTAGCATCACTCTCAGTACCAGAGACTTCCACTGTCTTTGTAATTATTGCTGTCTGCTCTGGATCACTGACTGTTCACCCAGTAAAACTGAGATACCCAACTTATGGCGATGAAGCTCCTCTGCTCAATATCTTTGCTCAAGGGGTGGCACAGCAGTATAGCACTATAGTCCACTGAGTCCATGCCGACCAGCGATCACCCATACACTAATTCTAACCTACACACCAGGGACAATTTACAGAGACCAGTTAACCTACAAACTTGCACGTCTTTGTAATGTGGGAGGAATCTGGAGCACCCGGAGAAAACCCACGCGGTCATGGGGAGAATGTGCAAACTCCGTATCAACAGCACCTAGAGTCAGGATTGAACCTGGGTGTCTCTTACTGTAAGGCAGCAACTCTACCGCTGCACCACTGTGCCATCTATTGTAGTATGTTTGGAAAGATGAAATGAAAACAGAACATGTGGAGAGAGAAGTTCACTTGCTTGTCACTGAGTTTATACATTAGTTTGTCAACCCATCGGAGTGCAGTGGCAGAGCATATGAATGCAAAACTGGCTGTCCTTGTGTGGGCATTCCAGAGAGTGGCTTGCAATGGATTCATATTTATTGATGCAAAGACTGCTGCCATATTCATTGGGAGTGATGAGTGCAGGTCCACCACCAATTTTCCGGCATCCTTGTTTCCAGAGTTTTGCTTGATTATCCGTTTTGCTGGATCAACAGAGGTCATGGGCTCCGTGCAGAGTCGACTGGTCAGCCTAGGCCGCCGGTTATCTGAGATAGTGGCCTGCAAAGTTGGCCACAGAAGTCGGCTATGGGAATAGATCTGCCTGCTCTGGCCGGGCCGGAGTTCCAGAGCCTCGGCTGCAGGGGACAAATTCGACCCACCAATCCGAAGTTTGGCCGTGGAAGATGGCCATCGGAACAGAACCGCTGGCTCCAGCTAGCAAGCCGACTAGGGTGGGGGAGGGACAGAGAGAGAGGGAATGCAAGGATTACTTGAAATTAAATAAATTCAAACTCTTACTGCTGGGTTGGAAGAGAAATATGAGGTGGTGTTCCATCAATTTGCACATGATCTCACTCTGACAGTGGAGGAGGCCCAGGACAGAAAGGTGAGTATGGGAATGGGAAGGGGAGTTATTATGGTTTTCACTTTGGGTGGATTTTGGATTGATGTTGGATTTAGTGCAGCTCTACTCATTGCAGAGAACAAATCTGGTGATCCAGACTCCAGATCATCTTTGTTTCCAGTTTCCCCTTCGAGGAAATGATGGAAATAACTTCTGGGCAATATTTGTAGAGTGTGCAGTGATGGGAAAAGAGTTGTGGTTTCATGCCTTTGATGAGGGATAGATTTATTGGAGTGCCAGGAGGTGCATTTGAAGATAGATAGTGAGCATCATCCTGATAGCAATGAACATAGTCCAAATATATAGACAGCAATCATTCACCAAGATGCTGTAGTGAGGAATCCTCTGAAAAAACAAGTGTGGGAATTGTTCCTAACTGGAACAATGAATCAAGAAAGTTCTTCTGCTTTAAGAGAAAAAAAGCTTTACAGTACAAATGTGCAGATGATCAGGATCGAGAGACTAGAAATGTTTTTTTTTATGTCATTCCTTAATTTTAACATTTAAACTTTCACATTAATGTGAATAAACATTCTGCAGTTTAAGTGATCCTTGAGTTAGAGAGTCAAACAGTGTGGAAATAAACCCTTTGGCCCAACCAGCCCACACCAACCTATCCCATCTACACTAGTCCCACCCGTCTGTGTTTGGCCCATATCCCTCTATACCCATCCTATCCATGTACCTGTCTAAATGTTTCTTAAACATTGCGATAGTACCTCCCTTAACTACTTCCTCCGGCCGCTTGTTTCATACACCCACCACACTTTGTGTGAAAAAGGTATCTCTCAGGTTTGCATTAAATCTTTTCCCCTCACCCTAAACCTCTGTTCTTTGGTTCTCGACTCCCCTACTCTGGGCAAGAGTCTGGGCAAGTGTTTACGCAATCTATTCCTCTCATGATTTTATACACCTCGATAAAATCACCCCTCATCCTCCTGTGCTCTAATGAATAGACCCCTAGTCAGCTCAGCCTCTCCCTGCAGCTCAGGCCTTTGAGTCCTGGCAATATTCTCATAAATCTTCTCAGATCCCTTTCCAGCTTGACAACATTTTCCCCAAAACACAGTGCCCAAAACTGAACACAATACTCTAAATTTGGCCTCACCAACGTCTTATGGCTGTAACAATACCTCTCAACTTCTATGCTCAATACTTGTACAATATATTCTCACAATTTCCCTTATCCCCCCTCATAAACCCTGCCCCCCGACCACCAAGTCTACCCCAACTACCCCATGAATACAATGCTCATTTTGTTCATTATCTCCCGAACAGTGAGATTTTGACAGAAGGCTTAAACACTGCTCAAGAAGGTGCTGATTAGGATCAGTAGAAAACATAGAAACATAGAAAAATTGGTGCAGGAATAGGCCATTCGGCACTTCGAGCCAGCACCGACATTCAAAATGATCATGGCTGATCATCTGAGATCAGTACCGCGTTCCTGTAATTTCCCCATATTCCTTGATTAGTTTAGCCCTAAGAGCTAAATCTAACTCTCTCTTGAAAAAATCCAGTGAATTGGCCTCCACTGCCTTCAGTTGCAGAGAATTCCACAGATTCACAACTCTCTGGGTGAAGAAGTTTTTCCTCAACTCAGTCCAAAATAACCTACCCCTTATTGTTAGACTGTGACCCCTGATTCTGGACTTCCCCCAACATCGGGGAAAAATATTTCTGCATCTAGCCTGTCCAATCCTCTAAGAATTTTATATGTTTCTATAAGATCTCCCCTCATCCTAAATTCCAGTGTATCCAAGCCCAGTTGACCGATTATTTCATCATATGTCAGTCCCGCCATCCTGGGAATTAATCTGGTGAACCTACGCTGCACTCCCTCATTAGCAATAATGTCCTTCTTCAAATTAGGAGACCAAACTTACACACAATACTCCAGGTGTGGTCTCACCAGGGCCCTGTACCTGCAGTAGGACCTCCTTGCTCCTAAACTCAAATCCTCTTGCAATGAAGACCAACATGCCATTAGCTTTCTTCACTACCTGCTGACCCTGCATGCTTACTTTCAGTGACTGATGTACAAGCACATCCCCTTTTCCTAATCTGACACCAATCAGATAATAATCTGCCTTCCTGTTCTTGCCACCAAAGTGGATAACTTCATATTTATCCACATTATACTGCATTTGCCATGCATCTGCCCACTCACCCAACCTATCTAAGTCACCCTGCAGCCTCATAGCATCCTCATCGCAGCTCACACTGCCACCCAGCTTTGTGTAATCCGCAAATTTGGAGATGTCACATTTAATTCCCTCGTCTAAATCATGAATATATATTGTAAATAACTGGGGTCCCAGCACCAAGCCTTGCGGCACTCCACTAGTCACTGCCTGCCATTCTGAAAAGGACCTATTAATTCCTACTATTTGCTTCCTGTCTGCCAACCAGTTCTCTATCCATATCAATACCCTACCCCCAATACAATGTGCTCTAATTTTGCACACTATTCTCTTTTGTGGGACCTTGCCCAATGTTTTTGAAAGTCCAGATACACCACATCCACTGGCTTTCCCTTATCCATTCTACTTGTTACATCCTCAAAAAATTCCAGAAGATTAGTCAAGCATGATTTCCCTTTCATAAATTCAAGCTGACTTCGACCGATCCTGTCACTGCTTTCCAAATGTGATGCTATAACATCTTTAACAATCGACTCAAGCATCTTCCCCTCTTCCGATGTAAGGATAACTGATCTATAATTCCCCGTTTTCTCTTTCCCTCCTTTCTTAAAAAATGGGGTTACATTGGCTACCCTCCAGTCCACAGGAACTGATCCAGATTCGAGAGAACATTGGAAAATGATCACCAATGCATCCACGATTTCTAGGGCCACCTCCTTGAGTACTCTGGGATGCAGACCATCAGGCCCTGGGGATTTATCTGCCTTCACTCCCAACAGTTTACCTAACACCATTTCCTGACTAATGTGGATTCCCTTCAGTTCCTCCCTCCCACTAGATCCTCGGTCCCCTAGTACTTCTGGGAGATTGCTTGTGTCTTCCTTAGTGAAGACAGAACCAAAGTACTCGTTTAACTGTTCTGCCATTTCTTAGTTTCCCATTATAAATTCACCCAATTTGTGGCTGGATATTAGAGTATGCTGTTGGAAAAAAACAGAATCTGTACATTCTCTCAGAGTGACAGCACATCAACAGCCATTAATTATATTTTGGGAGGGATGTTCTGCTGTTTGAGCTGGGCTTGTTAACAATTACTCCAGTTATACAGAGAACAAAGGAAAATGCGTGAAATACAATGAGAAAGGGATAGACATTATTGTATGTGTTTATGTGTAGAATGGGCACTGCATTTTTGGTTGGAAAGAAGGTTGCTAACTAATTAGCAGCTGGAAAAGCTGCTGCCTCACAGCAACAGATAATCTGGGTTTGATCCTGACCACGGATGCTGTCTGTGTGGAGTTTGCACGTTGTCCCTGTGACCACGTGGGTTTCTTCCACTAGCGCCGGTTTCCTCCCACCCCTCTTAAATGTGTGCAATTTGCACCTTAATTGGCATTTGTTAATTGGCCTCTCATGTGCAGGGAGTGGATGAGTGGGACAACATAGAACTAGTGTGAACAGGAGATTGATGGTCGGCGTGGAGTCAGTTCACCGAAGGGCCTGTTTCTATGCTGAATCTTTCAATCGATCAAATGTCAGTTTTATGCATTGCTGAAGACTGCCGGTGCCTGGAAGAACAGGTGCACTTCTGCTTCTAAGCTCTGGCATAAGATTCCAATACTTTATTGGATGGAAGGATATTTAACACTTTTCACAGCAGCAAATTACATTTACTGATGTTCAACTGGATTTCAAACAGTTTCTTGGGAGTTTTGATAGAGGATTTGCGAAGGATTCTCCGGCTCTCCCTGGTGTTCCAGGTTAATTCCCATCTATGGTGGGAAACATTAAGATAAATAAATCCAATTAGTGAGATATCACGATAAGGTTGAATGGAGAAGGTTTGCTGAAATTGATTTTCAGTGAGGTGCTTGACATTGCAAAGTAATAATCATTGGGACACCAGGTATAGAGAGTGGGATTTACTTTAGTTTAGTTTAGTTGAGAGATACAGTATGGAAACAGACCCGTCAGCCCACCGAGTCCATTCCGACCAACAATTCACCCGTTCCATCCCACACACTCGGGCCAATTCGCAGAAGCCAATCAACCTACAAACTTAGTCATAGAGTCATACTGCATGGAAACAGGCACTTCGGCCCAACTTGCCCACAGGGACCAACATGTCCCACCTGCCTGCATTTGGCCCATATCCCTCTAAACCTATCCTATCCATATACCTGTCTTAATGTTTCTTAAATGTTGCAATAGTCCCTGCCTCAACTACCTCCTCTGGTAGCACGTTCCATACACTCACCATGTTACCCCTCAGTTAAACCTTTCCCCCCTCCCTCACTTTAAACTTGCACGTCCTTTGAATGTGGGAAGAAATCGGTGCACCCAGTGAAAATCCACGCGGCCACAAGGAGGAGGATGCAAACTCCACACAGAGAGCGTCCGCAGTCACTGTAGGGCAGCAACTCTACCACTGTACCAATGGACTGCCACTATTTTGGATTGGGACCCTTCTTCCATTCCCTCCATAGATGCTGCCCGACCTGCCGAGTCTCCACAGAGCCCTGTGCTTGCTTATATATGTGCGGGCAGAGATATATGAGTCACCGTCCACGCTGACCATCGATCTCCTGTTCACACAAGTTCCATGTTATCCAACTTTCTCATCCACTCCCCACACACTAGTGGGGAGGGGCAATTTGCAAACACCAATCAAACTTGTGCGTCTTTGGGATGTGTGGGGGGGGGGGGGTGGGGGGGGGGGGGGGGGGGTGGAACCGGAGCACCTGAGAGAAACCCAGGCGGCCACTGGGAAAGCGTGCAAACTTCAGACAGGTTGCACCTGAGGTCAGGATCGAACCTGCGTCTTTGGCACTGTGAGGCAGCAGCTTTCTCAGCTGCGCCACCGTGCTGCCCCAAATAGGATCATATTGTCTGGCCGAGTTGGTTGAAAACCTCTACAGTTTTAAGTAATCTTTGTCTCTATTCTGTCTTTTCACTTAAGGGTCGTCCTTACGCATGCAGGTTGACAAATTTCCACTGTTTCAAAGATAAGTGGCTGCGTTTGACTCGAAGCAAATAATTGGGCTGAATTTTAATGTGCAGGATTATATGCTTTTGGTGCGGGGCTGACAAACTTGATATCAGCAAACCTTGTTCAATACATCAGAATCTAACTTTAACCTTGCTGTTTAACTACATGTGAGCAACCTAATTGGGAGAGACATGTTAACACTTAACATACATTGTTCTCTCAATTGCAACAAAGTTGACAGAGGTTTTAAATGTTGATGTCAGGTCCATAGATTTCCTGGGGTTTTGGGAACTCGAGATAAAATGCATTTCACCATCCACTGCTTTACTGGAGAAAGCCAGATTACTGGATTTGTGAAAGTCAGGCATAGGGTATTGTTCATCTTATTTATAGTAAAATCAAAAATGCACTTGTTGAAGATCTTCCAGCAGTTGGTAGGTTGGTATGTTGGTAGGTTGAAGATCTTCCAGCAGTTGGTAGGTTGGTATGTTTAATGCCTCAGTATCTATGTTCACCTGGGTCAAGTTCGAGAAACCTTTCATACTCCCATCTATGATAGGAAAACTTAAGATAAAGAAATCCAGAGAGTGAGCTGTTATTGTATGGAAGAAAGGAGAATGTTTGCTGAAATTGATTTTCACTGAGTTGCAAAGTCATGCCGCTGATTGTTGATGGATGGGACAGCAAAGTTAGAGAGAGGATCACCTGTAAGATTAGTTTGTCAGGGAAACGTGTTGACATAGGCTGGAGAAGGGAAAGTGTAAAGATGTAAGCAATGTGCTCATGCATCTTTGAATGTCGAGTGCTGATTTGATGTGTCTCCTGCATCTTTCTTTCTTTGTTTCCTCAACCAGCTAAGCTTCCTGTTGACGTTTACCAGCATCTTTCCCCATATCCTCAACAAGTCTCAGCAGAAAGATGTCATCAACATTGGCACAGTCATTGCTGCCATCCTTTGTTAACATTCTTTACTCTCTTTATTATTACTCCATGAATTTCAACTTGTACTGATTGAATGATTGAAAGATACGGTGTTGGAAACCTGCCTTTCGGCCTTCCGGGTCCATGCCAAATATCGATCATTCCTTCACAGTACTATTATGTTATTCCATTATCGCATCCATTCCCTGCACAGCAAGAGCAATGTTACAGTGGACAATTAGGACAAGTTTCGAGAGAATGTGTAAGATGCAACTTCAGATGCTGGTTTAAACCGAAGATAGGCACAAAAAGCTGGAGTAACGCAGCGGGACTGGCAGCATCTCTGGAGAGAAGGAATGGGTGACGTTTGAAATCCAGCCCATTAAATCATAAAGCACAGGAGATCTGTGCTGGTTGCTTGGTAAAGCTGTGTAATTAAGCTCAGTCCCAATGCATTTCCCCTTGAAGAATGAATCCTATTTTCTGTGAAATATTATCATTGAACCTGCTTCTCTCTCTGGCAGCACATCTAAGCAGCTCATAGCAACTCATTGTGGAAATCACTTTCAATGTTTTCCCATTTGATTACTTGCCCTTCTGCCAGAGGAAATGGATTCCCTTTGTATATTCTTTCAAAAGCATCAACAAATGTGATAACAAATAAAAATGAAGTGTAGATTCAGGTTTATTACCAAAGACAGACACAAGATACTGGAGCAACTCAGCGGGTCAGGCAGCATCTCTGGAGAAAATGGATTGGTGATATTTTGAGGCTGAAGAAGGGGGCTGACCCAAAATGTCACCTATTTGTGTTCACCAGAGATGCTGCCTGACCCGCTGAGTAGCTCCAGTATTTTGTGACTATCTAACTAATGTGATAACCTCTATAGAGCTTCTTAAACTTCTCTGCTATCATGGAAAGAACTTGAAGTTCCCAATTTCAGTCCTTCATCCCTTGACAATTCCAAATAACCTTCTCTATATTTTCTCCAGGTTTTTAATATCCTCCTAAGCTGTGGTTGGGGAGTAACCATTTGGCCAAGCCTCCTTGTTTTTGTATTCTCTCATTCTACCAACAAATTGTTGAAACCCATCTGCTGTTTTTTTTTATAAAACACTTCTCAATGCATTCTGAATCTTCTAATATTTGTGTGTCTACATCATCTAATTTCTTGGGATACCAGCTGACTCCCTGTTATTTCACCTGCTTAAAAATGTATCATTCATTTTATATTCACATTGATCATGACTCCGACCAACATGTGTCACCTCACATTTATGAGTTTGATTACTTCTGGTATGTACCTGCCTAATTTCAGATAAAATAAGGGCCAATATACATCTTGCATGTGTTGGAAGCAATTGCAGATGCTGGTTGAAACCAAAGATAGACACAAAAAGCTGGGTCAAAAAGCATCTCTGGAGAAAAGGAATAGTTGATATTTCGGGTCTGAAGAAGGGTCTCGACCCGAAATGTCACCTATTCCTTTTGATGCTGTGTGACCCGCTGAGTCACTCCAGCTTTTTGTGTTTATACATCTTGCAATTTCGTAGGCCGAGTGTGAGGCCAGTGCAACAAAGCTTATGTCTTCCACAGAGAGAGCACATTCCTGATGTTGCCCTGAATAAATAGGAGCAAACTCCAGAATTTCATCATGTTATCTACAGGATATTTTCAGGGCGTTCATATTCATCATTGATTGCTGGAAGGCAATCAACGATGAATTCTGGTTCCCAATGCCAGAGACACTTTTTTTTCTTGCATGTTTTTGGAAATGGTAGCAAGTCTTCTTCCAAATCTCTCAAGCATTGTGAATCACCTTGTGTCAGCTCCTCACAGAATTGAATTGCTGAACACACTGCTAACACTCAGCAGATCACTGAGCATCTGTGGAGAGAGAAGTACAGCTGATGATCTGTCAAAACTGTTAAGATTTTGCATAAAGAGCAATTTGCTGTCAAATTTTGTTTTGCTTTATTTTCCTTCTTGCAGAAGTTGGCATTACCAATGTTTGAAGAGGGCAACGTAAAAGCATAGCAAGGAGAGACACAAAATGCCGGAGTAACTCAGCGGCTCAGGTTGCCCCCCCCCCCCCCCCCCCCCCCGCTTACATGCAATACACTACAATACAATACAATGAACTTTATTTATCCATTAGGATCTATGGTTTCTGCAGCCATACAACAAAAAGAAACAATTTTACAAGACACACAACCAAACTTAATTCACACAGGCATCCATCACAGTGAATCTCCTCCTCACTGTAATGGAAGGCAAAGTCTTGTCTCTCCCCTGCTCTCCATCCTCTCCCGATGTTAAAGCCCCCGGCGGGCGATGGCAAGTCCCGCGGCCGTTAAGGCCACACCGGCAATGTAAGGCCCTGTTCTGGGTCTTAATGTTGGAGCCCCCGGCGGGTGATGGCAAGTCCCGCGGCCGTTAAAGCCGCACCGGGCGATGTCAGGTCCCGCTCCGGGTCATTTTCAGCCCCGCATCTTGGGTGGGTGAAGCTGCCGCCGGGGGAGCTCCGAAAAACGATCTCCCACCAGGGACCCGCGAGCTCCCGATGTCACCGTCCACAGGCCTGCAGCTGGAGGCTCCGAAGCTCCGAAGCCCGGTCGTTCATTTAAGAGCTGCTTTGCCCAGCTCTTCACTCTTCCAGCTCTCTTCCAGCTTTCTTCCCCCCACCCCTGCAACCAGCCCAAAGAAGGGTCTCGACCTGAAACATTGCCTACTCCTTTTCTCCAGAGATACTGCTGAGTTACTCCACCAGTTTGTGTCTTTCTTCCACGCTAAGTTACTCCAGAATTTTGTGTCTTTCCTTGGTAAACCAGCATCTGCAGTTCCTTGTTTCTACAGCATAGCAAAGAGTGCAGGTGTTTCACGTATCCTGCCCTCTGGGTTTAATCCAGAACTCCCATGTTGCCTGCGTAGAGTTTGTATGTTGTCTCTGTGACCATGTGGGTTTCTTCCTTCTGTTCCCACTTCCCATGGACTTGCTAGGTGACAGGATAACTATACATAATGTGCATGGATGTTAGGAGAACCAGCATTGAGTTATGGGAATGTGAAAGAGAATGGGTTGCAAGCACAATTGCTCATAAGCAAATATGAAAATATCGATACAAAAATGAAGTGAGATTGCACCTTAGGTGGTTCTGTGAATACTGTTAGTCTTTTTGTCAATGTTATGGATATTTATATTTTGGGAAGATCTAATTTCTGAAATAATTTTCACTTAGCTTTTTTTTGAGTCTGGCATATGTTGCCTGCAGTTATTTTTATGCTCTGATTTCTGTGACACCAGTATCTGGACGTTCCCCCCCATCCTGATTTTCCTTCTTTTTATAATGCCTCATTTTATTGGAAACTTTATCAAATCAAAAAATGTTGAAGTACTTCACACTCTCGTTACTTTTGCTGTACTGCTGTGTTGATTTTATGGAGAGACAGTTGTATTTCTGAGCCTTAAAAGTTTCTGTGCAAAGATACAGCTATTTGCCATCATTTTATAATGCGATATTTCTGAAATATTCAATAGCTGAATAATCAGTAACATAATGTCGAATTCAGGCAGGACTAGTTTATTAGAAAGGATACTTGATGAATATTTATCCATGAAAGGGACTGATAACACATCCCAACATGGTTCCCCAGGCATTTCTGTCTCGTTTTATTTCTCTTTCCTTTATGTGAAATGTATCAAGAATTGTGCTTAAAAATAAAAAGGATGTGTAATATAAAAATATTCCTCTATTCCAAAGTCTCTGCTGGTAAACTAAGACCTTTAAGATCTTTAAATGCCAGACATTTCCGATTAGGAGGTGAATTTTGATTGAAGCGAATCTTGATAAATCTGTAACTAATGTAATGAAGATGTGGAGAAAAATAGACAAAAATGTTAGAGCTGATCAGAAGTCTGCGTGAATCAGTTGTGACTTGAACATGATATAATAGCAGGATACAAATGCTTAAAAGGTTTAGAAAAAGCTTTCACTGATCAAAGATTCAATTTAGTTGACTACAACAAATATATTGCTATTTAACTCAATAACTTGGCACTTAATCATATAAGCTGTGCCATAGAATGCACACGGGTATTTCTTGGTCTCATACTAGCTTTGTTAGAATGAGGATACTATTTTGAAGATCCTTTGAGAAACCCTACATGGAGCACAAAGTATTTTACCTAGAGTAGGGGAATCGAGAACAAGAGGAAATAGGTTTAAGATGAGGGGGGGAAAGATTTAATAGGAACCTGAGGGCATTTTTTTTACACAAAGAGTGGTAGGTATATGGAAAAAAGCTGCTGGAGGAAGTAGTTGAGGCAGGTACTATCATAATGTATTTGGATCATGAAGTATTTGGACATGTATTTGGATTGGATAGGTTTAGAGGGATATGGACAAAATGCAAAGACGGGCCTCGTGTCTCAAAGATGGGGCATGTTGGGTGGCGTGAGCAAGTTGGGCCAAAGGGTCTGTCCAATGCACTGTCATTTGTTTCTGCTGAGGTTGTTGTTTAGATGCTCTGCTCTTAAGGGGAAAGGAAATGCCTTACCTCAAAAGCACAGCTGAAAGACATTGTGGGAATTGGTTAAAATCTTCAAAGGGTTGGCATAATTTACCACAGAGCTGGAGGCTAACAATGATTGCTTCAATCCTCACTGGAATACAGTCAATTTTAAAATTGGTTTTGAGAAGAAGGAAACAAAATTATTAAATTTGGATTATTATACATTTGCAGAGGAGCACGTGCTGATATGAGTTAGAGTGTCATCTATCATAATTGACTGATAATCTACAATGTGTCCCAGTTAAGAAATCAATCATTTTCAGGTCTGCTGGAATACACAAAAGAAAATTCCCGTGATGAAAGGTTGTGAACTGTCTCCAGTGGTTTCAACGTAGCCGTACACCAATTATGAACACATTATTTTAAGTTCAATGGTTCATAAGGTACAGGAGCAGAATTAGGCCATTTGCCCCATCAAATCTACTGTGCCATTCAATCAAGGCTGATCTATCTTTCCCTCTCTACCGCATTCTCCTGCCTTCTCCCCATCACCCCTGACACCCGTGATAATCAAGATCTTATTAATTTCTACTTTAAAATTTTTCATTGGGTTGGTCTCCATGGCCTTCTATGGCGATGAATTCCACAGATTCACCCTCTGACTAAAGAGCAACGTTTAGAAATTAATTTGTTTGGTCAAAGGTTGAGAAAACGAGGCATCTCTACATTTGGCACTTTGCCCTTGGAGCTACCGAAGTGAGAGGTTTGGTAGCATAATGTACTTTGCTCCTTCTGAGTATGGCTTTATCACGGGGGTGGGGGCAAGAGATTATTAATAGTGTACAGGTCTTTACCACTCTTCTGGTTATTGATTTCTACCAGCAGATGTTGCTAGTGAGCTATTTTCAAAGTACTTATTAAATATTTACATCTTCTCAAAATGCGCATTGTCCAGTTTGTCCCATTGAGACAGTTGGCTGCTCAATACACCAATAACTTTGAGATCATTCATCATTTCCTATTTGAAGTTAATATACATTGTGGTATTGATGAGAAAATGATTGGTTACCAGTTGAACTTAAGGTTCCCCATTTATGTTGATATTCATTTGTATATGTGCTTGGGAAGATAACCAGGATATGCTGCGGAGCACGGTGGGCAATATTGTTGTACTTTTCACCTGGAATGCATCAAAACATTTCTTGATCCATTGCATGTTTATGGAAGACCATTGATCTGTTCCCTGCACAAAGCGTATTAACGTTGGCCATGATACCAAGAGATAATTATAACAAGGCTTGTCATCAGCATTCAATTAAAAAAAAACTTGGAAAGGAGACAAGGTTCGATATTAAAGCATTATCCTCGCTGGAATTATTTGCTCCTTAAGATCGCGACAAATTATGGTTAACACCTGGCAGAGTCAGGTGTTTATCATTCTTACTATTTGAACTCATGGCTAATGCGGGGATATTTAGGTAAAGAACTGAAGTCCAAAATAACTATAACGTTTAAACAATAACATCGATTATTATGTAAAATTAGCACGTCAAACCATTGGAAATTTTTATGGAAGTCAAAGACATGTAAGGTATTATTTCTTGATGTGATTATCAAAGACCACTAAATATTCTAGGACTACTCAGCCAATTCATAAGAAAAGGACATTTGGCCTTGACTTCTGGTGGATGTGTTCCCATTTGTTGAGGGAATTGGTGGGGGTTAGTTTTAGTTTAGTTTAGAGATACAGCGCAGAAACAGGCCCCGCACATTAACACTATCCTACACAGACTAGGGACAATTTATACTTGTACCAAGCCAATTAACCTACAAACCTGTACGTCTTTAGAGTGTGGGAAGAACCAGAAGATCTCTGAGAAAACACACGTGGTCACAGGGAGAACGTACAAACTCCGTACAGACAGCACCCGTAGTCGGGATCGAACCCTGGTCTCCAGCGCTGCAAGCTCTACTGTAAGGCAGCAAATCTACTACTGCGCCACCGTGGGTATGGAGATATGATGTTGTGAGACTCCTGAAGAATGTTTACCTTCTAATGTATGAGAGAGAATGTGTCCCAAGATTTTGCACATCAAGTCCAATTGAGCTGGATCCATATACTAAAGGAAATTAACATCTAGGCTAGAAAGTTATGTATCCCCGATGGAATTATTGTAATTCTAGTACTGATGAATTCTTGGAATAATAAGTAGGAACTCTGCTGTAGAGCAAAGGAATATTTAATCCCTGCCTTCAAAAGATTTATTTAAACATTGATTTCTGTATAAATAATCTTCTTGCCGTGTATAAATGTACAAATGAATCTTTCTGTCATTATGTAACCCAGAAGAATGGATAAAACAAATTCTGTGACACGTTATATACAAATGAATACTAAATTTCTTGCGCTGGTAAAAATCATCCTTTAAACCTTGCCCTGAACGAGAACATATAAAAATGCAGCTTGGTTTAATAAGGCATGAAATTAAGGAGGTGGATTGAATAGCTCGCTTCTCAGCGCTATATATTTTGTATCTAGGTGACTTTAAATGAAATTCATTTCTCATCTGCAGTCGAGCTTTATTCAAAAATGCTATATAAATCCCAGTTATGACGTTCCTGTATAGCTGTTCGTGAGGCTGAAATCTGGTTATTTCTTTTTTCTTTAAGACAACGCCAGTCCTGTGAACCTGTTCCTCTGGTACATGACTGATAAAGGATTAATAGGATGTTCAGCTCAAGAAAAAATGTGTAATCATTTTGTTTTTTCAACAGGAAGATGATCTTGGTTTGTTAAAGCATGACCCTTTCTCTCTGTTGTGGGTTACGTCTCTGTGAAGCCTGTGCTTTGCAGACTAAAACGTAAAAGGCAAGCACTTTTATTTTGCGCTGCTTAACTGATATTATTACTCAAGATTTATGGTGCCGCACATACTTGGCCTTTTGAAAGCAATTTCTGACAGCATCAACTAAAATTCACTTTCTCGTGTCGTTTTGTTTCTTTCATGACAGCCAGCTGGTTAACAAGGTAGATGCAGTGATTGTTGCGTAAGTCTTCCACTGCTCTGATTGTAGGTCAGGCCCATGAGTTCCAGGTTTGTGAGCTTGTGCCCAAACCGATGTCGTCAAACATGAACCACATCATGTTTGGTAGACCCACACACTCAGGCTGCAATATGGGATGATATAACTAAAGACATCAACACAGTAAAGAAGGGTCGGGACGAATCGTGACATCGCCCATCCTTTTTCTCCAGAGATGCTGCTTGACCCACTGAGTTACTCCAGCACTTTTTTCCAGACTATTTTCTAAATGGGGAGAAGATTCAGAAATCGGAAGTGAAAGGGGACTTGGGAATGCTGGTGCAGGATTCCCAAAAGGTTAATTTGCAGATTGAATCAGTAGTAAGGAAGCCAAATGCAATGTTGGTATTCTCTTCTAGATGATTAGAATATAAAAGCGAGGATGTAATGCTGAGGCTTCATAAGGCAAGGGACAGACCACCTTTGGAATATTGTGAGTAGGTTTAGTCCCCATATCTGAGGAAGGATGTGTTAGCATTGGGAGAAAATACAGAGGAGGTTTATGAGAATGATCCCGGAGACGATTTAGTTAACATATCTGGAGTATTTGGATGTACGCATTGCAATTTACAAGGACGAGGTGGATCCCATTGAAATCTACCGAATAGTGAAATGCCTGGATAGAGTGAATATGGAGAGGATGTTTCCAGTACTGGAAGAATGTAGGACCAGAAGACACTGCCTCAGAATTAAAGGATGTACCTTTACATTGGAGATAGGGAGGAATGTTTTTACCCAGAGGGTGTTAAATCTGTGGAATTAATTGCCACAGATGGCTGTGGAAGTTGTCATAGGATATTTTTAAAGCGGAGATTGACAATTTTTGAGTAGTGAGTGCTTTAAAGGTTATGGGATGAAGTCAGGAGAATGTGGATGAGAGGAAAAAATAGATCAGCCATGATTGAATGGCAGGGCAGACTCAATGGGCCGAATGGCCTAATTCTGCTCCTATGTCTTATGATCTGATGATCTGACACCTTAATTTTGGATTAAAATCCTCTTGCGGTACAGGCCAACATATAATATGTATTTTTTGATTGCTGTACACTAATTTGAATTGATGCACACAGATCCCTTCCACACTGATATCTTAAGGGCCTGTCCCACCAGCATGCGACTGCATGCGGCGAGCATGACCTAACGTGGTCGCTTGAGTCGTACGGCCTCGTGGGGCCGGTCCCACTTCGATCACCGGAGCCGTATGGAGTTGTGCGGGGCTGTGACACTGTCCAAAAATCCCGCGCGGCAACGGCCTGTCGGCCCGCAGCCGCATTGAGGCCGTACGCAGCATCTCGACGGGCGTACTCAGTGGCTTGACGCCGTACACAGCGTCTGGATGCCGTAAGCAGCGTCTTGACGGCGTATGCCTAGCGCGTGGCATTACGCGATGACGTCACCACCCGGCATGCCGTTGCGTGATGACGTGACCGCCCGACGTCCAATTTCAGTCGGCCCGCCTCCTGCCCAGCTGATTGGTGAGTATGATGTCGGGACCAGCCCCGCACAACTCCAGACGGCTCTGCGGTTGGAAGTGGGACCGGCCCCGCGAGGCCGTACGCCTCAAGCCACCACGATTGGTCATACTAGATGCATGCAATCGCATGCTGGTGGGACAGGCCCTTTACATTATCACACCACGAAAAAATTACTTTTTGTGGTAAAGTGGATGACTTAACATTTTTCCCACACTGTATTCCAAATGCCAAATGCTCACCTAACTACACGAGGTGGTTTTGATTTCTGTCAGCACAATCTTGGATAGACAGTGAAGTATTTGAGCTTCAAAAAAACCCAGTGAATGTTGCTCTCACTGATGTAAAGAATTATGGAAGTAAAGGCATTGCAACATGTTTGTAATTGACACATACATTTGTGTAATAACAGCCTCTGTTCAAATGCAGTGAAATATGAAAGATGCAAATCAACATGAGGCATCCTAATCAGTGGTTATGTATTAGTATGTATTTCAAATAAAGGCATGCGGCTCCACATAAGATAATGGGGTAGACTGCTTTGTTGGAAAATATCCAATATTTCTCTGTTAGAAAACATACAAAAAACAACCATCGAAAACAACATATGAGGGAGTGAGGAAACAAAAAGAGAAAAAGAATGTTAGAAAAAGGGATAGAAGACTGTTTATGCTAAAAGAAATCAAGAGGCAGGAGTTTTTTAATTGTCATATGTCCCAAATAGAACAATGAAATCCTTACTTGCAGCAGCACAACAGAATATGTAAAGAAGAGTGGCACAGCAATACAGTTTTTGAAAAATCAAATACTAGCGCGCATAGGTCTTCGGCGCAAAGGGCAAAGTTTAAAGAGGTGCGGGCAATGTTTTACACAGAGCGTGGTGCGAGATTGTTATGTGCTACCAGGCTGGTGGTTGACGCAGATACAATAGTGGCATTTACGAGTTTAGTTTAGTTTAGAAATACATGGCGGAAACAGGCCCTTCGGCCCACCAAGTCCACACTGACCAGCGATCCCCGCACATTAACATTATCCTATAGACACTAGGAATAATTTACACTTATACCAAGCCAATTATCCTACAAACCTGTATGTCTTTGCAGTGTGGGAGGAAACAGAGTCTTTTGGATAGACATATTAAAATGGAAGGAATGAGAGGAATATGGATTATGTGCAGGTAGATAATGTCTTGGCATTATGTTCGGCACAGACATTGTGGGCCGAAGGGGCTGTTCATGTGCTGTACTGTTCTAGGTTCTAATTGACATGTTGAGAGTGGAAGGTAGACAAAAATGCTGGAGAAACTCAGCGGGTGAGGCAGCTGCTATGGAGCGAAGGAAATAAGCGACGTTTCGGGTCGAGACCCTTCTTCAGACTGATGTGGGGGTGGGGGGGAGCGGGAAGAAACATAGAAAATAGGTGCAGGAGGAGGCCATTCGGCCCTTCGAACCAGCACCGCCATTCATTGTGATCATGGCTGATTGTCCCCTATCAATAACCCGTGCCTGCCTTCTCCCCAATATCCCTTGAGTTCACTAGCCCCCTAGAGCTCTATCTAACTCTCTCTTAAATCCATCCAGTGACTTGGCCTCCACTGCCCTCTGTGGCAGGGAATTCCATAAATTCACAACTCTCTCTGTGAAAAAGTTTTTTCTCACCTCAGTCTTAAATGACCTCCCCTTTATTCTAAGACTGTGGCCCCTGGTTCTGACCTCGCCCAACATTGGGAACATTTTTCCTGCATCTAGCTTGTCCAGTCCTTTTATAATTTTATACGTTTCTATAAGATCCCCCCTCTTTCTATAAGATCCCCCCTCTTTCTATAAGATCCCCCCTCTTTCTATAAGACCCCCCCCCCCCCCTCTGTCTATAAGATCCCCCCCTCAAGAAGAAGAAAGAAAGAAGAAAGGAAGAAACTGAGACATTGGGCTGTGGGAGAGCTGGGAAGGGCAGGGGAAAGAGGGAGAAAGCAGGGGCTACTTGACATTAGAGAAGTCAATGTTCAGGTCGATGGGGTGCAAACTACCCAAGCGAAATATGAGGCGCTGCTCCTCCAATTTACGGTGGGCCTCACTCTGGCCATGGAGGAAGCCCAGGACAGAAAGGTCGGATTCGGAATGGGAGGGGGAGTTGAAGAGCTGAGCCACCGAGAGATCAGGTTGGTTTTTGTGAACTGAGCGGAGATGTTGGGCGAAGCGATCGCCAAGCCTACGCTTGGTCTCACCGATGTAGAGCAGCTAACACCTGGAGCAGCGGATGCAATAGATGAGGTTGGAGGAGGTGCAGGTGAACCTCTGCCGTACCTGGAAAGATTACTTAGGTCCTTGGATGGAGTCAAGGGGGGAGGTAAAGCGACAAGTGTAGCATTTCTTGCGGTTGCAAGGTAAAGTGCCAGGAGAGGGGGTGGTTTGGATGGGAAAGGACAAATTGACCAGGGAGTTACGGAGGGAGTGGTCTCTGCGGAAAGCCAAAAGGGGAGGAGATGGGAAGATGTGGCCAGTGGTGGGTGGTGAAAATGTCGGAGGATTATCTGTTGTATGTGACGGCTGCTAGGGTGGAAGGTGAGGACAAGGGGGACTCTGCCCTTGTAACGAGTGCAGGGATCGGGAGTGAGAGCAGAGTTACGGGGTATAGAAGAGACTCTGATGAGAGCCTCATCTATAGTGGAATGTATAGTAGAGTGGAAATAATCAATTTGTACTTGAGCACCTACCACTCAAACATTGGAAGAAAATGTGCTGCCAACTGATTGGGAACCTGGATACCTTTTTGTGTCAATTTAGGAAAACTTCCAGCTTGGTATCTGTAGTAGTACGCTCCACTAAACTTCCATTGCAGGCAGTGAGGGGCAGATCTTGCTGCAGTGTATTTTTTTTGGACTGAACACATTATGTGATTGTTGACAAGAATATGACACTTTCCAAAGAATTTCTGTTTTGGAACTAATGTAGTGATCACTCATCTGACTACTTCACCGTGCAAGCCCATGTTCAGGCTTATGTCAAATGACTATAAGTAGCCAGTTATGTACATCTTTGAAAATAAATTGCTTCTGGTTATGCTTCAGTCTGAAGGCTTACAGAATGAACTGGTTGTTTAATCATGATGAATATTGCTGAAGGGTCTCAATGCGAAACGTCACCTATTCCATTTTTCCAGAGATGCTGCCTGCCCCGCTGAGTTACTCAAGCATTTTGTGTCTATCTTCAATATTGCTGATAGCTACTTAAATGTACTTAAAGCTACTTAAACTGAACTCAACCATCCGACCACAACTAGAGAACATCCTGAACGACTATCTACCTCATTGGAGACCCTTGGACTATCTTCGATCGGACTTTACTGGACTTTATCTTGCACTAAACGTTATTCTCTTTATCATCTATCTGTACACTGTGGACGGCCCAATTGTAATCATGTATTGTCTTTCCGCTGACTGGTGAGCACAAAACCAAAGGCACAAGGAGAGTTAGGGAGAGTTAGATTTAGCTCTTTGGGCTAACATAATCAAGGGAAATGAGGAGAAAGCAGGAATGGGGTACTGATTTTGGATGATCAGCCATGATCATATTGAATGGCAGTGCTGGCTCAAAGGGCCAAATGGCCTGCTCCTGCACCTGTTTTCTATGTTTCTATATTTCTGTAAGCTTTTCACTGTACCTCGGTACATATGACAATAAACTGAACTCAACTCAAATCTTTTTGGTGGTGATTCTATGCCATTCCTGCATTTAGCATTAAAACAATATTGCATATAGGCATATACTATATTGTTTAGCTTCATGCAAAATCCAGTGACATGGAACCAGTGTAGAATGAATGGCAGATACTGAGGCTAACAAATGTCAGACGAGCTCTCCTGTAAATATCCAGTTACCAGCACCGTGGGGGTTTAGACCTGCTGTGGGAAACAGAATGGATGGATTTGATCTTTTATTTCTCTCCTGCATTCATCTCAGAGAGTGAAGTGACAGTTCGGGAGAATAGATAATTTTCGTTTTCATTTTGCACCAAGCGACAGCTCTAAGCACATTAATGTCAGTGCTTTTGATTGACATGATTGTACAATTTCCATTTTACCAAGCCAGAGGAGCGTATAACCAGACTCTAAACGTGCTGCAGGTACTTGCTCAGTCGGTGACAGAATTAAATGTATTTTAATGAAACAACAATAAAGTGTGGGAGAATTACGAGCTTTAATTGTAATGAAAGCTTCCTTCACGATGGACGTGATATTTAATATTTAATTTGATAAACAATAAAAAGTAATATTTAATAGTTAAAATATAATGCTAAATATGAGATGCATACGTACGGCCACATGTAAACTGCTAATTGCAATGTGCAGTGAATAAATTTCAGGACCAGTCGGTAGTCAGGGTCTTGATCTTCATCTTTAAGTAAGCCAGGAATAAAATGGAAAACACCTCCTTAGAAATGCTATTTACAGAACTGCAGGCATATACTAATAGCGTAGTCATGGTCTGATCTTGTTTTCTCACCATTTATTTCACTCAGTTGTGTGTTGATGAAGGACAATATTCAATTTTCAAATCTCCCCTACTGATCCAGTCTTTGAAATTGTGAGGATCATTAAAATAGTTTATGTGTTTATACATGTGTATAAGGGTCATGGGACTCACAGCAGAGAACTTGTTTCCCTTGTGGCAATAATGCTGCCAGATTTTCGGTATTCATCTGAATGAAGGACAGGAGATCAGTCATAGAACATAGAGCATTCAAGATCAGGAACAGGCCCTTTGGCCCACAAATGGCACTGGATTTAGGATGCTAAACAATATAACAGGATTGTTTTAATGCTAAATGCAAGAATGGCGCCGAATCACCACCAAAAAGATTTGAGTTGAGTTGAGTTTGAGTTGAGTTCAGTTTTTGGTCACGTGTACCGATGTACAATGATAAGCTTTTGTTGCATACTAACCAGTCAGTGTGTGTGTGTGTGTGTGTGTGTGTATTTATATATATATATGTGTGTGTGTGGATAATATGTGTGTGCATATATCTATATTACTAAAAGTCTGATCTTGACCGCTTTTGGCCCACTGTGCTGCGATTTCCAAGAGAACGCCGCCACCTACGGCCGTCATTTTTGGCCACCTCGATCAGAGCCCCCCTCTGCCTTCCAGGACCGGAAGATTTTTCCCATCGATGAAAAATCAGAGATATATTAATGTTTTTTTAAAAATCACCATTCTCTCTGCTGCCCCCGCTGGCGGCAGGGGGGAGGGACTATAAAACCCGGATGTGTAGGCCCTCACTCTGCCAGACCCAGGAAGCGAGAGGGTCACGGCTCCCTGAGCTGCGAATAACACTGATCGCACGTCTACTCCACGGTGAGTCGCCTCGATGCGGTTGTAAGGTGGCTGTTGCCCAATTGTTTGCCTCGCCTTTTTTTAAAGTTTGTGTTCACAAAATGAATTTTGGTTGTCAGGTGGCTGCTGCCTAATTGTTTGCCTCGCCCTTTAAAAAGTTTGTGTTCACAAAATGAATTTTGGTTGTCAGGTAGCTGCTGCCCAATTGTTTGCCTCGCCTTTTTAAAAAAGTTTGTGCTCACAAAATGAATTTTGGTTGTCAGGTGACTGCTGCCCAATTGTTTGCCTTACCTTTTTAAAAAGTTTGTGTTCACAAAATGAATTTTGGTTGTCAGTTGGCTGCAGCCAAATTGTTTGCCTTGGCTTGGCTTTTAAAATCGTTCCTGCCAGCCCAAACAGTTGGCTGCCAGCCCAAGAATCCATTTGGCCCACAATGTCTATACTTGCCCTCTGGAAACCAGTACCTTCAGCCCGCAACACCCATACTAGCACAAAAGAAAGCCTCCCCCCACTGTTGAGCAATATTGGAATTGGTGGAGAGGTGGAATATTGCGTTGGTGACCAGCCCTGCCGTGTGATGCTGGGACCCAACGGGTCCCACTTAGTCTAGTATATCTATATATTACTAAGAGTCTGATCTTGACCACTTCCTGTTCTGTATATTGATTTTAGAAAAAACGCTGCTACTTACGGCTGTGATTTTTGGCCATCTAACTCAGAGTCCCCCTCCGCAGTGCAGGAAAAGAGGATATTTGCCATCGATGAAAAATAAAAGAGTTATTAGTGTTTAAAAAATGTTGAGATTCTCTCTCCTTTCAATCATGCCATGAAGGTCACGCCCCTTCTGGTGGGGGGGAGGGACTATAACACTGAGAAGTGTGGGCGTGGCTCAGTCTCTGCAAGATGGAGGAGGGAGAGGTCACAACTGTCTTTTGTGGCCTTGCACCCTGCTTGAAATGGTATGAAACTGCACTTGAATTTGGTGGCCAGCACAACAGGCTTGATTGACTGAGCCGCCAGCCTAAGAATCCATTCGGCCCACAATGTCCATACTAGCCCATCTGGAAACCAGCCCCTTCAGCCCACAGCACCCATGCTAGCACTTCAGAAAGCCCCCCACTGGCCACCAATATTGGAATTGGTGGAGAGGTGGAATAATACGTTGGGGAACCAGCCCTCCCGGGTGATGCTGGGACCCAACGGATCCCACTTAGTCTAGTATATATATGTGTGTATGTGTGTGTATGTGTGTGTGTGTGTGTGTGTGTGTGTGTGTGTGTGTGTGTGTGTGTGTGTGTGTGTGTGTGTGTGTGTGTGTGTGTGTGTGTGTGTGTGTATATATATATATATATATATATGGAACATCGTGCCTCCATAAAGGCGACTGCGGAGGCCTCAAATGGACCGACTATGGGTGGACATGGGGATGGTGACTGGACTTTGTGCCTTCCCTCACAGTGGGAACCATTGTGGGGGATGTTTTTTATGTTTAAATCTCTTTATTATTGTTATGTTGTTTTATTTTTTATGTGCTGCAATGGCAAACCGCATTCCACTACACCAATATGGGTGGACATGGGGATGGTGACTGGACTTTGTGCCTTCCCTCACAGTGGGAACCATTGTGGGGGATGTTTTTTATGTTTAAATCTCTTTATTATTGTTATGTTGTTTTATTTTTTATGTGCTGCAATGGCAAACCGCATTCCACTACACCAATTGGTGTATGTGACTAATAAAGAACCTTTGAACCTTTGATATGTGTGTGTGTGTGTGTGTGTGTGTATATATATATATATATCTATATATATCTATATATATATATATATATATATATATATATATATATATATATATATATCTACTTAACATTTTGTTTATTATATTGTTTACAGTCTATGTGTTGCTGCAAGCAAGTATTTCATTGTTCTGTTTGGCACACATCACAATAAAACACTTGACTCTTGACATGTCATTTACTTTTCCTAATTTATGGGGATGGCCAAGTACAGAATAGTCTGGCAGTGAGGAGCATGTTTGCTGTGTGATTGGATTATATCTCAAGCCTGTGCATTGTCATTGTTGAGAATGAATGGGCTGGGTGAATATCCGATTGAATTGAATGAGCAGCTACATTCCCCAAGGAGTGCTCAGTGACCTGAGCAGGAAGCAGGGCAATCACACTGGGCTAACTCTTGGGGGCCTTGTGGCACAGCAGTAGAGTTGCTGTCTTACAGCGCCAGGGACCTGGGTTTGATCCTGACCTCAGGTGCTGTCTGTACAGAATTTGTACGTTCTCCCTGTGACCACGTGGGTTTTCTCCAAGTGCACCAGTTCCTCTAACACATACAGGTTTGTAGGTTGATTGGCTTCTGCAAATTGTAAATTGTCCTTAGTATGTAGGATAGTGCTAGTGTACGGGGTGATTGCTGGTCGGCGTGGACGTGGTGGGCTGTGTAGGGGTTTTGTTTTTCCCTTTACTCCACAAAAGGATTCCCCTAGGTTCTAGACCTCGGAATTATGGTGGGATATGATAAAAGGTTGAATTGACCAGAGTGTGCCGATGAGAGAAAACAGAAACCAAGATGGACTCAAAGCAAGTCTAAAATTTACAGGCTTTATTAAACAATGAGAAATCGAATCTCACCAACACTACACAATGCGTGGCTAAACTTATGCTTTAAACTAAAACTATGGACGAAAACTATCGGGCACGTCGTAAAACTTACTTTAACACAAGTTACTTGCAAGCATACTCCCCCTTGACCTTTCTCCCCTCAACCTCCTATTTCGGGAAATTCACCAGGTCACCAGGATACTCACAGCGAAGTCGATGCAGGCCCACGAGCTGTCCAGCAGAGCAGGAAGAGCAGGAAGAGAGAGAGAGTTCTGGCTTGACTTCGGCTTTTATACCTGAGCTTCCTTTGAAACCCCCAGGTGGTCCTCTGGATAGAAGGGGTTCTTTTGATGTTTCCCAGTTTCGATCTGGCATGAACAATAGGCTTCCGATGATAAGGGGTTTGCTGATGTCATGATCCCTCAGCCTGATCGTTATCATCCCCGATGGTGATTGTGCTTGTGCTGGCCTGTTTACCACCGTCTGCTGAGGCTTGGTTCCTCCCTTTGTGTATCCAAGAGAATCTCGTTATCTCCGTCTCAGCCTTTCCTGTTCACACCGTTGTGTGATGTCCAAGTCCACAGGCCAGACGGGTTTGATTCTTGATGTGTATTGGGGGGGTTTTTTCCGTTGCAGCCAGCAAATTTGTCTTTTAAGATATCCATGTGCTTATTCAATTTCTTCCATAATTTTGGAGGATTTGCCCAAATAACTTACATGCCCCTACGACACGTCCAGGCTCGCACGGACCGTGTCGATTGACAAAGTTAGTGGGCAATCCTCCAGCCTCAAGAGCTGTAAACACTCCTGGTGAGAAGGTGAAATTATGTACCCCGAAAGCCCCCTTAATCGCTAAACTAGGCCCTCGAAGCACATTAACTTACACTATACACCTTTTACTTTACATCAATCCCACAAACCATACAGTACCCTCACGACCATTCCCTGAAAATGCAGGGATTACAACTTATGTACAAAAACTATTGCACTAGAGTACAGACATTTTACAGTGATGGGGTGTCGTTATGGTGACGTCGGGCGGCTCGATTTACCAGCTGTTGTAATTTGGCCATCCTCCTCCGCCTTTTAAATTTGCAATTAATGCATAGCAAATACACCACAATTATCATCTGGCAGATGATCAGAACATGGGACACGATGCGGACCCATGCTGGTACTATGATCCAGGACTCCATGGTCCCACCAACTTGGAGACTTGATCTCTTCGATCTCCCTGGCGATATCCAGAGTCTTTTGTTCCAGGGAGAAGAAGTGTTTGTGCGACAACTCGACCGCCACCAGCAACTCTTTTAATTTTTCATTCACTGGGGGAATATCATACCCAAAATGGGCAACATAGTCAAATAAGTCAGTTACATTTTCTCGTACCGAGAGGTGAACCGAAGAAGGTTCCGGGATGGGTAATATTCGCTGCTGTGCCACATGGACTTCTGCCCTGGGTTTAAAGCAGAAGCTGCTGTGCGGTATCGGGCACCACAGCTGTGATCCGTGCTGATACCGCTGGGCACTTGTGGTGACACAGTACGTCCCACTGCCTATATACGCCACCTGTGGAGGGACATGGTCTGCCGCCATCGCCTCCATGGTGCAGTTTATAGGCTGTGCCCCAACAGTCCTGAACCCACACTGAGGCCTAGCCTCAGCGCCCATGTGCTGGGGACACAGGATTACCTGTGCTCCCCGGCTCCGACAACCCAAAAGGTCAATGCCTGTCACAGCTTGCTCCCTCACTATGACATAGGGCGGGACCTTCCCGTAGCGAATATGCACCCCCCCACGAACAACTCCCACGTTCTCCACTCGGTACAGAGGAGCTGGTCGTGCCGAGGTTCCCATTACCGGGATTCGTACGACCACTCCCATTATGGTGTGATTGGATTTTCCGCAATCCACCGGTACCGGGTAGGCCTCGGAGGCCACACGAAGCTGACAAGGACTCAAAGTGCTGTTATAAGGGTGTAGCGCTGCTAGGTGCTGGTTGCTTATCCAGGAGGGGACCCGACCTTGCCTCAGGTCTTCCAGGTTGCTCCTCCCCTCCCCCAACAACCACGCACCATACAGCCCACACACCTCATTCTGTGCAGCCTGATCGGACGCATTCCGGTCCTCTTTAATCAAAGCGTTTATCGTTTTTGCATGTGTCTCCAATTGTGCTATGATTTCTTTTAGATGTAGAGTCATTGCCACCTCTTCGTGCAGTCCCGATCCTACCACCGCATTTTCCTCCCCCAGAACCTTTCTTAACTGGCCCTTCAACTGATTGATCTGCAAGGCCAGTTCTACGTTGTCCATGCTATTAATAATAGATGTCCCCGTGTTAAATGCTGTAAACCCGTCATTAACCACCCCTCGTCTTTGCCTACCGGACCCCAAAGTGAAATCCCCTCCCCCGCGGTACATCTCTTCTATGTCTATGTCCCCAAAATCCAGGTTGTGGAATTTCTGGAACATGTCTTTTAGCAGGGCCTGATATAATAATTCCGTCTCGCGGGGGCACCATGCGGGTAACCGCACTTCAGTCAAATTTAATACTACTGAGGCCACAGCGTAATGCACTCCCTGGTACAGCACCCTTTTTGTTGGGACAAGTGCTAACCCATTCTCCGGCCCTTTGGTGGTGGATGGACAGTTGTGAGGGTCGATCGGTTGGGCTGTGGGTAGGGGCTTCTTCACCTGAACCAGCAATTCGGTGGCTTTTACTGTCATCCCAGCCCTTGGGGCCACACATGCCTGCCCACTGCGGTCCCAATCTATCCCGTTCCCGGGGTTCTGCCACCACTTGACGAAAGTGATTGATGCCCCTACCGGACACGCCTTGGCAGACCCCCATAGACATAAATAAAGCCCCTGGTCATAGGCCCACCATTTGTCCCAACATACAGTGATCCCTCCCGGTGACCCCGTGATGGTCCGGTAGGTATCATTGTCCAGTCTTTCCCAGTCCGAGGATCGATCCCTCATGTTCAAGCTCAGCTTCCTGAGCCACCACCATCTCCCCAAAGGAACGTCCCCCTTACAGGTTAAACACACCCGCCTGCCCTCAGTCACCCTAACCCGGTCGGTAGCCATCTGTATCTCGGCACAGGGTATGGATGCTTCCCCGTAGGCGAAGCTCCTGTGGCTGGAGAACCTGGTCGAGTTCGACCCCAGCCACCCAGGCCATCTTCCCTCATGGGAGTATCCGGCCTGGCTATCCGCTACCAGGTTTCCTTGCCCAGTAGACACGAGGGGTGCTCTATCCCCTGAGCACCCATATACGATGGACTCCTCCGTGTCCCCGCGACGCGCCACGCACATTCGGAGGCACATCATTGCCATCATCCATACGGCGGGGTTATCCATCTGGAAAACAAAGCAAAACACCTCCTTGCCTCCACAAAGCTATCCGCCTAAAATGGCATTTGGGGTTTTGTTTTGTCTGTTATGGTCCACTTTTCCACAGCACATCCCTTCGATCCCGTACTGTCTGTCCCTGTACTCCCCTGTAGCTATACAAAACCTTATATCTAATTACCAAACACTACATCTACTTACACACAAACCAATGCTATATACAACGCCACCCGTCTCCGGGTGGCCAACTCATAACTGGTCCCCGTCACGCTGGGGCCACCCCTCTGGTGGGCCCTCCCGTGCAGGCCAGAACTCCTCCTGTCGAGGGGCCTGACTGCCCCTCACCTCCCTTTGCACTACGGGGTTTTGAGTTACCCCTACGTTCCCTGTGGAGACTGGGCTCCCTCCAGCCGCACTCCGTAGTGCCCTGTTTCGGCCACTCTCCTTCCCGGCCCTCCTGTGGCCGGCCCCAGCCCTAGGTTTAATTAGGGATGGGGACCACCTTACTGGGGGTTTAGGGACCCTGTCACTCCTACGTCTGACCGGGGGTTCCCACACCAGAGGTGATACCTCCATCTCCTCTGCTTCTGCTAGTTCTGCCTCTCTTAGGCAGTCTACGGTACCTGCCTGCGGAGGGCTGGAGTCAGCCTTTAAAATAGGGTCTTGTGCCTGGACCGTGGTCAGGTCCGGAGCCAAAACCACTCCCGCACTCTCCTTTTCACGAGGCTGCTCCCTGGCTGCAGCTACCTGTCCTTCCTGATAGGGGTCCCATGCTTTCCCACTCCTGGCTCCTTCCCTGGCCAAGCCATCCGCCCTCTGATTTCCCTTTCCCCGTGGCTCCGTTTTGGAATGGGCCTTCACCTTATGGATATATCTATCCCCGCCCTTCCCTACGGCTGCTACAATCCTCTCTAATAGTGGTTTAGTGGTCAGGGGCTTCCCGTCTGATGAGGTGTACCCTCGGCGGGACCAGATGGCCAAATATTCCGTGCAGGAATTGCATGTGAACATGCTGTCTGAACATATGGTGTATGGAGTGGGGAAACGCTTGGGATGGGTCACCACGTACATTACCGCCGCCAGCTCTGCCTGCTGGGCGCTTAACGTATGTGGGAGTTTAAGAGCTAGGGCTATCTCTGCCTCGGGGTCCCAGATCCCACAGCCCGTGAGCCGTATGCCCTCGGACACGAAACTGGACCCGTCCACGTATATTTCCCTACCCGTGGGATGTAACCCTGCTCTAAGCCCAAAGTCCACCTCCCATACCCCTTCCACCGAGCAATGGTGTGGCTCCCCTGGGTACACCAAATTGGCTGCGAGCTTGGGCTCACATAGCCTCTCAACCCGTAAGGCCATTTGGGAAAGGAGAAGGGTCCAGCGAGTGATCCTCGCACTGCTAACGGTCCCATCCTTAATCCGACCGTCCAGCAGCATCTGGGTTGGGGTATGGTGGGTCAGGAGGGTTATGGGGGACATTCTTATGAAGACCTGTACCTTCTTCACTGCCCAGTATGTGGCTAGCAGGTGCCGCTCACAGTTTGAATAGGACCTTTCTACCTCTGTGAGGACTCTGGAGGAATACACCACTGGCCTTAACTTGCCGTGCCGTTCCTGGAGGAGCACTGCGCTCAGGCCATCGCTGCTTGCGGCTACCTCCAGGAAAAATTCCTCCCTGTAGTCAATGGCTCCCAGAGCTGGGGCCTTTTGCAGGTCCCGCTTCAAATGGACGAATGCCGACTCGCACTGCTCATCCCACTCCCACTCTACCCCTTTGCGTAGCAGCCGGTGCAGAGGTGTTGCGGTCGCGGCATAGTCCTCTATAAAGTCTCGGCAGTAGCCCGTGACTCCCAGAAATGATCTTACCCCCCCCACGTCCATTGGGACTGGGAGTTCCTGCACTGCCTGCCTTCTTGCTGTATCGATACCCCTTTCTCCGGCCCTAAGGGTCAGTCCCAAGAACTTTACCTCTTGTAACCCTATCTGTGCCTTCTTGGGGTTTATTTTTAAACCGCTCTTACAGAGCAGCTTCAGCAGTTCATTTACTAGGGGCCCATGTTCCTCACTGGTGTCTGTGAATAGCAAAATATCGTCCACATACTGGACGATCTTGTGGGGCTCACTAAATTCCTTTAAACATTCCGCCATACATTGGTGGAAAATGCTGGGGCTATTGTGGAACCCTTGGGGAAGACAGTTCCACGTGTACTGCTGCCCCTTGAATGTAAAAGCAAATTTGTACTGGTCTTCCTTCCTGACTGGGATAGACCAGAAACCGTTCGAGATGTCTAGCACCGTAAATACAGATGCAGACGCTGGAATTTCTGCTAATAGGTCTGCTACAGCTGCCACAGTTGGTGCGCAAGCCGGAATATTCTTATTCAGGACCCTATAATCTACCGTGGCCCTCCAGGAATTGTCTGGCTTCCGTACAGGCCAGAGCGGTGAGTTCACGTGGGTGGCTATGGGCCTCAAAACGCTTTGCTTAACCAGTGAACTCAAGGCGACTTCTAAGTCAGCCTCCGCTTCTCGGGGAAAACTATACTGTTTCTGCGGTCGGGACATGGGATCCCCGTCTATCCTGACCTCTGTTCCTGTGACCCTTCCACAGTCGTGCTTGTGAGTAGCGAATGCGGCCAAATTTCGCTTAACATGGCCTCGATACTCTGTCGGGGTCTGCCTCACTAGGACCTCTAGATCGTACCCCTCTCTGGGCTTCACGACACACAGAGCCCCTCTCTCTGATGCCCTCTCGATGACCATTAACTCCTTCTCTCTCTCAGCCCCTTCTCCTGCTATGCCCCACAAACAGTGGTTCCTCAGGTCCACCAGGACCTGGTGGGCCACTATAAAGTCGGCGCCTAGTATCCCCTTTCCCTCCTGCTCCCAACTCATCAGGACGCATTTCCACTGCGCCTGGAGTGCTCCTAATTGAATGGACAAGGGAACAGAGAAAAACCCCGTCTTCTCATTTCCCGTAAAACCGACAAGACTATAGGGTACCCCACTAGATAGAGGGGATGTACGGGGATTGTCCATGTGGACAATAGTACTGGAAGCACCTGTGTCCAGCAGGTAACTCCCGACCACATCCTGGACCTCCATCTTGACCCAGGGTCTCCCACATGGGCCATACTCTAATGGGCATAGGAATGTGGGCTGTTTCTCTGGCAGTCATAAAGGTGCCGGGGGTGCGGATATGGGCGTGCCCTGGCCTGTTGCCATGGCTACCTGTCCGGATCCTCCCGCCTTTGACTGCAAATAGGTAATTAGATCTCTTACATCTATTGTTACCTCCGGGGCTGGGTTGGCCGTTACCGGGGTCCTATCCCCCACTGCTCTACTTGGGTTTCTGCACTCCCTCTTGTAATGCCCGGGCTTCCCACACCCATAGCACACCAGCCTCATCTCGGAAGAGGTCTGGCTGCCTTCCTGTTTCCACTGCCTCCTTTTGGGGGGTGCCGGTACTATTTCGTGCACCTTGCCCTTGAAGGGCTTCTCCTCACTTCTCTCTCCATTGCGGTACGCAAGGGTGAGCTTCCTGATCACCTCCGCCTCGTTAAGGTTTGGGTCAGCTGGGTCGAACCAGTGCTCGGCCCTTGCCCTAACTCGCGGGAGGCAATTCGCCACCAGAGTCTTCAGCCAGTGAGCTGTTCTCCCATCTAAATTCTGCCTATCTAAAGGCATCCCACACGCTCCCTCATACACTGCCCACAGCCTGTCTGCGAACATGTCCGGGGACTCAGCTACCTGCTGCTCCGTCTCCCCCACCCTGGTGAAAGGACTACCCTGATTCAACCCCATGGCCTCCAGAACCGCTGTCTGTGCCGCTACCCATGTTTCAGGTCTTCCCCCTTCCCTGGAGGTCACCGCCTTGCATAGGTATGAATCTAGGGTCATCAGTAGCAGCTTTACCCGTTCTTCCTCATCGCAATCGTTTATGTCGGCTGCCTGCTGCACCTCCATAAAATGCAATGACGGGTCTCCTGCCCTGGTTAACTTGGGAACCTGAGCCACCATCCCCCTCAGCACATGTGCCCCATGGGGAATGATGATATCACTCTCTATGGGCCCCCTATCTGCCTGCCCTACCGGGGGACCATATTTCCTTTGCCGTGCCGGGCACATCTGCCCTACTCTGGGCTGTTGCCCCTTTACCCCTGGCTCTCCCACCATGATCGGTAACCCCACCACCTCGTGGTGTGCTACACATGGCGCGGAAGCCGCTAACTGAGGGTGCTCTCCCGCCCCTCCTTGGGCCTGTCCCTCCCCGGACAACCCGAACCCCACCTGCCGACCCGGACCTATCCCCGGCGCCTCAGGAGGCGGTCTATTCCCCTTTGCCACTGGGGAATCATCTGCTGAGGGAAGCCCTCTGCCCCCGGGGGACCCCCCTGGTCCTACCAGGTGAACCCGTCCCCTAGTCTTGGACAGAGTCTCCTCCAGCTGCGCTATCCTCGCCTGGCAAGGCCCGTGATCACTATTGCCTAGCTCGCTACGGGCCACCCTGTATGCTGCTTGTATATCCTGGAACTTTCCCTCCAGCTCCCTGCACTTCTGTGTACTCTGAGCCAGGAGTTCCTGGGCGTTCCTTTCCCTCTCCTTTGCCTCTACCACCTGGCATTGGAGGAATTCCTGGGCATTTCTGTGGGACTCCCTCGCCTGCAAGATACACTGCCTGGCTTTACTGCATTCCTCAGATAGCCCTTCCCCTTCTCTAGCGCTTTCTTCAGCGCTGGCCCTAGCTTCTCTCTGTTGCTCTTCCAGTCTATCTATCTGTCTCTGCATATTGGCTACCTGCTGTGATAGGCACGCTAGCCAAACTGCCTTTTCCTGCCCTTTATTATACAGTTTGCTTTCCGTCCATTGAGCTGCAGCTTCTGCGGGCTGCTCAGCTCTCAACAGTGCTATCACCCATTGTTTGGTGAGATTGATCTTTTTAAACAGATAAGAGGAGATTCTCTCCTCCATCTTGCTACGTTCTCTCACCCCCTCTGACAAATCACATATCCCAAACCACCGAGGTCCTGCCATGGTCGCCATTCTGTAGGGGTTTTGTTTTTCCCTTTACTCCACAAAAGGATTCCCCTAGGTTCTAGACCTCGGAATTATGGTGGGATATGATAAAAGGTTGAATTGACCAGAGTGTGCCGATGAGAGAAAACAGAAACCAAGATGGACTCAAAGCAAGTCTAAAATTTACAGGCTTTATTAAACAATGAGAAATCGAATCTCACCAACACTACACAATGCGTGGCTAAACTTATGCTTTAAACTAAAACTATGGACGAAAACTATCGGGCACGTCGTAAAACTTACTTTAACACAAGTTACTTGCAAGCATACTCCCCCTTGACCTTTCTCCCCTCAACCTCCTATTTCGGGAAATTCACCAGGTCACCAGGATACTCACAGCGAAGTCGATGCAGGCCCACGAGCTGTCCAGCAGAGCAGGAAGAGCAGGAAGAGAGAGAGAGTTCTGGCTTGACTTCGGCTTTTATACCTGAGCTTCCTTTGAAACCCCCAGGTGGTCCTCTGGATAGAAGGGGTTCTTTTGATGTTTCCCAGTTTCGATCTGGCATGAACAATAGGCTTCCGATGATAAGGGGTTTGCTGATGTCATGATCCCTCAGCCTGATCGTTATCATCCCCGATGGTGATTGTGCTTGTGCTGGCCTGTTTACCACCGTCTGCTGAGGCTTGGTTCCTCCCTTTGTGTATCCAAGAGAATCTCGTTATCTCCGTCTCAGCCTTTCCTGTTCACACCGTTGTGTGATGTCCAAGTCCACAGGCCAGACGGGTTTGATTCTTGATGTGTATTGGGGGGGTTTTTCCGTTGCAGCCAGCAAATTTGTCTTTTAAGATATCCATGTGCTTATTCAATTTCTTCCATAATTTTGGAGGATTTGCCCAAATAACTTACAGCTGAAAGGTCTGTTTTCACGCTGTATCTCTAAATTCAAAAGTCTGTAATAAACTGCCTTACTAATATATTATTAGGAAATTGGAGCATCCGAGAAAAACCCAAGCAGTCACAGGGAGAATGTGCAAACTCCACGTAGACAACATCCAAGGACAGGACAAGTTTATAGGGATATGGGCCAAACGCAGGGAGGTTGGACTGGTAGATCGGACATGTTGGTTGGTGTGGGCAAGTTGGGCCGAAGGACCTGTTTGCACACTGTATGACTCTATGACCAGATCGCAGCCAAATTGTTGGATTTGATTGTATCAAGATTTGATTGATGAAATGCCACATTAATGAAATCAGTAAATTAAAACATGAGATATGTGACCATTTATATTTAATAATAAACATAGTTCAAAGTAAACTGGAATCGAGTAGAATTGCAGTAGTTGCATCCCAATATCTGTACCCTACATGGGCAAAATATTGGATAATGCTACATTATCCTCATTGCTGAGAATTATTCATTCTGTCTTGAACATTAAGCGTTATATATGCTCCCAGCACAACATTAAAGAGTAATGGTTATGCACGATAATATGCCATTGAAGCTCTTCTATTGTCACTTTTGATTCATCAACTGATGAAAAAAATTGAAAGTAAGCAGCAAGTGACAAGCATCAAGCTTCCTTTCAGTGTGATGTTGTTTTCCTCAAGGGAAACCTCAGAATGAACAACCTGCAGCATGAATGTTCTGAAAAAATAAATGTATAATTTGCAGTGATGGCCTTTATAGATTTGTGCTTTCTTTGATTATGCTGTCTATTTGGAGGTTCAATGAGTTGCTGGAATGACGATCAGCAAAATATGCTCAAGATGTGCACAGGACCCTTTAAATAACGCAAAATAACACAAATGACGTTTTCTCAGATTTCAACATTTTAACCTTTGTTTCAATGAACAAACCAGAATTCCATTTATCATTGGCATTATCAGTGTCATATCCTCTGATTTAAAGGGTGCAGAGATACCTATCTAAAAAATAGATTTATAAATAATATGCTGTGGTACAATTGACAATGCCATGTAATTTATACATTTTAAAGGTTCTCAATTGGGACTGTATGAATGATGGAATGCAACAATTTGAGTTGCAGATTCAAGTTTTAGGATCTGATGAAGATTAACAATTCCTATTTTATAGTTAATGCTGGGACAGTTAATTACCACCAGATCAAGCGATATTCAATTGGGAGGCACAATAGCCTAGGTGGTAGTGCTGCTGCCTCACAGTTCCTGAGACCTGGGTTTGATCCTGACCTTGGGTGATGTCTGTGAGGAGTTAGCATGTTCTCCCTGTGACTGTGTGGGTTTCCACTGGGTAGTCTGGTTGACTCCCACATTCCAATGACGTCTGGGTTCATAGGTTGATTGACCTCTGCAAAAAAAAAAAATCCCTATTGTGCAGGGAGTGGATGAGAGAATGGGATAACAGCACTAGTGTGAATGTGTGAATTAATTCCACCTCTTGGAGCAACTACCAGTGCCAATTAACCTACAAACCCGCACGTCTTTGGGATGTGGGAGGAAAAGCGGCCCACCCAGAGGAAACCCACGCAGTTACAGGGAGGACATTCAAATTCCACACAGCCAGCATTCGAGGTCAGGATCAAACCCGTGTCTCCAGCACTGTGATGCAGCAGCTCTACCCGCTGCACCACTATGCCACCCATCATGATGTCATAACTTTGGAATCTGATTGAATGTTTGCCTGGTTGAGTGCAGTGGAGGGGGAGGGATATGGGTAGAAGTGGCAGGATAAAAGGGAAATATGGGAGTCTGAAATGGGAGGTGAGCATTCTGGGGAGGGGAAGGGAGCTGGGTTAAGAGGGTGGTGGGAGATAGTGGGAAAAAGTTGTACGTGCTGGGGTGAGGGCAGGGGAAAGAGAGAGGAAGGTAGGTGGGTATTACTTTAAATTGGAGAATTCAATGTTCATACCATTGTGTTGTGAGATACCCAAGCAAGATATGAGGTGTTGTTCTTCCAGTTTGCTTGTGGCCTCACTTTAGCAAAGGAGGAAGTTTAGGACCGAAAGGTCGGAATGGGAAGGGGAGTTAAAGTGATTTGCAAATGGGATTCCCAGCAGTTCTCGGTGGACAAAATACAAGTGTTAGGCCAAAAGATCACCTGGTGTAAACTTTGTCTTGCCAGTGTAAAGGAGGACACATCGAGAGCATCAAATATAATCGGGATTAATTTTACAATGGGATTAATCTACACTTCCAAAGCAGTGATTGACATCACTTTGACTGAGGGAGATGCTGTCTGACTAATTTAATTGGTATTTTTTGAAGAAGTAACTAAATATATTGATGAATGTAGTGTGCATGATATTGTTTACACGGTGTTCAGTAGGACTTTTAGAAAAAGCCCCAGGGGGAAGGCCATTCCAAAAGACTGTACCATTTGATTCAATCTAAATTGGGTCCAAAGTTGTCTTGATAATGGGAGACAGAGAGTGATGTGGGAATGTTGCTTTTGTGTTTGGAAAGCCAATGATCAGTGGTATTGAGCATCAAAACTATCTTGATGTACATATCCAAAGATCCGTAAAGCTGGCAGCATTGGTAGAAGGCAACTGGGGAGCCATTCCTGAGCTACCATCGACCACACTGGAGACCCTCGGACTATCTTTAATCAGACTTTACTAGACTTTATCTTGCACTAAACATTAGTCATTTTATCATGTATCTATACATTGCGGATGGCTCGATTGTAATCATGTATAATCTTCCTGCTGACTGGTTAGCATGCAACAAAAGCTTTTCACTGTACCTCAGTACACATGACAATAAACTGAACTAAACTAAACATGGCAGACCATGACCATGTGCTGGTTAATGAAATGAATATAGATTGTTATTTATCAATATTAATCTGATACACTGGCACTTGGCACACAGGCATGATGGGCTGAATGGCCTGTTTCTGCACAGTGTGACTCCCTCACTGAGTCACCACAATTCTGATGGAAAAAGCAAAGTGCTGGTAGAACTCAGCAGGTCAGGCAGCATCTGTGGAGGGAATGGACAGCCGACATTGCTGTGGAGGCCAAGTCAATGAATATTTCTATGGCAAAGATAGATAGATTTATGATTAGTACGGGTGTCAAGGGTTATGGGGAGAAGGCAGGAAAATGGGGTTAGGATGGAGAGATAGATCAGCCATGATTGAATGACGGAGTAGACTTGATGGGCCTAATGGCTTAATTCTGCTCCTATCACTTATGACCTTATGTCATTTTGGGTCAGGGAGATTCATACTGATTCCAGCATCTGCAGTTCAATAGACAATAGACAATCTTTACTCAGAGAGTGGTATCTTTACTCAGAGAGTGGTAGCTGTGTGGAATGAGCTTCCAGTGAAGGTGGTGGAGGCAGGTTCGTTTTTATCATTTAAAAATAAATTGGATAGTTATATGGATGGGAAAGGAATGGAGGGTTATGGTCTGAGCGCAGGTATATGGGACTAGGGGAGATTATGTGTTCGGCACGGACTAGAAGGGTCGAGATGGCCTGTTTCCGTGCTGTAATTGTTATATGGTTATATGGTTAATAGGTGCAGGAGTAGGCCATTCGGCCCTTCGAGCCAGCACTGCCATTCAATGTGATCATGGCTGATCATCCCCAATCAGTACCCCGTTCCTGCCTTCTCCCCATATCCCCTGACTTTGCTACCATATCTAGCTCTTGAAAGTATCCTGAGAACTGGCCTCCACCGCCCTCTGAGGCAGAGAATTCCACAGACTCACAACTCTCTGTGAGAAAAAGTGTTTCCTTGTCTCCATTCTAAATGGCTTACTCCTTATTCTTAAGTTCCTTGGGTTACCATCCTGATAGGAATATTTCATCGTTCATACATATCCCAAGTCAAAATCTTGGAACCTCCGATCCAACAGCAGGTGAAATATCTCCACCACCTGGAATGTTGGCACTTGAAGAAGGTCATGATCACCTTTTCAAGGGCATTGAGACATAGCTATCAAAATACTGGACATACCAGCAATAGGCAATCCCATAAATATGTTATTTAAATGTGGAAGGGTCGAAATCAATGAGAGCAAATCACAGGAACTTGCAACCATTTGAAGGTTACCCCAGACTCCAGTAATGTGTGATAATTGCAGATTATTTTTGAAGCTGTGAACTGCGCAAGGTGAATTTCAAAAACATCACTCATTGCTGTGGCATCTTTTAGGAAGACCATCTGTAGAATGCATTTAAAACGATCCTGAAGTACATAAAAGCAAGTTTAAATGCTGTGATGTCTGTCAATTTCAACCATCCATCAAGGGAACCTGGTTAGATACTATAGTTGTCTCATACATCTTATACATCTTGTCTCAGCTCCCTAGCTTCAGCAATAGCATAAAATTGGCACTTCACACTAAGAAGCCAGTCATGCACAAGTGTGCTTTTAAATTAATTTCCAGATTTGATGTGGGGATAAAATTAGAGCTGTCCTTTGTTGGTTCATACGTTATCTGTTTGATGGTTCGGTCACTAAGACTAAAAATCTCAAAATTGATGTCTAATTAGATGTGGATTGAATCTCAGTTGGATGGTAATACTATCCGACTCTTAATTCTGTAACCTGGGTTTTTTGTTGGGGCAAATTAACCTAACTCCAACTTGGGGCGGCACAGTGCGCAGCGGTAGAGTTGCTGCCTAACAGTGCCAGTGACCCGGGTTCAATCCTGACTATGGGTGCTATCTGTGCAAACCCATGGATTTTCTCCGGGTGCTCCGGTTTCCTCCCACACTCCAAAGACGTACAGGTTTGTAGGTTAATTAGCTTCTGTAAACATTGTAAATTGTCCCTGGTGTGTAGGATGGTGCTAGTGTACGTGGTGATCACTGGTTAGTGTGGACTCTGTGGGCCTGTTACATGCTGTATCTCGAAAGCTTAAAGTCTAAATTAAAATCAGACTCCTAATAGTTATTTTGCACCTCCTACTGAATAATCATTTGGTACAAGGAGGATAGTGTTGAGGATACTGTATGACCAGCAGCCATAGTCAGGATCGAACTTGGGTCTCTGGAGCTGCAAGGCAGCAACTACTCCACTGTGCCACTGTGATATATAGTTTGCATTTATTGAGAAATAATCTGTTGTGAATTGCCAGGCATTTATGTTAGACAGTGTATTGGATCAATAACATAGAGATTCAGATGTATTAAAAATTCATGTGCAACATGATATTTCGAGGAAATATCATGCACCAGCTGAACAAAAATTCTAAAGCTCTGTGCATGTTGATTCTTAATAATCTTGCCGATCGGTAGGAACATCCTTGTTGAAGTAAGTCTTCATGTTGCTGGACTGACAGTAATTTGAGGTACCTTGAAATTGTCCAGAAGAAAGGAACATAACACCATGATCTTACCAACAATTACGCAGACAAGCATCAGCAATAACAGGTTGCATTTACTGCATCAACGATCACGGGAGAAGAAGGGACATCTGTTGAAATGCTTAGAAACTTGCAAGTGACAGTATGTGAGAAATGGGATCAGCATTCTTATGCCAATAATATACCTTGGCATCTGCATAATATACTGTATCAATGACTGGTTATATATGTGAAGCCATGATAAGTAAATTTGCATGATGCCATTTTTCTTCAGAGGGGCTATCTAGATTCATGAGTTATATATTCCTGTTTATATTATCAAGCTTTCATGAGTCCATATATAATTTAAACTGTGCTGCGCAAATTTTGGTGAATGTTAATGCACAGCGGAAGAGCAAGGGGGAATTTTCCCACTTTGCATGCCCAACCTTTCTTCTACATTAAGCACCCCAGGGTTTGGTAAAGCACTGACAGGGCCTAAGTAAAGCGTACTGCCGTGGAGTAATTTGGTCTCTGAAGAGGGTCCCCAAATGTGATATTTTTAGTATCCAACTGACATTTGCAATTTAATGTCAAAGTCAGAACAGTTTTCTCTGTGGAATCCATGCATGTTACTGGGTTGAGAAACCAAATTAATTTTATATATGATCCTTGCAAACGCGAGAACTGTGATTCTTTAATATTAACATTGCAGGCTGAATTTAATACAGGCCCCAGAGATAAAAGGCCAACTGTGCAATGACAGCACTGTGAATTCCCCAATTGGAAATTAAAATCAGTGTCATTTGGTTCAATGTAAAATCTGTGATTAAGGAACAAATAGAAAAGATCCAGGCTAATGAAGTTCATAGAATTAGAGGGGTAACCTTTTTACACAAAAGTGGGTGAATGGATCTGGATGCCAGAGGAGGTCATTGATGCAGGTACTATTGCAATGTTTATGGAACATTTGTACCAGTGCATGGATAGGACAGGTTTAGAAGCATTTGGGCCAAATGCAGGTATGTTAGACTGGTGTAGATGGAGCATGTAGGTCGGTGTGGGCAAGTTGGGCAGAGGGGCCTCTTTCCACACTGTATGACCCTATAATCCTAATTTTTCCATGAGATTCATGGCAGTCGTTATTAGCAACCCATTCAGTACACTTGACTGATTCAATAGGTTAAACTTGATGGACTTTTATAGTCGCATTATTGAAGTTCATTTGAAAAAAATACTGTCACGACAAAGCTTTCATCCATCGTATTAATTATTCTAAAGAACTAAACTCAAACCAACCATATTTGGCTTTCATCAACATATTTGAATATTTCAAGTTTCTGTTTGCTTAAAAATATTATTATTTTTGTCTAGATATATTTTCTTCATTTGCTTTTTCCTTTCCTTCTTGAGAGCTTTCACATACAGTTTTATGTCAATCTTACCAGGCAAGGTTTCAAAATGAAAGGTTAAGTTATTGATCATTGTTTGAGCATTGAAATTATGTAATCTATCAAGTGGGGGGGGGGGGAAAGTGTGCCAAAGATCTCCTTTCCCTCGCCAAAATATTGGTCTCCAACCTATTTCCACTGGGGGGGGGGGGGGGGGGGGGGGGGGGGGGGGGAGGGTGAGAGGGGGGGAGGGGTAATCTGTGTTCAGGTTTAAAAAAATCTATTATACATCAAATGCCGCCTTCATCATTTGGAAAGGGAAGCCAGCTATTGATGCCAACTTGTCCGAAGTTTTATGGCTATGGTGATTTAATTATGATGTTAACTTTTCCATGAGTGAATGCTGATGGGAGGGCTGGTCTTTAGCCTCTGACTTTGCCCTGTTGGCGACCCCCCCCCCCCCCCCCCCCCCCCCCCAGGATCTGGGAATCAAGTTGGTGCAAATTGTAGAAACAAAGAACTGCAGATGCTTATTTATACCAAAGATAGATACAAATGGCTGGAATAACTCAGTGGGTCAGGCAGCATCTCTGGAGAAAAAGTGTTTTTTTCTCTCCAGAGATGCTGCCTGACCCACTGAGTTACTCCAGCCGTTCTTTCTTTGGTGCAAATTCCGTTGAGTTAAATCGGAACAAATGACAAGGCTTTTGGGTTCTGCTCCAAGCTGCAGACAACCTGACTTGTAAATGTATTGATGCTTTATCACAGTTAGAGAGTCATACTGCATGGAAACTCTTTGGCCCAACTTACCCATGCCGACCAAGATGCCCCATCTGCACCAGTCTCACTTGTACACGTTTGGCCTGTATCCCTCTAAACCGGTCGTGTCCATATGCCTGTGCAAATGTCTTCTAAATGTTGTTATAGTACCTGCCTCAATGACCTCCTCTGGCAGCTCGTTCCATATACCCACCTCCCTCTATGTGAAAACGTTGCCCCTCCGGTTCCTATTAACTATTTCCTCTCTCACCAAGATTTAGTTCTAGTTGCTAGATCTACAGTATATCCTGGAACACTCTGCCCGACGGGTCTGTAGAAATATCCTCACCAGAAGGACCACAGCAGAGGCGTAGTGGAGAGTGGGGATCACATAAAGTGCAGTAGGTTACAGTTTGGGAAGGGCAATACTGCTGAGCCATCTCTCAGCAAGAATAATGATAATTTTGAATTCAAATTGCAAATTTCTTTCATGTCTTTGGTAGAATTCATTCACAAATACAACAAGACATTTTTAAGAAAAACTATTGTTTAGTCTTTAGACTTTAGAAATACAGCCTGGAAACAGGCCCTTCGGCCCATTTAGTCCGTGCCGATCAGTGATCACCCCGTACACTAGCAATATACTATACACAAGGGACAATTTACAGAAGCCAATTAACCTACAAACCTGCATATCTTTGGAGTGTGGGAGGAAACCGGAGCACCTGAAGGAAACCCACGCAGTCACAGGGAGAACATATAAATTCCATACTGACAGCACCCATAGTCAAGATCGAACATGGGTCTCCAGTGCAGTAAGGCAGCAAATCTACCGCTGCACCACTAAGCCGCTCCTGCTATTAGTATAAAACGCAAATCGACCTCCCTTCTATTGAATCCATCTCCACTTTACGTTGGTGAGGCCACCAGGATAATCCAGGATGAGTCTCACCCCAGTCACTCCCTCTTCTCCCCTCTCCCATCAGGCATGAGGTACAGAAGTTCAAAAACACATACCTCCAGATTCAGGAACAGTTTCTTCCCAGCTGTTATCAGGCAACTGAACCATCCTCTCATCAGCCAGAGAGTAGTCCTGACCTCCCATCTACCTCAGTGGAGACCCTCAGACTATCTTTAATCAGACTTTATCTTGCACTGAATGTTGCATGATTTATTCTTTATCTGTACTCCGTGGATTGTGTAATTATGCACAGTCTTTTCTTTGACTGGATAGCACACAACAAAAGTTTTTCACTATACCATGGTACACATGACACTAATCTAAATTGGCATTTTAAATTCCAGAATTGCAATTTAAGACAAATACAAAAAAAAAGAAGCGGTAGTGGCATTTTAACGAGCATGGAGATCATAATTGTGTTCAGGAGCTTCAAATCATTCATCACCTTATAGTCAAAAGACATGGGAAATATGTGTCTGTTTGCTAGCAATGGAAAAAAAAGCAGAGCTCATTGCTTGATACTTCACTGCAAGTATTTGCACGGTGCAGTGCAGTACAGCATGGTGGCGCAGTGGTAGAGTTGCTGCCTTACAACGCTTGCAGCACCGCAGGCCCGGGTTCGATGCCAGCTATGGGTGCTGTCTGTACGGAGTTTGCACGTTCTCCCCGTGACCTGCATGGGTTTTCTCCCAGATCTTCGATTTCCTCCCACACTCCAAAGACATACAGGTTTGTAGATTAATTGACTTGGTAAATGCAAAAATTGTCCCTAGTGTGTGTAGGATAGAGTTAATATGCGGGGATCACTGGTCGGCGTGGGCCAAAGGGCCTGTTTCCGCGCTGTATCTCTAAACTAAACTAAACTATTTGGATATAGACCTCTTTATTTCTCTTGATTGACTGGTATGATGGGATGCAGACATGCCGGTTTTAACATTAATATATAAGTGGTAGTGCAGGAAACCATTAAATTTCAGCAGGCCTATGTTTTAGATCCTTTTGTACTGAAGCTAATGTATATGTCCCTAACATTAGACCATTCACATAACCTATCTCACTAACAGCTCACCAAAATGCATTTGTTCTTTTTATATCACACTTTGTATGAGATTGGTTTCTGAATCCAAAAATCCAGCACAAGATCAGGTGTAATACAAGAATCATTCTCTTTATTAAAGGCTTGGATTAAAGAAATGGGTCAAAATGCTGCACACACTGAAGCTCAAGATGTTAGGTAGTGCCTGTAAATGAATCCCTGATTTAGGTCATTTATCTTTGATTATGTTCCCTCTTTATTTCCTCTGTGTCTGAAAACTAGGCTTGCAATGCTACTTTCGAATAGATTGCTTCTGAATTAATCAGAAGATTAAACCGTTGGACACTCCAACAATCAGATGTATGAGTGAGTGAGATCAGACATGCCCTTCCTTTCAATATAAATACCTGATTTATTATCGTAATTTAAGGAATCCCTACTTAAGGTTTGTCCTATTAACAGTGCCACAGAACACAGTAATTTTGACCCTGCGCAGATGTACACTTCATCTGCAGCACAGTTTTACTCAGAGGAAGGCGGGTGCCTGGAACGCGCTGCCTAGGGTGGTAGTGGAGGCAGATACGATAGTGGCATTGAAGAGGCTTTTAGATGGGCATGTAGATATGCAGGAAATGGAGGGACATGGAGCATATGTGGGCAGATAAGGTTAATTTATCATGGCATTATGTTTGTCACAGACATTGTGGGCTGAAGGGCCGGTTCCTATGCTATACTTTCTAATGTGTAGGAAGGAACTGCAGATGCTGGTTAATACCAAAGATAGACACAAAATGTTGGAGTACCTCGGCAGGTCAGGCAGCATCCCAGCAGAAAAGGAATAGGTGGCGTTTTGGGTTGGTTCGTCTGAAGAAGGGTTCCAACCCGAAACGTCACCTATTCCTTTTCTCCAGCGATGCTGCCCGTCCCTTTAAGTTACTCCAATGTTTTGTGTCTATACTTTTCTCGGTCTTATGTTCAAAGCTTTTAATGTGCTGGCTTTCATTTCGAGAAATACTATTTTTCATGATGCTGTATGATAAAATATGGGTGCTACAATTTTAATTCTCTCATAACAGAAATCATATAAAGGGTTTAGCACATCATAATTAGTCCTTTTAAATGTAAGAAAACTGAGTCAGAACCTAATTGCCTTCAGCATTCTTTTTATGGTCTCACCATTTTTGCAATATTGTCACATATTGTCACTACCTCTTTTGAACACAAAATGCTCAGGATAGCATTGATTTGTGTTCTTTGTTTTGGTTTGCCCAAACAAGCATGGTACCAACACAGCTTCACAGTGAGCCCCCCAAAAAACTATTTTCTTTGTTAATAAGGAATGACTATGCCACTGACAAGGGAAGATCAGAAAAAGGGAGAGCAAATGTTCCCACTCTTTCTCCCAGGGTGGAAATGTCTAACACTAGAGGGCATAGTTACAGTATAAGGGAGAGTGGGTAAGTTTAATGGAGATGTGTGGGGTAAATACTGTTTTATGTTCTATAATTATAACTATGACCACTCTTGACCAATTATTCCTCCAAAATGCTTTGAACCTTCTATCTGTGGAAATGCAGGGCTCATTGAGGTCGGAAAGATTAGATTCACGATGGACAATCTGGTTCATCGATGGTCCAGATACTAACGAATTGTCCAACAGTGCCTTCACCCAAGAAGACCAGTTAACCTGAGGTTTAACATCTAGCCCAAGGAAATCTATCTCAGGTTTCACATCCATAGAGATACCTTTATGAGCGCCGCCATGCTTGGCAATGGCTAGGGACATAGGAAGACAAAAAGTACTGGAGTATATCAGCGGGTCAGGCAGCAACTCTGGAGAAAAAGGTAAGGTGGCGTTTCAGGTTGGGACCCTTCTTCAGACTGAAAGTAAGTGAGGGGGGGGGGGGCAAGATTTGGAGGCCAGAAAAGACCAGGACAAATCAGGGCCAGCAATAGATGATCTCTGGCGGGGTGGTTCTCTGGTAGGCCCATTGTTGGCTAAGGAAAGTGCAATCTCAAGAGTGATGCAGCGTTGTGAGCTGTGGAACTGATTAAATGATTAGGGTGGAGGAAGGGGGAGGGGAGTATTAGTAGAAGTAACTTAAAATGAAAGAATTCAACGTTTATACCACTGGGTTGTAAGCTACCCAAACTCAATATGAGGTGCTGTTTCTCCAATTTGCGTGTGGCCTTACTTTGGCAATGGAGACCCAGGACAGAAAGGTCAGTATTGGAATGGGAAGGGGAGTTAAAATTGTGAGCAAAATTGTGAGATCCCGTAGGCCTCTCCGGGCCGAGCGTTAATGTTCAGCTGCTATATTATGTCTGCTGGAGTTCAGGCAAATATGGCCATGGGATATGATGTGATGAAGCTCAGCTTCTTGCTGTTGAACACCTTGCAGAACCACACTGTGCTGGCTCACACATGAGTTTGAGTATGATATCAATACACTGCCAGTGTCAGAGGAATGTTCTCCACGAGGTATTGGCTTTTGTAGATGAAAGATAAAATGTGTTGAACAAGATGTTTCGCGCATTAAATTTAACACCATTTTGTATTTACCCATCCTTGTATTAATTCATGATTTGAATTAGTCAGGGAGTAAAATGTAGAATAGTCAGTTCTCATTGTTTATTCTGTGCATAGAAAGCATATTATTATATTTTTGCAGTGTGCTGCCATCTCAGATACAGCTGATTACTAGCTTGTCTACATGAGAGACCTTTTTCCTCGCAATCGAGACATGTTTAGTTGCAGCCCTTGTTTAAAGGTGCACAGCAGTGGGAGTTTTTGATGTTCAATTTGGAAATGTATAGGAATCAGATATGGAAATTCAGTTTATGCAAGCTATGCCTAAAGGCAGAAATCATTGTAAAGTTGAACTGATAAAAAAACAAAGTTACCTCCAAGGATGCTGCTGGTGTACTTTAGAATTCACATTTTCTACGGGTTTGTTCCATGACTTCTCCCCCCCCCCCCCCAACCCCCCCCCCCCCCCAACTGCTCATCATGCTCTTGTTCCTGTAGCAGCAAAGGGAAATAGTGGTGGTCATTGATTCCCTGGACAGCTGCCACTAGTGTGCTTCACTCTCTGTTCAAAGAAGTTGTTGTTACCGAATGTGATGGATGGAATTAGCTTCTCCTTTCTTGGATGGTTGCTTTGTTTTAATGAGTTGTTGCACTTTACCAGCGCAGTCTGATTAATAACTGCTAACTCTTCTTCTGATCAAGTCATGGCCGACACTTGAACCTTTGATTGCAACTTTACGCTCTAATGCTCCAGAATTTATTTTGCAATATTAAATATTTTCCTTGACTTATATTTTAGATTTATATATTAAATCTTTCCCACTTCTTTCATCGCTACATGGTATCTCTATGTAATTACTATGTCAGAGCTATCTATCACCTATAGACTGTCTTTGGTTGCACTAAAGACTTTGGGCTTATATTTATTTTTGTGATGTGGGGAGGTGCTATTAATGTATTGGGATTTTTTTCTTCATTATTTTAAGGTGAGTGGGGAAAGATTTAATAGTGAGGGGTGATTTTTTTTTAATGCAAAGAGTGGTGAGTGATTGGAATGGGCAGCCATAGGAAGTAGCTGATGCAGGGACTATATCAATGTTTAAGAAACATTTAGACAGGTACATGTGTTTCGAGGGATATGGGCCAAATGCAGCCAGGTGGGAGTAGTGTAGATGGGACATGTTTTACCATGTGGGCAAGTTGGGCCGAAGGGCCTGTTTCCACACTGTATGATGATGACCATATTATATGTTATCTATGAGCATTGTGTTATGCTGCTGCAAGTATGAATTATGTTGTTCCGTTGTCAGTGCATATGACAATTAAACACTCTTGATTTGTGAGATTATAGTTGCCATTGTGGAGGCGATTATGTTGTCACCCAATCTAGCCCAGTATCCACACTGCTGCAAGTAACTAAAGTTGTTACTATCATCATAATTTAGTTTAGATTATTATTATTTCTTTGGATGCAGAGAAAGCATTTGATCAGGTAGAGTGGCAATACTTATATAAAGTACTACAAAAATTTAATATGGGAGAGAATTTTATAACATGGGTAAAATTATTATATGATAAACCGATGGCAAGAATTTTAACTAATAACATGTTATCTCAAAAATTTCAACTATCAAGGGGTAATAGGCAGGGATGTGCACTATCACCCCTGCTATTTGCCCTTATGATAGAACCCCTGGCTGAAAGTATAAGAATTCATCTGAATATTCAGGGCTATAATACTTGGGACTCAAAGAATAAAATCTCATTATATGCAGACAATATACTTTTATATATTACAAAGTCACAAACGAGCATACCAAATGTATTAAACTTAATAGAGGAATTTGGGTCTTTTTCTGGATATAGAATAAACTGGAATAAAAGTGAAATCATGACATTAAAACCTCAAGAACCTACACACTTATTGAAGTTCCCCTTTAAAATCGCAACAGAAAAATTTAAATATTTGGGTATTCAGATTACTAGAAAATATAAAGCATTATTCAACGCTAATTTCATACCTTTATTAAATAAACTTAATACGTTGATTAAATTTTGGAAAACACTTCCCTTATCATTATTAGGTAGAATAAATGCAATAAAAATGATCTTACTACCACAATTACTATACCTATTTCAGTCTATACCGGTATATATACCAAAATTAGACTCTAATATTACTAATTATATTTGGGACTATAGATCACATAGAATCACAAAAAAACACTTATGTAAACCAAAAGAGGCCGGGGGACTTTCACTTCCGAATTTTATGTATTATTACTGGGCAGTGCATATTAAGAATATGATTTGTTGGTTGGATAGTTCTACCCAACAGACAGAATGGATAAAAATGGAGAAGGAGGATTGCCATCCTTGTAATATAGGAACGATCCTTTTCCCCCCAAAAAAACTGAATAACACAATATATAAGAAGAACCCAATTATATATGGTACAATAAGAATTTGGAAACAAATAAAATTATCTTTAAAATTAAGAAATCTATCACTGTTAATGCCAATAGCGAATAACCCTTTATTTAAACCATCTCTTATTGATAAGACATATAACCAATGGGAAAGTCTCGGAATTAGAAGGATCGGGGATATGTACGAAATGGGAAACCTACTATCATTCCAACAACTACAATTAAAATTTAAATTGAAAAACAACCAATATTTTAAATGTCTTCAGATTTGCGATTTTGTGAAAAAATGTATACAAGGATATCAAAAAGTAACTCCTGACTTATTGGAAGAAGCAATGAATATTAAAGCTGACTCACAAAAATTAATATCATATTTATATAATAGTATTCTAAATATAGACCTACCATCGACAGAGGTACTTAGAGAAGAGTGGGAACGGGAACTAATGATAAAAATTACGAAGGTTAAATGGGAAAAATACCTGATATATATTCACAAATGTTCAATAATAAGACATAATCTAATTCAATTTAAAATTGTACATAGATTATATTATTCAAAAACAAGATTGAACAAATTTTAACCAAATATATCCGCCACTTGTGATAAATGTCTAGCCCAAAAGGCAACTATAACACACTCCTTAGTTTCCTGCATTAAACTTTATAGATTTTGGAATGATATTTTTGAAATATTTACAAAATTATTCAAGACAAGAATGGAACCTAATACTGAAATGATTATATTTGGTGTAATGGAAGATGGGAATAAATTGAACACATCTCAAAATCTATTCCTTAACTATGGTTTAATAATAGCAAAAAAATTAATACTTAAATTTTGGAAGGGTACATCAATACCAACGCTTAAAATGTGGATTGCAAGTATGTTGGACACCGCTCATCTTGAGGAAATGCGATTCCTCCTAATGGATAAATCAGACCAATTCATAACGAGTTGGTCTCCATTTGTCGTTTTTTTGGAATCATATGGTGCAACACAAGTGTAAAAAATAACTGTTTCAGGACTGGACGAGGGTTGGTCAAGATTATAAATAATGATCTCCTTTTCTTTTTTATTTTATTTTCTTTTCTCTATTTTCTCTCAACTTTCTTCATTTACTCGTTTTCTTTCTTCACACACTATATATTTCACATCTTTCTATCCTTTACTATCTAACTTCTTTTTCTTATTCTAATCTTTTTTCAATGTAACAAAAAAAAAAGAAGTTGTACATAAAATGTATTATGAAAATATATATTAGGCACTTTGGTGCCATATGACTGTACTTACTTCTAATAAAATAAAATATTAAAAAAAAAAAAAAGAAACATTTAGACAGGTACATGTGTTTCGAGGGATATGGGCCAAATGCAGCCAGGTGGGAGTAGTGTAGATGGGACATGTTTTACCATGTGGGCAAGTTGGGCCGAAGGGCCTGTTTCCACACTGTATGATGATGACCATATTATATGTTATCTATGAGCATTGTGTTATGCTGCTGCAAGTATGAATTATGTTGTTCCGTTGTCAGTGCATATGACAATTAAACACTCTTGATTTGTGACATTATAGTTGCCATTGTGGAGGCGATTATGTTGTCACCCAACCTAGCCCAGTATCCACACTGCTGCAAGTAACTAAAGTTGTTACTATCATCATAATTTAGTTTAGATTATTATTATTGTCATGTGTACTGAGGTACAGTGAAAAGCTCTAGTTTGAATGTTATCCAGTCAAAGAAAATATGATAGATAAATACAATCAAGCCGTCCACAGTGCAGAGATAAAGGGTACAACATTTCATGAATTCATAATTCATAAGTTATAGGAGCAAAATTAGGCCATTTGGTTCATCAAGTCTTCTCCGCCATTCAATCATGGCTGATCTATCTTTCCCTCTGAAACCCATTCTCCTGCCTTCTCCCCATAACCCCTGGCACCCTTACTAATCAGGAATCAATCAATCTTCACCTTAAAATATCAATTGACTTGGCCACTGCAGCCGTCTGTGGCAATGAATTCCTCTTTAGCGAAAGGCATAGCATTGGTTAAGATATTCAAGATATATCACATATTTAACTACTCAACTTTTTGCATTTTACTGGAGGCCTGCTCTAGTGTGGTACTTGCTGCAATTTATATTATCTCAGCTCTCAAAGTGGTTACTGTATTCTGAAAAAATTGACTTTGTTTGCTGCAAAATAGATTGTCTGCACTAAACTCCAGTCCTTGCCCCTCCTGCAAATTTACTTGTTGACAGGGTATAGTCAATAACTATTCCACACAACAGAGGATGCTTGGGTAGAAAGAAAGAAGAAAAACTGAATGGGGTGACATGAAGGGACAGGTGGTGCAGTAAACCCATGTATTTGTATTGATGATGGAGCTCATCTATTTGGTGGATCTGGGTCAAAACGGCAGAAGAAATAACACTAATTAAATTAGGTAATGGAGTTCTAACAACAGCATGCCAAAGAATGATGGATTTGATTGACCCCAATGGCTTTTGGCAAAGGGGGGAAGAACAAAGATTTCACTACAGGGGCTATTAAGTCAAATTATTCAGTGCACCTCTTCCCATCCTTCAGCCACACGAGTTGGGTACAGTTTGCCTTCTTACCTCAATGCAGACTGACCAACAATCGGAAAACCTGACAAATTAACCTCAGTGCTTTTTTTAAACAAAAATGTACTTATTTTTTGAGTTCTAAGTGAGCCGGAATACAATACTTACCCATTTTCGAGAGAAGAAATAATCTCCAATCATGTGGAACTTGTGATGAAAAGCTACTTTGAGAGAACGCCTTTAAAATTGTGTTTAAACTTGTGGACCTCTATTTGAAAGAAATAACTTGAATTTACAAAGCACTTTCCATGATCACTCAATATCTCAAACTTGTTTTTCACAAATACACTACCTGTTCAAGATAGTCAGTGGGAAATTTGTGGGGGAAAGCAATAGAGGCACAACAAGGGTGTTCATAAACAGTGGCAGGATGAGTTATCACAAAACCTATTATCATGATGTTAGTCAGGGTGAAATCTCCTTCCTTTCTTTGCTCCAGGAGACTTTTGTATCCACTTCAGAGAGCAGAAAGTGTTTTGGTTTAACAGTTCACGTGAAAGACTGCATCTGCTCCAGAATTCCTTCAGTACTATACTGAGATGTCCAGTTATATTAAGCATTAATGAAGTTAGATTATGGAGTGGGATTTGAGTTGCATATTCTTCAAGCATTTCTATTGTTGAGTTAAATCTGATACCTTGTCCCGACCCTGTCCCTTGTCCAGACATAGATGTCAGCACAGTGGCGTAGCAGTAGAGTTGCTGCCTTACAGTGCCAGAGACCCGGGTTCAATCCTGACCAGGGGTGATGTCTGCATGGAGTTTGTACGTTCTCCTTGTGACCACGTGGTATTCCTCCAGGTTTCCTCCCACACTCTAATTGCTAATTAGCTTCTGTAAAAAAAATATGAATTGTCCCTTGTGTGTAGAACAGTGTTAGTGTACCGGGTGATCGCTGGTCGGCGTAGACTCGGTGGGCTGAATGGTCTGTTTCCTCACTGTATCTCTAAAAGTCTAAAGACCCGATACCAGCTATAATTCTCTCTAGGGAAGCTGCTTGACCTGCTGGGTTACCCCTGCAATTTGTATCATTTTTGCACCTTATTTATTTATTGTATTCAGCATGCCAGGGTTCTAAAATTAGTGCAACTTTTGTTTGTGCTGGAAATTGGACAACTTCCAAGTTTTGTCATATTAACTATCGGCAAACGCAGGAAAACTCAGTAGGTCAGGGCACATCTGTGGGAAGAGAAACAGAGCTAATGGTTCAGGTTGATGACCCTTTGTCAGAACTGTAAAGGAGACAAAAGAAGTTTGTTAAACTGCAGGGAGTACGGGGGAGGAATGATGTCTCTGACACAGTTAAGCTGGCGTGACCATTTGGCTTCTCGCTAGTATAAGGCAAAAATGTTGATTTATGTCAGATGAGGAGTTTGTTGCCAAGTGGAGCAAATGTCAGCCTTGCACCAATTGTAATTTATTTTGTAAGTGTGGATGCAAATCACTAAATGAGCTCCATTCAAGATGCAACTCCCAGCTCCAAAGCTCAGTCTAAGGTCAGAGTTCATCTCTGGTGAGGCTTCACCTCCTTCCTCGGGCCTTTCTGATGGTCTTTTCGAGCAATGTGATTATACCGAATCTCAAATGCTTGAAAATTGTCAAGTTTTAGTTCAGAGATACGGAGTGTAAACAGGCCCTTCATCCCACCGAGTCCATGCCGACCAACGGTCCCCATACACTCATTCTATGCTGCACACAAGGGACAATCTTTACAGGAGCCTATTAACCTATGCTGCATGTATTTGGAATGTGGGAGGGAACCGGAGCACCCGAGGGAAACCTACCACAGTCACAGGGAAAACGTACAAACTCTGTACAGACAGCACCTGTAGTCAGGATCGAACCTGAGCCCCTGGCGCTGTGAGGCAGCAACTCTACCCCTGCGCCACCGTGCCGTGCTTGGGCCACTGTGCCGCCCAATCTCAAATGCACAAATCTCGAATGGTTGAAAATGGGCAAGGTGTCCGTGGAAACCATAAGGCAATAAGAAAATTATTAAAATCAGGCCAAAGTCCATGTCAACGGCACTTTTGGTTTGGCAAGCTGTGGGTGTTGTTGGTGCTATTGCACGCACCGCCAGACAAAGGAACAGCCTCTTCCCGTCTGTTACCAGGCTTCTGAACAGTCTTTCCATAAGCTCAGGTACTGTCTGATTCACTGCTACCCCATTGTGGACATTGTACTTTGTCTCTGGGACTGAATCACTACAATGCTGAGAACTACTGTATATTCTGCTATCTGTATCTTATCCATTGCTCTATCTATTGGACTTAAATTTGACGATTGCATTTATATATAGTATTATCTGTCTGATTGGATAGCATGCATGACAAACCTTTTCACTGTACATCGGTACACGAGACAATAATAAACAGAAACCTAAGGCACCTAAAGTCCAGCAGAACCAATTGCTGCAGTGTTAATGCATCAGCGGTTATTTGATGAGACCAACTTGACCAGTGGACTCTTAACTCCTGCAGAGTTAAAGGCGACTCTTGTGAATCTTGTATAAATGCTCAAAGAGTTTGGTCAACATTGCAGCCAAAAAGTTTAGTCAACATTGAAGCCCCCAGCAATAATATTACATTGCAAGTTTTTCATGTTTTTGTCCAAGTGAATTGTTAAGGGTTTGGCAGCTTGTATTGATTAAAAATTTAACTTGAAATGTTGTGCTTTAATCACTTCCCTCCTGTTGCAGCATAAAATGACTGAATTCAGATCATGTAATAAGGTGTTATTGTCAGACTTTTCTTGGTAAGAGTGAAGTGTTACAGACGATTACTGCTAGGTCTTCTCAGCATTAGTCACTCAGAGCTGAATACTCTGTGTTTTGCGAGCTTGATTTGAAAAATAAATTAACTTTTTTTTGCCAAGAAAGGGGATTTAACTTTATTCCTCACTTTAGCAGCTTCGTAAGTTTCTGCCTCAAAGCACAATTCTGCTGTCTGGGTCGAGTTGCCTCAGATGGAGCTGTTGCCATGGTGATGGAGTGGTATCAGACCTTCATCAAGCTGGCTGCCAAAAGGGTGGCAGTGGTGGTGGTGGAGGGGGCGGGGGTTGGGGAGGGGGGTTTGGGGTGGGGAGGGTGGAAGGGGGTGGGGGGGGGGGGAAGTGAAGTAAAGAAGCGCGAGGAGGGAAAGCAGTCAATTCACGCTCAGCATCGCTTCACATATCTCTTACAAGTGATGCCTCTGCTGTCAGATTAGTGGGAACTCAGCTGGTGCTTGGAATTGCAAAGCTTGCTATTAGTGAAGACAGCTTTCGTGTTGCCAGAGTGTTTGGGAGAGCTTTTGCTTTCGAGTCCGGCCTGCTCGTCCTGCGCTGACAATGGTGTCTCGGGGTCCTTTCTATCAGCGCCCGGTGCCCGCAATCCTTCTGAGATTTCTCTGCCTTCTTCCAACAGGACTGCCGGTTAGAAGCGTGGACTTTGCCAGGGGGACGGACAACATCACTATCAGGCAGGGAAACACAGCAATCCTCAGGTAGGAATTGCAACTAATTATGTGGAACGAAGTACAAACAGCGGCTCATTAACACCCTGTTGCTTTTTCCCGCCCTCTGAGACAATTTAGTTATTTGGCTCCTTTTAACATAATAACCTGCGGGCTTAAAAGATCTGAGAGAATTCTGATCGCCTAAACTGTTATGCAGGTCAGTTATTGCAGTTCTGCAGTTCGCTTGATGTACCTTGTTCAAAATGTTCGCGTGGCAAAATCTTGTCAAATGTGGTGAAAAAGATAGGAGATTTGTGTGATGTGTGTTGCTGGAACCCTCAGGTATTGAAAGGGTTACATATGTACTGCTCACAGAGAGCCGGGGAAAAATATGATATATTGCGGAAGCTGTGAATGGTTTAAAGGAAACATTGAAAGATTGTTGTGTTGGATCCATTCATGATCTTCCTTTCTTTTTGTCGAAAATATTCTTCCTTGGAAGCACTGGTGTGATCAGAAATGCAAATGACGCGATAAAAGTAACTCTTTCTTGTTCAAATGTTTTATTTTAAATGAAGGTTGTTGCCTGGGCTCTTGCACTTCTTGGCAACAGTCAGCTTTTGATGCATTTCACTGCTGAAATAGCAGCTTCAAAAATACACCCGCTTTTGCAGAACATCTCATATAAAATGATAACTTATACACTGAGACGGTACAATGTCAACACATATTGCAAGTGTGAAACAGTCAGTGTGCTGGTGGCAGGCAGAGAGGGCGAGAAGGAAATCTGGAGGTTTTTTGGCTTGAATTATGTAGAAGAAATGAATCATTTTACTTAATCATCCGCCCTTCTCCTAATGACAATCTGGATCCCAAAAAAATGTGCGTGTACAATACTCATGTCTCTGTGTACATATGTGTTTTGTGCATTCATGCGCGCTGAATGTCCATTTATTGTTTAATCCTCGACTGCACTGTCTACTATTAAAGCCAGAACAAAATCCATTGTTGAGGTTTAAACAAATCTAAAGCAGGATATTGTGAGGCAGAATTGAGTATACTAGTCTCTTGTCGCTGAGCAGGTGTTAAGGGGGAGGAAGGGGGCACACAAAGTTTTTTTTATACACAGCATATTAACTCTTTCATTCCCCTTTCTCTCCTGGCAGTGCACGCTTATTTCTATTATTATTCAATTATTTATATTTTCTTATTCTTTCGGCTCACGTTCAAAATTGTACCTGAGAGCCATGGATGATTGCTGTAGGATAGCTGGCAGAAGAATGTGTCTGGATTTTGCTAACTGAAATTTTCGCCCTGATACCGGGGATTTAACAGGTAACATTTGGCAAAAATCTCTCCGACACATTTATCTTTGCTCTTCGCAGCGAGTGTATTGTTTTGCTTGAAGCTTCTGCAGAGGTGCAGCCCTGGTTTTCTCCAACTCGTGTTGTGTTTTCTTTCACGCATTTTCTGTCAGTCAGCCATCCTTATTTAACTCATCAGAGGATCCATTCTTCTTGAGCAAGCCTGCATTGAGTGCCAGCTATTCAGCCCTATGAGCCATTGCAGCCCAGCCACTCTTGTCTACAGAAGCACCTCCATCTGGGGGTTAATAGTTGTCAAGTGTGGGAGATCTATTTGAACATTTCCTTCTTCCGTAACCCAGGGATAATGAGTTCAGAATGACCATCACAATCTTCTTCAATGCAATTAAAGCCATTTTCCTGAAAAAAAGCCACTCTCTTGGTACACGTGATTTATTTGTGCTTTGATTCATATTTAGATTCAATCAGAATCTCTGTGGAAAAAATGTAGATGTGGTTAGAGCAGGGTTGGCAAAAATAAAGATGGCATACAGAAGAGTTAATTTTCTTCTGGTCCGGGAGGGTTTTACAGGGAGATAATATTTCATTCCTTTTTCTGTGTGGAGTACAATTCACATCACAATGAAAATATAAAGTGGGGAATCAGGCTGGTAAAATTAAATAATTTTTCATGCATTTAGTGGCTGTGTAAAACAAACATTTCTAGGCGATGTGGTGAAGTCTGAAGGAAATTCAGAGCATGGACATAAGTGCTAGAGTAACTCAGCGGGTCAAGCAGCATCTCTGCTGAAAATGGATGGGTGACGTTTCAGGTTGGAACCCTTCCTCAGACATCAGAGCAGGGCAGGATATTTCTGGCCATTGGTGGAAACTTCCCTCTGAGCAGTAAATGTAGTTTTAATCACAACATTAAAATGACTGCAGCATCGTTTGTGATTAGGCGACTTATGGACTCAGGCTCAGGATGGGTCTTGGCTATTTAACCCCTTTTTCACATATCTTTCTTGGGTCCCTTTCTATGTTCCCACTGAATTAAGTATACTTAGCTGGTTGTGAAATTGGCTCACCCCCTTGATCGCCAAAAACTGTACTTCAACTCGATTCACACTCCAGGCGTGATGAAGAAGAATTGCAGTGTTGGTTTGAGGCTTGTATTATGAATTCACACATGCATGCTTTTGGAGCCAATTATTTCATTTGATAAGACCTGCTGATCACCCACCAGATGTAGGGTGATCAACAGTTCCCAAAATAATAAGTGAATTATGATGCACCAAAAGATGTGATTTGATTCATTTTTATTTGGAATCCGTTTAAAAATGCATGGGAGTATTATATTCCATCATGTGATTCATTTTGATGTTTAACCATGCATGGAAGTGCAGCTGGTAGAACCACTGCCTCACAGATTCAGAGACCTAGGTTTGATCCCCACCATGGGTGAAGTGTACTTGGAGTTTGTATGTTCTTCCAGTGACCGCATGGGTTTCCTCCAGGTACTCTGGTTTCCTCCCACATCCCAATGACATGTGGGTTTGGAGGTTAATCGGCCTCTGTAAATTGCCCCTAGTGGGTCGGGAGTGGGTATGAAAGTGGGATAACACAGAACTAGTGGGCCGAAGGGCTTGTTACAATCAACCAATATTGGTCATGCTATTGTGTTTTGCTTGGGTGCATTCACTGACTTGTAAATGGAGAATTTGTAAGTACTGGGATAGATCGCCAGATGGCCTGGTAATTGAAAGGAGCTTCCAAAAGTTTGTTGTAGTGTTTGTCAGATGTCTGTGAGTTGAGTCATTTCGAGAATGGCACTTGCTGTGAAAGGTGAAACAGAGAAGATCCCACAGAAGTTCTCAGAACGCAGGAATACTCAATAGAAGGCAAATTGGCCTTCTGCAGCCAAACTGCTATAGATTCCCCATAGGCCTCGCCTGTCCCCACTTACCTGTGTTGGATGCAGATGGACAAACAAGTTGAGGCCGTATATGAGGGAATACTAGGTAACGATTAAGCCTCAGGTGGTACACTTCTCCTGAGATATTTCAACAGTCTTTGACAAAAACTAAAGCTAAAGTCAGAGCCAGGAACTGGGTCTCTGCTCCTCCCTATGCAATTGGACCCTCGACTTCCTTGTCGAAGGACCACAATTAGCATGAGTTGGCAACAATAGTCCTCGATGACCATCAACATAGGAACACCTCAAGGCTGCTCAATCATCTGCTCTACTCTCTCCAAACCCATAACTGTGCAGCCGTACACAGCTCCAATGCCATCTTTAAAGTCACTGACAATACCAGGTTTGTTGGACAAGTATTAGGTAACAATGAGTCAGAGTGCAGAAGGGGATAACCCTATTGAATGGTACCCGAATAGCAATCTTGCTCTCAACATGAGCAAGACCAAGGAACTGGCTGTTGAAGGGAAAGCCATGGATCCATGAACTTGTCTTCGTTGATGGGACTGCAGCGGAAAGAGTTAACAGCATCAGGGTCCTGCGCATGCATATCCCTGGAGATCTGTTCTCAGCCCAGTGCATTGACCCAATCACAAAGAAGGCTCATCAAAGTCTCCATTTCCTTTGAAGATTGAGGAGAATCCATATGTAACCAACGCTCTATGGGAGTACGGCTGAGAAGGGGGGTGAGCCAATTTCACAACCAGCTAAGTAGATGAGTTGCATCATGGCCTGGTTCACTAACTTGTACCCCAAGAATGAAGGAGGTTGAAGAAAGTGGTAGATATTATCAGGTCCATCTCAGGTACTTCATTCACTACCATTGAAGGGATCTACAGAAGGCGCTGCCTCAAAATGGCAGCTGATATAATCAAAGGGCCACACCATCCAGGCTACACTCTCATCACGCTAGTACCATTGGGAAGAACGTACAGAAGCCTGAAAACTGTGACCTCCAGGTACAGGATCAGCTTCTTCCCAGCAACTTTCAGACTCTTAAATACTGCACAACACTAACCACAACTCTACCTCAGCAACCATCCTGACCCGAAACGTTACCCAGTTTTTTCCTACAGAGGGCGGCATGGTGGCGCAGTGGTAGAGTTGCTGCCTTACAGCGCCAGAGACGTAGGTTTGATCCTGACAATGGGTGCTGTCTGCACGGAGTTTGTACGTTCTCCCCATGAGTTTGGTCTAGGGATACATCGAAGAAACAGGCCTTTTGACCCACTGAGTCTCCACCGACCAGCGATCCCCGTACTCCAACACTATTCCTACACACTAGGGACAATTTACAATTTTTATCAAACCCAATTAACCTACAAGCCTGTATGTCTTTGGAGTGTGGGAGGAATCCAGATCAGCCGGGGAAGAAGAAGCCACAGGGAGAACAAACAATGTGTAGGAAAGAACTGCAGGTACTGGTTTAAATCGAAGGTAGACACAAAATGCTGGAGTAACTCAGCAGAACAGGCAGTATGGAACTGAGTCATGGACCACACTGTTGTATGAAGCCAAGTCATGGACCACCTACAGCAAGCACCTGAGATCCCTGGAACAATACTATCAAAGATCCTGAGGAAAGATTCTGAGGATCAGCTGGGAGGACAAACGCACCAACATCAGCATTTTGGAGGAAGCCAACACGACCAGCATCACCACCACAATAATGCAGCATCAACTTTGATGGCCATTCCATCCTCATGTCCAACACACGTCTCCCTAAACAAATCCTGTACTCTCAGTTGAAGGAAGGTCGGCCAGCCTCCGGCGGGCCAAAGAAACACTTCAAGGACAACATCAAGAACAGTCTGAAGAAATTCCACATCACATCGAGCAATTGGGAGCACATTGCACTGGATAGGCGCTCCTGGAGGAAATCCATGCAGGAAGGAGCTGCACGTCGCAAAATGGAACTACGCCGTGTCGCAGAGACAAAGCGACAGCACCGTAAGGAGAGAGTGAAGGGGGCTCGACAACTACCAACCACCGCCAGTCTCCACTGCCCACGTTGCACCAAGGTGTGTGGATCGCGGATCAACCTCTACAGACATCTGCGGACCCATAAGTAGAACAACTTGATGGAGAGGACAGTCATACTTGTTTCGAGTGACCGCCGATGATGATCTCTGGAGAGAAGGAATGGGTGACATTTCGGGTCGAGACCCTTCTTCAGACTGATGTCGGGAGAGGGAGCACCCCCTCCCCTGACATCAATTGGGAGAACATACAAACTCCATATAGACCGCACCCGTAGTCAAGGTCAAATCCATCTCTGGCACTGTGCAACTGTGCCCCCAACTAAAAGGGCACTGCCTCTCCCCCCCCCCCCCCCGACATCAGTCTGAAGAAGGGTCTCGACCCAAATATTGCCTATTCCTTCTCTCCATAGATGCAGCCTCACCCGCGGAGTTTCTCCTGTAATTTTGTCTACCTTCGATTTTTCCAACATCTGTAGTTCTTTCTTAAAAGAGAAGGAAATAATTCAGAACATTAAAATAAAGTGCAATAAACAAAAAAAGATTTCATATTACTTAAACAACGGTATACTCTACAGAGATCATAAATCCATTGAAATGAATGGGGCCACCATTCTTAAGGCAGGTGTGATTGGTGCTGCACAGAAGACAGAACTTCTCCAGTGTAACCCTTACCCTGCAGTGGCTTGTTGCCAGGGACATCTTAATTCAGTCCAAGGTTAAACACAATGGGAAACAAGACTGATCTCATCTGACCAAACACCTCAGCGCCAGAACTCTCCAACAAGCAGGAACACTTGGCTTGGCTACCGGTGAGGGGTGGCCGTCGAAGTCAGATCCTTCCTGCACCGTCGGAACCTCACTACCAGTGAACGCTGCCCTTAGGACGGCTGCGACAGAGAGAAGACGTGTGCCCATTTCTTTGAAGAGTGCAGATTTGTGAAGAGAGTCTGGAGAATGATGCAAGGATACTTGTCATAGTTTATCCCAAAGAGCTCTGTAACAGAGGACTCCCGGATTTATGGACTGTTCCCAGGGACACATTTGAAGATGGACGTCAAGTGCCGCTGGAAGGTTATTAACTCAGTGAAAGATGCTCTTTTGTCTGCCTGAGCCTTGTTGATCACCCAGCAGAGTGCAATGTCATCAGGGAGTAATGCCTACTGGCCCGGTCCAGACTGCAGGAGTACGTGCTGTGGGATGCACTAAAGTTTGGTGCAGCCAACACCAAGGCTCATTATGGAGGACCACAGTCTAAGGTCCTACCGTTGCTGGATGTTGGGGGGCAGGTGTGGTGGAGACACACCTCAACAACAAGGGAAGGGATAACCAGGGGGCCACGTGAGTGGCAAGGTGGGTGCCTGGTATAATGATGTTTTTTTTTGTGAACACGACCAAATACAACGCTAATGGATGTATGAAAATGCTGGAGTAACTCAGAGGGTCAGGCAGCTTCTCTGGAGAAAAGTAATAGGTGACGTCTCAGGTTGAGATCCTTCTTCAGACTGGGGCCAGTCCGGGGGTCAAAACGTCACCTATTCCTTTTCTTCGGAAATGCTGCCTGACCCGCTGAGTTAATCCAGCATTTTGCATCTATTTTCGGTGCAAACCTGTATCTGCAGTTTCTTTCTGCACTAGTAAATGTGTGCGTAGTTGCTGGGAAAGTCGACATAGGTTTTGCACAGTTCTTCCTTTGTATATATTTTTAAATTCTGATTAAAGTTTATCTTTGGAAAAGAAAAGAATCATACATTGGACACAAGCAAAATAATCATGGTTTGAACGTGGTGTGAAGGTTGTCGCCACTTCAGTGCCTGCAGCAGAGGAACACTTGTCCTTGTCCATCAAGTATGTGTTGTGCACAAACGGCAGTGGTGACTCAACAAATTCAGCTTAATACACAATGGCTCTGATATGTCCTGGTCTTTTCTCATGTCCAGTTTCTCCCCCTTCCCCCCACCCCCCCCCCCCCCCCCCCCCCCCCGCCACAATTAATGTGATGAAAGATCCCGACCCGAAACGTCACGTATCCATTTTCTCTAGAGATGCGGCCTCCTGACCCGTGGAGTTACTGCAGCATTTTGTGTCCATCGGAGTTTGTTTGTCTCCTGGATTATGGATTTTAATTGCTACTGCCTCTAAATTAGTTTAGTTATATAATTAGTTCAACATCTTCACTGTTGTTATTGATTACTGAATTGGTTAGATATTCGTGGCTGAGATGACTCGGATTCCAAGGTCTCTTTCAACTTTATCATTAACCGTATTCTGCCGCTATGATGAATAAAGGATTCATTTATTTCCTTTCCAATCAGTCACACTTTACACTTGTCTGCACTGAATTTATACTACCAAAGCTCCCTTGATCGATTGATAAATGTATCATTTCGCATTGCATTTCTGAATTCAATCTCTCTAAATTTAAAGCAATGGGTTTTCTGGTCTAGGGCCCTGATATTTCAGTCACAAAACAGATTCACTCTGTTGCCGTTGTTTCCTAGCCATTGGCTGATTTCATATCCGTTTCATATGTTTAATCTAATCCCCCCTACCGCTCCACACATAACTCTGGGTTTAATAAATAGCCTATTATGTGAGAATTTGTCAAAAGGCTTCTGTAAATCCAGCTACATTGATTTTGAGTTTAGTTTGTCCAGTGAAATGCTTTTGTTGCCTGCTAACCAGTCAGTGGTCAGTGGAAAGAGAATACATGATTACAATTGAGCCATCCACATGTACAGATACATGATAAAGGGAATAACGTGAATAATGTTTCGTGCAAGATAAAGTCCAGTAAACTCCGATCAACGATAGTCCGAAGATCTCCAATGAGGTAGATAGTAGTTCAGGACTGCTCTCGAGTTGTTGGTAGGATCCGTTCAAGGCCTGATAACAGCTGGGAAGAAACTGTCCCTGAATCTGGAGGTGTTCGTTTTCACACTTCTGTACCAAAGAGAGAGGGCAGAAGAGGAAGTGGCCAGGGTGTGACTGGTCCTTGATTATGCTGATGGCCTTGCCAAGGCAGCGTGAGGTGTAAATGGTGTCAATGGAAGGGAGGTTGGTTTGTGTTTTATCACAGCCAGCTTTGTTGGTCAAAAAAAGTAAAAGGAATTGAAGAGTCAGCTACTTCTTTTCCTGAATTGTCCCAGGTGGTTGACATGGAGATATTAAGCTGTTGACCTTGAGGAAGATACAGATGTTCTGGTCAGTTGGGAAATGTAACTTAATCCATCAAAGCGTGATTTAATGCGATTGAGATGTGCAAATGTGGATGATTAGAAGGGCATAGGAAGAAATGTAAAGAGTGTTAAAGGTCATAGAACAGTTAGTTCAGATAATTAGAATCCATCTGGAAAACTTCCTTATATTAACTGAAATAAGATAAATCAGTAGGAACATTACACAGTCTGTCTGCCTTTCTTCGTTTTTGTTAGTTTTAGTATGTGTTAAAAGTATGTTTTAGTGTTCCTTGGTTTGTTTTATGCGGGGGATGGGGAAAACTTTTTTCCAATCTCTTACATCGACAGAGATGCGATTTTTTCCCGTATCGTACTTCTGTCCCCTCTGCGGCCTAACATCGTGGAGTTGGCGGCCTTTACTGGAGACCGACCCGGTGCTCCAAGCCGCGGGAGTGTGCACAATTTTAACATCGCAGACCTTGCGATCCCTATGCCAGGGTTCGAAGCTCCAAGGGGATCGAAGGCCTGTAAATTTTAACATCATGAAGCCAGCGGTCTCTGGTAAAGAAGAGGCCAACTCGGGAGCTCCATGCCGCAGTGAGAGTTTCAACTGTCCCGACGCGGGGGTTTCAATCACCCCGACGGGGGCTTCGATCGTCGGCTGCGGGGGCTTTGATCACACCTACTGCGGATGGTTTGAATGCCCCGACCGCAAAGAACAAAGAGGAAAAAGATTTAACTTTATTGCCTTCCATCGCAGTGAGGAATGTGGAATCCACTGTGGTGGATGTTTATGTAAACTTTTATGTTCTTGTGTGTGTTGGTGTTTTTCACTTAGTATGGCTGCATAGTAACTCAAATTTCACTGTCCCTTAACTGGTACATGTGACAATAAACTGACCTTGAAACTTTGAAACCTTGAACTCTTGTTAGTCCAGGTTGAAGAATTAAGTACAGTTTTGGCAACCATATTATAGCTGATAAGAACACTTTTCATACAAAGGGTGGTAGGTGTATGGAACGAGCTTCCTGAGGAGGTAGTTAATGCAGCTACTATTGCAATGCTTAAGAAACATTTAGACAGGTACATGGATAGGACAGGTTGAGAGGGATATGGGCCAAACGTAGGCAGATGGGACTCGGGTAGATGGGATATGTTGGCCAGTGTGGCAAGTTGGGCCGAAGGGCCTGTTTTCACGCTGAAAGACTTGAGGACTCTATGGGAAATGTGATAGCATTGGATGAATTGAATTGAATTGAATACTTTATTTGTCATTCAGACCTTTCGGTCTGAACGAAATGTCGTTGCCTGCAGCCATACATGTAATAATAAGCAACACACAATAAACACAAATTAACATTCACCACAGTGAGTTCACCAAACACCTCCTCACTGTGATGGAGGCAAAAGTCTTAGGGTTGCTGTCTCTTCCCTCCTCTTCTCCCTCTGCGCTGAGACGATACCCCACCGGGCGATGGTAAGTCAGTCCCGCGGTTCAAGCTCCGCGGCCCGGGGGTGGTCGAAGCTGCCGCCCTCCAGTCCAGCAGACGCAGTTGTTGCCATGGGAGCTCCGGAAAACAGGCATCAACCTGTGACCCGCGAGCTCCCGACGATGTCATCCACTGGCCCGCGGCCGAGCCCCAGATTTAGGTCGCCGCCGCCAGAACGCCGCCTCAGTCGCCGGAGCACCGTCTCCGCCCCGCACCGGGCCGCCCACACGGGAGCGTCTCAGCCCCGCACCGGGCCGCCCCCACGGGAGCACCTTCCAGCCGGGAGCCGGGCCGCCCACATGGGAGCGCCTTCCAGCCCTGCACCGGGCCACCCTCACGGGAGCGTCTCAGCGCCGCACCGGGCCACCCACACGGGAGCGCCATCCAGCCGGGAGCCGGGCCGCCCACACGGAGCGCCTTCCAGCCGGGAGCCGGGCCGCCCACACGGGAGCGCCTTCCAGCCCCGCACCGGGCCGCCCACACGGGAGCGTCTCAGCCCCGCACCGGGCTGCCCCCACGGGAGCGCCTTCCAGCCGGGAGCCGGGCCGCCCAGACGGGAGCGCCTTCCAGCCGGGAGCCGGGCCGCCCACACGGGAGCGCCTTCCAGCCCCGCACCGGGCCGCCCTCACGGGAGCGTCTCAGCGCCGCACCGGGCTGCCCACACGGGAGCGCCTCCCAGCCGGGAACCAGGAGCCGTGACGCCCACATGGGAGCGCCTTCCAGCCCCGCACCGGGCCGCCCTCACGGGAGCGTCTCAGCGCCGCACCGGGCCGCCCACACGGGTGCGCCATCCAGCTGGGAGCCGGGCCGCCCACACGGGAGCGTCTCAGCCCCGCACCGGGCCGCCCTCACAGGAATGTCTCAGCCCCGCGCCATCCACCCTCACCGGAGCGCCGAGTCGAGCCACTGCCCGAACGCCGCCGCAGCTCGAAGACGGCCAGCCTTGCGTTGGTAAGTCCTGGCTGGCTCTACCTCCGGATCCTCGAGGTCGGTCGCAGGTTGGAGGCCGCCAGCTCCGCCATTAGGCCTCAGCTCAGACGGGGAAGAGAAGGGGGATACGACAAGAAAGTCGCATTCCCCCGAAGGGAGAGACAGAAAGCTCTGTTTCACCCCCCCCCCCCCCCCCCCCCCCCCACCCCCCACCCCCCACACATAACACAACCTAATAACCAAAAGTTTAACTGAACAAGACAAATAAAAACAGCACAAAAAAGTAAAAACAGACAGACTGCAGGCGAGCCGCAGCAGTTTCACAGCGCCACCACTTCCGGAGAGGTGCAGAGAGAATTTACAAGAATGCTTTCAGTGCTGGGAAAAGATAGTTGTGTAGGAAGAATGGATAGTTTTGGGTTGTTTCTTTATTAGAAATGAGAGTTGGAGGGGGGACTTAATTGATGTGCATACAATTACAAAGGGTATAGGGAGAGTATTAAGGACTTATTTCCTTCAGCTGTGTCAATACCTGTGGCGACGGCACAGTGGTGCAGTGGTAGAGTTCCTGCCTTATAGCACTGGAGACCCAGGTTTGATCATGAATATGGTATTGGCTGTATGGCTTTTGTACATTATCCCTGTTATCGCATGGGATTTCTCTGGGTGCTCTGCTTCCCTCCCACTCTCCAAAGACTTACAGGTTTGTAGGTTAAATGGCTTCTGTAAATTGTCTCCAGTGTGTAGGATACTGATAAGGGCCTGTCCCACTTGGCGATTTGTCCGGTGGGCTAAAGGGCCTGTTTCCACGCCGTATCTCTTAAGTCTAAAGTCTAAACCAAAAGATGTAGATTTAAAGTGATACAAAGGTGCAAAGAGGGTTGTGGAAAATTGATAAATGGATCAGAGGACTCAACCCTTGAAAGGGTGATGAGAGACACACTTATGATGTCCCTGGATATATCAAGCAACTCATCAGCTAAAGTGCTGTCCTGCTCCCCCACCCCCAACCCCCCCCCCCTTCCCCCATTTACCTCATTGAAGACCTTTGAGCTTTCTTTAATTGGTTTTTCTCGGACTTCAATGTTGTATCTTGCACTAAATATTGTCCCCTTTATTCGTTATCTGTGCACTGTGGACAGCTTGATTGTGCTCATGTATAGACTTTTCTTTAGCCGGGTAGCACGTAAACAAAAGCTTTTCACTGTACCTTGATGCACATGAAAAGAATAAACTAAACTATGAAGTAAACTTGACACAAAGTGCTGGACTCGCTCAGCAGGTCAGGCAGCATCTCTGGAGAAAAAAAATGGGTGACGTTTCAGGTCGGAACCCTTCCTCGGATCCGAAACTTCACCCATTCTTTTCCTCCAGAAATGCAGCCTGACCCGCTGAGTTGCTCCAGCACTTTGTGTCTATCTTCGGTATAAAGCAGCATCTGCAGTTCTTTGTTTCCATATAAAGTAAACTATGTTTGTTTTATGAGTGGTGACGCATCGGGTACTGTCAGTGGAACAAGGCTGGGTTGCTCTTTCTCAACCTGCACAGATACAAA